>NC_090932.1:691359078-691681578 GCF_040938575.1 Ambystoma mexicanum | reverse complement strand
CATCTTTACTTGTGCGTACCTCCAGGCACCTGGCACGCCTAGACTTAAGATTTGCCGGTCTTCCGTGCGACCCTTCCTCACCGGACTGATGAGGGATGTCACGGCTCCTTCGCTCATGTCCCGACCAGCGATCTCTGTCCTCTAACCCACCAAACCACTTCTTCGCTCGCAGTTCCTCCAAGGAGGGCTCGACCCACTAGTTAGTCCTTCCTTCCTCTTTATTCTGAATGGGCGCTGACAATTAGAATATCCATTTGAGTTCCCATTATGGCTCTTCATTGTTCCGCAGCTTCTCCTTATCTTAGTACTTGTTGAGGGAGTGAATCTTAGGTATTCCCTACTCCTTCGCATCTCAGTGGATCTTATTTCACTGGCACTAAACTGGTACATTGGGGGGGTATTAGGTGAAGTGTTTGGGTCTATGGGGTATAGAGGTGGGTAGGGTGTTTGGTAAGGGGTGTCACATTGAGAGAATGCAAAGACCTCCCTTGTCCACAGAGGGGGAGTCTCCTCCCATGAGATACTCCTGCTGAATACCACCCCAAGGGGCACTATCTAGAAGCAGCCTTACCTTCCTATTCTCATGGGAAGCGTCTCCCCTCAGGGAGAAGTGACCACATCTTGGGATTCATCTCAGACCCTTCCCCTTATGGTGGTTGCTTCCCCATCTGTGTTTTCCCTGAAGCAATAGCCTGTGCTTATTATAGTTTCTTCAGGCAAGCTTGGTATCATAGCTGATTTTCATGGTTTTTCTCCCCTGGATATGGATAGTGACTAGGGTCCTAGGGTAGACTTCTTGATCTCCATGGACACAAGCAATTCTGACGGGTCTGCCATGTTTCTGTTTGGCATAAATAAGGTCAGCTCTTACCGCTGTTTGTTTACTCCCTGAATTTATTAAGGCTGAGACTGGAATACCATTAACCCTAATAGATTCGGTTCTATGTGATTTCATCACTGGAAATCAACATCAAGGGGGACGTGATTTTTTTAAAGTCTCTGAACACCCCTAACAACTTATTTTAGGACTGGTGCAATTATATAAATAAACTCCAATCCTAGAATATTTGGGAAAAGTGTTGGATATGGTGGCTTAAAAAAATGCATTGTTTCCCCACTCCATGCTTATTTCAATGAAATCACTGGGTACCATAGATTTGTGTGTCTGAAGGGGATTGGACAGACCGAGATAATTACTAGCTTCTTCTCGGTCTGTCTCTTAAGGTGTTCAGTTCTTCCCAATCTTCTCCTCCCATCCAGCCTACCTCTGTTGGTTCCTCCTTCTGTTTTTTGGGGCAGATTTTGGCTCTGTGCCTTCTTGCACCAGAGGAGAAACAAATCGGAGTTAGGGTGGTGGGTCCTCTCCTTTCTTTAGTGTTAGTGAGGGGGGTTTCTCTAGGCGGTATAGTTCTTTTAGTCTCTCCTCTCAGGTTCTCGATTTACATATTTTAAAAGTTTAACAGTGTTCTCGCGAGGGGGGTTTGGATTCTTTTGTAGGTATCCCCCCTAGGATTACATTTGGGATATTTTCTTGTATCTTTCCCTTTATGCATAGATCTTATTTGCTTTGCTGCTTCTGCAAATGTCTGTGTGGTCTCAATAGCGCTGTTAAGTATGGGTTTAGTGAGTTGCAAAACCACACACTGTAAGAAGGGGGGGGGGGGCAATCCATTGACGAGTTGTTCTAGTGCCAGGGTTTTCATAACTTCAGCCAGGGTTTTCCTACCTAGCCATTGTGGCAAGGTGTTTTGAATCCGCGCTCGTAACTCAAGTGGTGTTTCATTTGGGCCCAATTAGCTTTTATAAACGTAGATTTAGAAAAATCAATCAGTTTGGCGCACCCGATGTAATAGACCCTGCTTAATTTCATCAAAAGAAGTGGTTCCAGGGTTGTTGAGGGTCTGGCAAGAGGCTTGTAACTCTCTGCATAACAGCGATGTGAAGTGACATGTCTTGATGTCCCAACAATGGAACTGCCGAGATAACCTTTCAAAATTTAAGAAACAATTGCTGAGGTCCTCTCCCTCTTAGTAAGGCTGTAAAATACTATGTGGGAGTATTGGTCTCTGTTGGCCAAGCAACATCTTTTCTAGACCCTCTTAATATCTTAGGTCTGCTTCTATCTGGTGATTTACCAGGCGTTCTACTAGGGCCTATATGAGATTCATGTTTACTCTTGAGGTTATTGGATCAGATCTATTGGGGTTCCCTTCCTCTCCTTTGGACCCAGAGTCCCTAGATGCTTCGGAATTAGCCACTTCCCAATCCTCTGAGCTCCCCTTGTCTTCACGATTGCTCTCAAACATGTCCGATGCTTCACTGAGAGCCTTGGGGAAATGTCAAAGGGATCTTAACTTTTCTCCCTAGGTCGGTTCTCCTTCTCCCTCTTGGTAAAGGTCTGACCCAGTAGGAGATGTTTTAGGGTTTTCACCTGTTGGTTCCCCCCCTATTGGTTCCCCTGAGTTTCCCAGGATAGATTTGTCCACGTCTTCCCCAGCTTCCAAACCGTATGACAGAGGAGGAATCCCCTTTTTGGCTTTAGAGTCTTGAGAGGTTGCTCTACCCAAGTAGGTAATAACGTGTTAAAGAGCAAAAGTGAGCAAGGTCATGGAGTACCTAACTGCTGAACGAAGGATGAACACTCCTATGTAGGTTGCACCTTAGAAAGGTGTGCGCACAATAATACTGTGAATGAATTCTGACAGAATTTATCAGGACAATTCTGAGTACTGCAGTCAGATTTTTAATAAAACTGCAGTTTGTGTTATAGATACACTTGACTAGGAGTCACACAAGATACAGCACTATTTACACATTTTTGGGGTATAGTGATCAATTCATAGGTGACAAATGTCTAGCATTTGTAGCGTCTTTCTCGTGCTTACACGTCCACTGAGGGGTCCTTGGGAAGGAGATCAGTGGACCTAGTGAGGTGATAGCATATATTAAACGGCACATATGCATCAAAACAATGTAGGGTTGAACAACGACAACACACACAATATAACAAGTCAACACAACAGTGTTTCGGCCAGAAGGTGAGCTGCGATGAGCTCTGATGGTGTGGCCTTCATCAGGACGAGATATTCCAAAGAGGGAAGTATCTTGTGAGGTCTCTTGAAGTAAACGGACGAGAGTGTATTAGGAGTGGGCACATCTGTATGAATCTAGCAGAGGTAGAGGATTAAGTACACAAAAGACTGGTGCTTACCGGAACTTGGGAGCGCAATGGCTCAGGGAGTGGCAGTGTCAGGAGTACACTGGAGGATTTCAAGGTCCTAGGTGTGGCCGTTCCTGTGGAAGTAGGAAGGATACAAGGGCTATGTTAAGCCATAGATAATTGGGAGTAACTGGGTGTGAGATAAGGTGTTCATGGCTTACCTTAGGGTGACCTGTTGCTGGGCATTATTAGATGGAACAGGCTGGCGTACACAAATATGCAAAGTACACCGCACGCGTGGATGGCTCCGGAGAGATATACAATAAAGGCTCAGAATATGGGCCTCGGGGTATAAAGAGTGCCATGGTGCACGCAAGGACTGGTGATGCGTGCACGGTCACGTTTGGCCACAGGTGGTGAATGGCAGAAAATACATGAGGTGAACGAGATAAAAACATCACATATAAGCCCTGGATGGTGGGGGAATGGTCTGTGCATGAGTTAAAATTGGACGTGTGTATGGATCCACTGAGGTGAATGTGCTCACAGTGTCGACCAACCACATTCCTCTCTGGACGACATTACCACCTTAAATCCCAGGCGGGGGAATGGCGTGATACCATGTGTCGGATATCATGCCAAGGTGGAGGAGGATGTGTGCCTGCAATGGTGGCGGGGCTCCCGTTTGGACGTGAGACATGCAGCCGATTAGCGCATAAAGCTGGTCAGCGTTGCTGCGTGCGCGTGCACTCACCTTAGGATAATTGAAGAAGGGGCACTGCAGAGCAAACTGTCAGCGGTCACGGTCCCTGGCTGCGCACTGTGTGAGCAGGGGAGCTAACTCAGACTAAATGGGGAGAGGGGCCATGACGGGATGTCTATGACCGGGGCGCCTGAACGGTATTGCACCTCGTTTGTAAATGAAAACGGTGTTATGAACGAGGGAGAGCATATTAATAGAGCCAAAAGACATGATGTATGAATCATGTGGATGAATCCAAACACAGTTGTTCATACGGGGGCAGGCGGGCGAAAGTAATGGTGTCAATTAAGAATAAAATACAGGAATTACACTTGTTCCTTATGGGGTAGGTGCTGAAGAAAATGAGGTATAAAAAGCAGTACTACTAGGAGAAGGGGATCGGGTAAGTACACTTCTGGCTAATAGGATTTGTGAAAGGAAAGCAGACAGGAAAATAAACCAGATCAGAGATAATGGTGGCAGAATGAGGGCCACTAAGGAAGGGATTCTTGGAAGTTTTTGCTGATTTTAAAAAAAAAAAAAATTATATAATGAAGATCATGCATCGGATGAAGCAGCAATTGGGGAGCATGCAGGTGGGCTCCAGATGCCAGTGTTGACTCCTTTGGACCATACGTTATGTTCGGCCTACAGACCGCTGTCGTTGCTAAATGTTGATGCTTAACTGTTTGCTAGGATTCTAGCATCTAGGTTGAAGATTTGCCTCCCACGGTTGGACCACCCTGACCAGACTGGCTTCCTTCAGAACAGACAAGGTTTGGACAACTTGAGAAAGACGATTAACATACTTTTATCCCCAACTGTAGCATGGAAGGGAGCCCTGATAATGTCCTTAGATGCCGAGAAGGCATTTGACTGTGTAAACTGGGCCTTTCTTTGGGTGGTTCTCACACAAATAGGTTTGGGAGAGAAGTGGATCGGTTGGATCGGGGCTCCTAGATTGATCCCGCTCTGCTAAAGTGGCGGGGAATTGGGAGGAGTCAACAGGCTTCTCCTTAAAGACGGGGACGAGGCAGGGATGCCCTTTATCCCCGCTCTTATATGCTCTAGTCATGGAACCATGGGCAGTAGATGTGCAGGGTAATCCACATATACAGGGGGTTAAGAATGCTGATGTAGAATGTAAATTGAGCATCTTTGCTGCTGATGCGTTACTATATAATCACAGACCCAGGAAGACCATTACACAGCTACTTCAAGGCCTATCTAAATATGACAAGATGTCAGGGTTCAAAATATACTTGGAGAAGTCAGTGGCCTTTCCTTTCCATTGGGTCAGTTGGCAAATGCATATTGGATTCCATTAGAGGGCGTGAGATCCAGATTCAGGAAGAGGGATTTTGATAATTAGGGATATGGGTCCCGTGATTTGGAAACTCCATTTAATGATAATTATCTCCCCTTATGGACGATGATACAATTAGACCTTGCAAATGGGAGAGGTTGCAACTCTCCTGGATGACAAAGCTAAATTGTATTAAAATGACAACCCTTCCGAAATTTCTGTTCTTTTTCCAAATGCTGGCGGTGGTGGTACCCCACTAATTTTCTGCAGATATTAAGAGTATTATTGTGTTTATGTGAGCGGGATCCAAACCCAGGATAGCCTACAAGATGTTGACCCTACCACGTGGGGAAGGAAGGGTGAGTTTCCCAGATCTTCTGTTATAGTATAAGCCCACACAGCTGAGAATCGTGGTGAATCGCCTAAATCCAATGACAAACAAGGAGTGGGTATGGAGAATGAAATCCTGGCACTGGACGCTAGCTGAATGGCTTTGGGTGCTGCAGAAGGATATTTCCAGAAGGATAGTTCGACACCCGATTCTTGCAGTACTCTTGGTTCATTTGGAAGGAGGGAAATGCTACTAGATGGCTTACACCGTGGCCTTCCCCACTGAGCTGTTTTTGCCCCCACCACCCCCCCACTATGGACTCTCATTGCCGAACCAGTCCAATTCCGGTCATGGTACAAGGCAGGCTTCAGTAGGGTGGGGCAGCTATGACTTGACAGTGGGTTTATTATCCCCGAACAGCTCGAGAGTAATCTCCAGATTGGTCTGATCTTGATATTTCATGTTTTTGCAATTGAAGGGAGAGCTCTCTGATCTGCGGTGGGAAAACAACCTCTGTATAGAGTTGTCATTCAAAAAAGCATTGATCTTGAACACGAATACTAGAGGACTAATAGCAAGATTTTATAGGGAGTTATTGTTAGCTGAGCCTGTGAGGCAAATATCTGCTAGAGAACACTGGGCTAAAGATCTAAATATGGAAATCTGACGGGCCAGTGTCCCTGCAAAATAGGATGCAAGCACTGAAGTTGATACATAGGTGGCATTATCTCCCAGGCAGATTGGCTAAAATGCACCCTGGGGTTAACTCCTGGTGTTTGGAGGTGTGGTCGGGTCGGGGGGATTACTATCATTGTGACAATAGAAATAGGGGTGAGCAAACGAATCTGAGAACGCTGTGCGCTAACACTGAGAAAAAGTAAAACATTTAACTACTGCTATAAACTTGATACCTGCTGCTGGTGTCAGAAGGGTGGGAGGAATTGTTGCCCTGTCAGCCTCCTAAAAATGCTAGCAAGCGATTGTCTGACACCCTGCGTGTGATGTGTCATTGTAACCCAATACTGTGTTGTACAGTTGTTAACAAAATTAACCAGCCTACACGTTTTTCAACCCGCTGTGTATTTTTCTAAGCCAAATAGTAATAATACATTCAAATGGATTGTGTCCTCCCACGTGTTCCTCATCTTTGATATACTCTGATATACTGCTTGCAGCTCGGAAACATTTCACAGCAGAGGGCGCCGTATGTCATCATCGACCTCATGCCCCTTGAAGGCCTGCGTCCGTCTCGAGTATTAAGTTGGTGTTGGTATAAAAGGCACGCACAGCGCCTGTTGCCTCAGTTCCATTTTTCCACACAGCTGCTTGAAACAATTCACTTGCCTCAGCGTGTATTCTTTGTTGCGTAGTTCGAAAATGTTGTCAAAGTAAGTCTTCTTCCCCGAAAACAGGATTCAAGGGATGTGGTGATTGCGGTTCTAAAATGTCCATAACCGATCCGTATCGGGTATGTCCCTGGTGCTTGGGGTCGGGCTACAATGTCGACGACTGTGGCTCATGCCAATCTATTACGGTTGAAGCCTTAAGAGAGGAAGGGGAAACTCGCTGTAGACCGGCCCTCCACTAAATCTTCTTTTGTCACTCCATTGAAAGACAATCGTCTGAAGATGAGGGCTCGAAGGATATTTATCCTCACTGGTACAAGAGGCATAGCAAACATACTAAACGATCAAGGTCGAGGTCTCAACGCTCTTTATCGAAGATCTAGGAAAAGGCGTTATTGCTCCAGATCGACCTCGTCCGATTCCTTGCCCGAGGGGAAAACGGGTAAGCTTCCTGAGTAAGAGTACTTCTAATGCTCAGTTGCAAAAGTTCTTACTCCAAATGTTGGAGGTTTTTGCAAAGGTGGCAGCACCGACCTAGGAGAATTCTGACCCCATTGCGCTGAAGGCTGACAGGGATTTGTTGAAAGTCGCTGTTGGTGCGCCCAAGAGCCTGTATAGCAAGGCCCCGAAGGTCTCTCGAGTGTCCCTTGTGGTCCTGACGCCTCGAGGGAAGAGTCCACCTCCATTCCAACCAGTGCAGTCTATGGTGTCTAAGTCTACTACATATTGGCTTCGAAGTCAACGGTGTTGAAGCCTTCGACATCCTCTTCGATGGTTTACAAACTGCAGGCTAAAAAGGACTTCAAGTCCATTTGCTCTGTTTGGGTGGAAGGAGGAGGAGGAGGAGGAGCCTGTTTTTGGTTTTGAGCTAGATTATGGTGTTCCCGAAGAGGTCATATCTGAAGAGTCCAAGATAAAGGACCTTGTGGACACTCTTAAAGAGGCCAGTGGGCTTGAGGCTTCCCCAGAAGTTGAATTTGGCACCCCTGAAGGGTCTGGACATGCAGATGCTTTGTACAGATCGGTCATGTCTAAGATTATAGACTACCTGGGCTTGGGGAGATCTGCAGTGGAGTATGAACAGGATGATTTGACTGATATTCTGGATAAAGGGCCACTTAAGGACCCTATTCTCTCAATCCATACGGCAGTCAAAAATAGAGTTTGGACAACTGGAGAAAGCCAGACTGTACTCCTATGGTACATAAGGATTTTACAAAAAAATATAGACCATCCTCCATGGACCCTGAATTCCTATCTAAGCACCCAAGCCCAGAAAGTCTTGTGGTACAGGCAGCCACTTCAGCTACTATGGGGGCAGCATACATCATAATTCCACCAGATAGGGACGATAAGAGGGTGGACATCCTGGGGAAGAGTGTCTTCTCTGCTGGAAGTATGGCGTTAAAGGCAGTCAGCCCCGCCTGTGCTCTAGCCCAGTTTACATATACCTTATGGGAAGTGGCAGCTATGACAGCTCAGCATATCCCAATTGGTGATGAGAAAGCAGGTTTTTTGAGCGTCGTTCAAGATGGTAAAGATGCGTTGTGTCAGTCCCTGCAGTCGGATTTGGACACACCTGACTGATTTGCTCTATGGCTGCTGGTACAGTTCTTGGGTGTTTTGCTTGGCTAAGAAAGTCAGGCTTGGCCATGCCGTGCAGCCTCATTGAGGCCCAACAAGGCTGAAACACGTGTATGGGGTTGCCGTTTGTACTCTTGTTCAGAAGGGAATTGCCATAGCATTTCGTTACTGGACTGCCCATGTGGGCGAACAAAGACTGATATGCAAATCGTATTTCCCATCTGTGAAAGGTACAGTGAGCTAAAATGTGGCTGCAGATTCTCGAGTGGGTACCTTCCCAAAGAACAGGTCAATTGGCCGTGTTCGTTCTCGCAGAGGGGTGCCTACGGACAAATTTTTGTTTAAGATATTTCCATTTTTATGACTAAAAGTAGTGGTGGCAACTATTTAATCTCGATTATGCTTTGGCAATGTGCGTTAGCTGGGTATCCGAACCTGTCTCGTCATGCAGTTGGAGAATTAAAAAAAACAGCTGCTCATCTGGTGTAATGCCTTGCGGAGTTGAGTACATTTATGCAACTCATTTGTCTTCATCGGGTACCTTTTGCAAGCTTAGACAAAATGTAAAGGGCTTACTCAGAGTGATAAACATATGGTCCACATACCTTAAATGACGTTTCAGTCAGCTGCCCAGAATCCCCTGCTTCTTCAGATTAGACACCTCAATGGACACCTGGCATTCAAGAAGCATCTACAAGCGTGTTTGTCTTATGCACTTAGTGCATTTTATGTATGCTAATATGCTTAAGGTGTCAGCACTGAGTAGCCGGAAGGATATTTATGTACTTTACCAATGTATCAGAATCAATACTTGCTATAATGGATAGTTCTGTTAACACTGTGACCCAGGTTCTTAATGATCATGTGATTTTCACCAACCGAGATTCATAGGATGGCCTGAGGGCCTTACCATTCACAGTGGCCTGTTTCAAAAAAAAAAAAAAAAACTATTTTTTTATCATATTGTCACAGTGTTAATTTAGACATCAACCAGGTGCACAATGTAAATGGTAAGATCCGACAATACTTTGCAAGTTATCTGATAGAAGAAGAGCACAGTTCCACTTAGCAGAATTGTAACACTGGTCGGCACTCTTAAAGCCTTCTGCTTGCTCATGCCTGCCATCCCTTCTGCAATATATTAGCCCAGAAATAGTTGGCCTAGTATCTGAATGAAATATAGTAGACAGATACACTGGCCTAGTTTGCCAGTGCTTTGGCTGTTGATTTTATCTGGATAATGATTCACAGGATTCAGTGAGAATGTGGGTCAGATGGATACACATTAAGCCTTCACATATTTTCTGCACACCACCAAGAGGTAACATGAGTTTACTACCAATATATGTCTACTAGAAGGGTTGAAGGACCAATCAATGATTATTATGTAATTTTTCTCAAGCCTCAAAATAGTAAAACCTCTGCCAAAAGGAGTATGAACCAGTGAAAGTCTATGGAAGAAGGGTAATGGCACAGCACGTGTGGCCCCACGCTGGGGCTTCCCCAACCCACTTAGTGTGACATTTACAAAACGTATGAGTAATGCCAAGTTTTGAATAAATCTGAGCCGCTACCGTTGCTCTGGGGCCCTGGACTAGTACACCCAGATGTGGGTCCTGAGCTTGTTGGACCTAGAGACCAAAGCTTTTGATTGAACTGAAGAAATAGAATTTTTTTTTTTTTTCCTTTTTTTTTCTTTACAAGATTACTATGATTTATTAGTCTTAAAGTGTATTTAGGTATTATTTTTTCCTTATACACTGTGCATTAGGAGACGCATTTAAACTAACGAGGGTAGTTTGATGTTTTTGTAGTGTTCCTAGAGACCATAGCTACATCTCATTGTTGAGGCATAGCGAGGCAGAACATGTCTAGGGTTGCTTGTGGTCTCATGCAGAAGGGACGGCACCTAGATTCAAGGCTCGACTACCCCTTTCGGGGTGGAACAAACCAGATTTCCATATAGTCTTTCTTCTCCTGTAATAGTATGGTAGACTGGAAAACCTTGTTTGGAGGGTTGCAGGAGCAATGCCAGTGTTTAGGAGTCCTCCGAAACCTTCCGGCTATTGCACTACAATTTTGCAGAGAGAAAGGGTCTCCCTGCTGAGGCACGACAGGGCATGCAACAACACTAGTGGTTTGACTCCCATCTTAAGAATCTCTCTTGGAGAAAGATGCTGGAGGGGCTGATGAGATGCAATTGATGGCATATCAGGAACTTCTTAATTCCTGGGGGAGTTACTGGAAGACAACAGGAGCACCACTGATACAATTGCAGGGCTTGTGAATGGCGGTTGTCCAAGAGCCCCCAAACCCTTAAAAGACAATTTTTGATATGGGGAAAGTGCCATGTATTTCTTGTTGCACAGAGGTTGGATACAATAGCTGTGAAAAATAGGTGATCAACCACGAAGCAGGCGGATGGTCAGAGACCCACTTGGAAGAAAGGTGTAAATAAAAACAAAGTGGTGCAATCCACAAGTTAATATGTCCCCCTAATGTTCTCAGCAGCCTTGGCAATCTGGTTGACTTCCTTGATTAAGTATATTTGCCCTGCTTATTTGCTTAGAGGAAGTGTCTTTATGTCAACCTGATTACCATAGCCAACTTTCATACAAGCTGCGGGGTAGAGGAGGAGAGTCTCAAACCAGAACAACACTTACTTGTCTGGCCACATCTGTCAAAATGATCCATGCAAATACAATTCCCCAAGCCACGAACAATAAGACCACAAGACCAAATAAAGCCTGCATTGATGACTTTGCCTGCTGTCCCAGACAAGAGCCTTGAAAATGGCCACAAACCGAGCTGTGGAGATCCCTGCAAGCATTTACCAGAAAAAGAAGAGAAGCTGAGGTATGGAAGACGGTCATTTAGCTGAGTAGCAGATGTCTTGGAAGGACTGCAATCCAATGGAGCAAAGTCGTGGTTGGAAGGAATCATACTACCCTCAAAGAAGTCTGCTGTGGACCCGCATCAGCACAGACAAATGTAGGCAATTTGAGACGGTTGTGAAAACTGGCAATCAGATCCACGGCAGCATCAAGAGTTGGCTTTATTTTCTGAACAGGAACAGACAGGGAAAAACTGAAAATTATCCCTGTCCCAACTATATAGGGCCAGAGCTCTGATTTCTCAGGATTTTTGTACGGTTTTACACAATGCGAACAGTAATTAAGGCAATAAAATGCATTTAGTCAGTTACATTTAAACTGTGCACTTCCTATGGCATATCCTTCCACCTTGGGGCATGACTACGCCACCATGTTTTGCCTGCACAATTCCGTTCTTCCCACCCATGCGACAGGCTCCGTAACGAGTCCCAATCTGGTATTTGATATCCATGTGACACCTATTTCAGTTCTCAGGCTAGCGCAAGTCTCACCTTGGTTATATCACTTGGTTGTCATCACTGGGCGTGCCTATGTCCTAAGCAGAGATCAGTGTCACAGCCATGCAGCCTTCTGGTCTTTCCCAAATCTTGTCAACCAATCATGGCACCTCATGGTCTAGCCACATTATATCCATCATCATGGCTATGGTACTCCCCTGCTTGATACAATTTCCGTAGTGATCATCAGAGAACATGGACTCTGTTGGTGCACACAATATTTCATCTAGCTGCACCTCAAAAGTGGAAAATAGACCCATCCAATCAGGGGCTGTAAGAGATCAGCACAAATGAGGAGAGGTCTATATCAAACTGGTACAAGAGGGAATAAGGAGGCAGTCCAAGGAAATGGAACATCCAAAACAGCAAAGACCGTGATAAAATGCAGGAGAGCTGAAGGGCTGTGGAAAGCTTATAAGGATGAAAATTGAAGTCCCGGAACCTTAAGACTAATCAAACTTCTGACCCTTATGCCACTGAGGTGCCTGGGAGGCCGGAAAGCTGACAACCTTGCAAGACCTGGGACTACTGAACAGTGATCTGGGCACTTCTATCCCTGTGGGAGCTGGGCACTGTATTCCTATAGAGTGAGTGTTTCTATATCCCTGGAGCATTAGCCCACTAACTCTGGATAGTGAGCTTGCCACTATATCCCGGGCTCTGAGCTGGGCACTATATAATAATAATTTTGTATATAGCACTACTCACCCATAGGTCTCGGAACGTTGAAATAACAGAAGACCTTATTGTCCCACACAGTGGTACTCAATTTATCAACCTCGGAAAGGCAGAGTTGTCCATGCTGGGATTCTAACCTACCACAGCAGGCTGTGCACAGATATCAGGGGCGAGTTCTTAGCTTGCTGACCGGCATATCCTTGAAGTGGGAGCTAAGCACCACATCAAGTAAAGTGGAAAAGTGAGCCAGCTGCTATCCTCCCTGATGAATTACAGATAGCGAGCTGAGTGCTATATCCACATGACTGTGATTTGGATAAAGAAGCACGTTCTGGCATTGTATCCTTCATGATCGTGATCTGGGCAATAAGTGTGCTGGCCATTATATCCTCGTGACTGTGATTTGGGCAGGAAGTGTAATGGCCTCTAAATCTGTGTGACTGTGACTTGAGCAAAATCCAAGTTGGGAGTTATAACCCTGTGACTATGATTTAAGCAAAGAAGCATGCTTTTCGCTAAATCCCTGTGACTGTGATTTGGGTAAAAAACAAGCTGGTATCTGTTTCCCTTGGAGATAATTTGCATTTGTATATTCATCACACGATAATCCTTTGGGAACTGGACAGGAGACCCTGTATCTGGGTGCAGATTGCAAAGTGCAAGAAACCATGGAGTAATCCGCAGAAGAGAAAGGTTTTGAGTTTTTTCCAAAATGTCTATTAAGTATCAACCTTGCATGGTTCCACAGGAAGCTTATTCCACAGTGTGCGGCCAATTACTGCAAAGCGTCTATCGCCATATGATCAACTACGAGGAATTACCAGAAGGTTACTGTTCATTGACTTTAAACACCTTACTGGCTGATGCCATTTAAGCAGCGCAATCGGGTAAGGCAGGGTTTGGCCAAGCTTGCACTTAAAGAGGATTTTAAACTGTATTCTTTGCTGGACCAGAAGCCAATGAATTTCTTGATGGATGTAACTTTAGGTAGCTCGAAAATGAGGGGCACTGCTGCATTTTTTATCTTTTAAAGCATTAATAATTGTTCAGAAGGACAGCATACAAAATTTGTCATAATAAATTTAAGAGTTGATTAGGGTACTGGTAACCAGTTGCAAATATTCTTTGGGGATGAAGAGCAGAACTCTTATCAGTAGCTGAGGCTAAAGAAGGTTGAGCTATAGACTTAATTCATCTGTTGTAGCCCGGTCCCACATAAACGCCGAGTTTTTCACCCTTGATGCATAATATGTAAGAAACCCAAAGAGTATAGGAGGACTAGGAATACAGTGCGAGTTATCTTGCAACAATCTTGGGCCAAGCAATAAAACCTCAGTTTTGTTCAGGTTGAGATTTAGGCCATTATTGGTCAGCCACTCGAGAACCTTGGCTACACCAATGCAGGGAAATCTCTGCGGTGCCAGAAACATTTACAAAAATCTGTGTATCATCTGCATAACAGTGATATTTTAACTGGAACTTTTGCAAGATCCCCATCAAAGGTTTAAAACATTTTTGTTACGGTAAAGGCGACAAAGGGGAATCCTGAGGAACACCACAACCTAACTTAATGGGTTCCGATGTATAAGAACTAATGTTGTCCATTTGTTCTCGGTCAGAGAGAACTCTTAAACCAATTAAGGGTCAGATCGGTCATGCCTGTCTATGGACCCGAGACGGAAGAATTTCCTGATTCAGTGTCAAAGGATACACCGAGATCCAGCATAATTGATAATGACATCTGCCCATTGTCAGCCTTGGCCAAAATGTCATCCCAAACAGCCAGAAGGGTGGACTATGTGCCATGCTTGGGGCGAAAGCCAGATTGAAAATTATCCAAACATTTTAATGTGTAATCCTGTAATTGCAAAGTAACCATTTTTCCATGGTCTTTGATATCCAAGATGAAATGGCTAAACGTCTAAAATTATTCAAACTAGAAGTGTCAAAAGAATGTTTTTTTTTTTTTTAATTGTGGGGCCATTAAAACTTTCTTGAATGAATTTGGAATTATACTTTTAGAAAGGGATAGATTAGCAACATGAGAAACCATTGACTCTAATTCAGGTGCTAAATTGCTCACTACAATGGCTGGTATAGCATCCAGCTAGAGCTGTGTAGGTTTTAGGTGCAGAAGCAAAGATGAAACGGCCTAAACCGTACTTGATTGCAATGCAAAAGGAGAGCAACTCAGAAAGGTTTTGTCCATTTCCCTCGAGAATGGGACTAAACTTGTGTTGGGCTGAAAATAGCAGTTCTGTGTGTCCAATTCCTTTGTGACTATTGAGGGACTGCTACATGTGTCAAGATTATGTCCTTTACTAAGTTCGATTTGGATATCCTTAATCTTGGAGACAAAGTTATTAAAGTCTTTAACCACCTTTTTGGAGGCAATAAGAGCAGGGGACAAGCAGGAGGGTAGAATTAAGTTTTTGATGGTCCTAAAAAGTTCCTTCAGTTTATTACGTGCTACCAAAATTTGCTCGTGAATGTAAGAGGCTTTGGAGGAAGTAATTCCTTTCTTATAGGCTGACTGTGTGTTGTGGGCTATCTCCAAGCAAACCGTGTTGCAATGACCATGCCAATTTTTCTCCTCATCTAGCTTCTTTTTTAGGAGCAATAAATGTAGTGAATACCATGATTTAGAGCTCTTTTTCCATTCTAGCTGCTTCATGGGGGCATACTTGTTGATTATCGGCAGCAAGCTATTTCAGCACTGAAAACAGAAGGAGTCACAGTCAACATTATTATCCAAGGGAGGTATATTAGCCACCAGATTTGAAGAGGGGATTTTTAATAAGGCATCTTAAGATCGATAACTTAAAGAGACATTTCTCTGTGGAGTCCTTGTTATGTCAACCAGAATTAATGTTAACTATTGCATGTAGAAATACTAACTATCGCATTCATTTGGGCAAAGATGCATGCTTGCTGCTATATCTCAGATACCCTGGTTTGGGAAAACAACGAGCTAGGTACTATACCCCTAAAACCTTTATGGATGGGGATCCTGCGGGAGACCAGATAGATGTGTTTTCCAATTTCCTTCATATTTAGACTAGGGCTAAGGAATTTCCTAGAGGTCAATTCACCTCAACAGGGGGAATGCCTCATCCCCACAGCGAAGTTCATAATGCAAGCACCCACCCGGACACCATTTTGCTTAGCTGATTCCAAGAGGAATGGCTTTTCAGTTGTAGATAAGCCCATAGGCATGTACCTCAATACCATTCTGACCATGCAAATAAAATCTTTGAAACGTATTACTTTTGAGTTGAGTGTTTTGTGGATTCGCTACACTATCCTTACTTCCTGCCAACATCTTGATGGTGGTGTAACACATGAGTCCATAGAATTGAGTTTGTTGTTTGGGAATCCCGTGGGGCATGACAGCAAAATAATCGCTGGGATTTTCTTAGTGGATGTGGCTTAGAAGAAGAAACCTGGTGTGACAACATGAAGGACAGATGGTGGGGGCTTGATTAACACATACAACCCGTAACATGTGAAAAGGCCAATAATCTGGCCTTGTCAAGAGTGGATGTGACCCCTCTCAGTCGGAGGTGGAAGGTACCAAGGAGCTATCCAAAGACAACCCTATCCGTTGGTTGGACAGTGGCTTTGGCGCTAAAAATAAGATACTTGACAGCCTTTTTTTTGTCGGTTGCAGAGCTACTCCTGCATCAATAACCCAGCAGTCTGAAGTAACATCATCTGACTGCGCTAATATTGGCTGCGCAGAGTGAGGTTCAGCCATGAAAAGGAAGCAAAACGCTGCTGCAAGTGTAAAGCAGAGACGCCAGAGCTCTAAGAGCAGAAGAGTGAGAGAACACAGTCCTACAAAGCCATACAAAACCAGCAGGCCTGCGCAACACCCAGACTACCAGGGAAAGAGATAAGAAGACTCTTTACCCTCGAACAGGCATACCATGAGACCCAAATAACCAAGGTCCCAGAACACTAATATTGACACTGGCCATACCAGGCTGCCATTTCTGGGACACAGCAGGCCCAAAAGGAGAAGGTGGGCATGGTATAACCCCATTTCAAGATGTTCCCTCACACATAGATGCCCTTGGTGGTGAAGACTGGACCAGATTGGCCAGGGAAAGCTTACCAATCCTCACAGAGGAAGGGATACTTAAGCAGGGGATAGGAAAGCAGAAGTGTGTGGTTTTCAGGTGAGATCAGAGGTGGAATTGGAGAAGGACCAAGAGACCAGTGGGAGGGAGGAAGGAAAGAGGGAGCAGCGGCTTGAGGAGAAGATGAGATATTGGCATAGGGGTGTTGAGGGATGGATGAATAAGTCATCTGTAGCTATTGCGCCTGTTGATGGACAGATGAACATGTCACCTATAGTTCTTGCCCCTCCTCTGGTCCAGCCATATCGCCCATATTCTTTTTTTCCAAGCAAAACTTTATTGCTCAATTCAGTGTACACATGTAATTAGCTGTGATTCTTCAAGCAATTTCCATCGTAACACATTTTCACGTTATCATATACTGTACCAATATTAACCTCTTCCCCTCTTCCCCCCCGACCCCCCACCAGTTTTTCGGGCGGCTCATCAAATTCTTTGACTGGTTGAGGCTCAGTCCCCTTTCCTCTATGATTTCTAGTGCCTTCACTCTCTTCGGGATGTATAGGTGTCTAGCATCCTTAATTGCGTGGTTTATGAAGGTGACCAAACTTTACTGAATTTCCTCAGTGTCCCACGAATTGTCTGTCATCTTTTCTACATCGATTGTGTCCCATATTGCCTAGTGCCATTGTATGATGGATGGCGGCTCCTTTAGTTTCCATTGCCTGACTATGCATCTCTTCTCAGCCATCATTAAGTGTGCCCATAACCTTCCCACGTCCCCCACAAGACTTTGTTGTCCTTCAGGTCTAATGCCTAGGAGTACCTCTGCTCCCTCAAGATCCATGTCTATTCCCATCACCTCAATCACTTTAGATTTATCCTCCTGCCAGAAATGTTTTAGCCGTTGGCATCCCTACCAGATATGTTCCATCATTCCCTTTTCCCCACACCCCTCCAACATTCTTCAGACATTGTGGTGACCATTTTGTGGAGCCTCTCTGGGGTGTAGCACCACTGATGTAGGAGTTTATATTGCAGTTCCCCATGTTGCATCGACCTGTATGAGGTGTACCAGTTATTTAGTGCTCTGTTCCATTCCTTGTCAGTGAAATCCTTCCCTCTTACTTTCCCCCATTTATCCCGCAGTGTCCCTTCCCCTTCTTTCTCCCCACTTAGCAAGATCTTGTATATTGCTGATATAAGTCCCCTATTGATCTCTGCTGACGCCATTCATATTTCCCCACTCATTCCCTTGTGGCCCCTTCCATTATTGTGGGGGATGCCGCCCAATGTCTTAGTTGCTGATACGCAAACCGGTCCCCTTCTTTTAGGCCCAGTTCTCTTCTACAATCTGCAAATGACCGGAACTACATCCCTTCATAGAGATCGTCAATCCCCATTATCCCTCCCTCTACCCACTGCTTGAACCTATTGTATTCCCTACTTGGTGGGAAGGCAGGGTTCCCAAAGATGGGAGTATGCAGCACCGGCCAGTGAGATAATTTAAACCTCTTGTTCAGCTGCTCCCAGACTCTAATAGTATTTCTTGTGATTGGGTTCTCCCCCACTGGTCTGTCCTCCTTTCTCCTCCCCAATATTTTCCAGAGGTGTTCCCCCCCGCCTCTGCTTGCTTCAGTCCGACCCAGTGTTTCTGATTCTCCACCCTTCCCCCTCTGCCAGTGTGGATTCTGATAAGGAGGGCTGGGCATGTCGCTTCATTTGGTGCTCATATTTTCAGCAAGATGAGCCCTTCTCAGAAACTTTTGACACTTTCGGAGGAAGGGCTGATAGCTTGTGACTAAGACCCTTGGTATTCCAAGAAGAGCCTAGCAGGGGTGGGACGCATGTCTGTAGCTGAAGATATGCATTAGTTATGCAACCACACAAGCAATTTCCCCGAACTAGGCTGCCTGAAGTTAAGGCTGGCGTGGTGTGTGTGTGGTAACTGTTAAGCCACAGGAATGAGTTTGCAAGAAATCCTTTGCACGAACGAAGACACGTGAGACAGGGCGTGCAACCAGCTGCCAATGACTATGCGGATTTTTGTCTTGACTACGTGCCAGCTATTGAATGCAATGTTAACCAAAATGTATATAAGCTGTATGAACTTTGAATGCTTAGCTCACTCCTGCACAGTCCTCTTGAATGTGCAGGAAGTCATGCCCTTTCGCAAATGCTTAAATTGAATAAATGGATGACTTGACTTATTTGGTCTGAGTCTTATTTATGGGGTCCCTTATACCAGGTTGGGGTGAGCAAAAGGTGTATCCTCCATTTGGCGACCACAAAGGGACCCGAAGGTGCGGTAGCCCATCACTGGGTTAGGCCTTCCAGGGCGCGGCTGGAGGGGTAACTGCATCGGGGCCCCAACGAAAAACCGTACCATTGAATGCGAAAACATGTGTTACCCTTTCTCCACCAGTGCTGCCGGACGACAGGACAGCAGGCTGCCACTCTTCGGGTTCGATAGACTTCTGGCAGAGACCCCACAAGAGGTGAGTGCGGGTAGGAGGAACGGTTGGTAAGGCCGTTGGGACAAGAGTATCAGTTTTATGGTATGTATTATTGTTGAGGTCTGTTTTGTAGACTAAAAGAAATAGAATTGGGAAAGCGACGTGTCCGACCAGCACAGTTTGAAGCAATCGGGTTGTGGAGGGTCGAGGCAATTAAGAGGCAGAAGGTACAAATGAAAACCGAGAGGAAGCAAAATAGGCGAACAGCTGTAGAAAAGGCGAGACAGTTAGATGTCAGAGTTACAAGAAAAAAATGATGCAGAAGGAAGAAAGATTTTTTTTTAAATGTCTTTATTAATTTCAAAACAATCAACACAGTGCACCCAAAACCGGTGCATAAACAAAAAAACATACAATCCCCACCCTTCCATAAGAGAATCGCAATCTACAACAACCGTCCTCTAACTTGTGGTCCTCTCGTCTTCCGCCCCATCTGAGGAGCTATCTGTTTTGGTATCTTCTCGGCCAGAGCCTGACAGTGATGCGATCAAGTGTTGCCAAGCTGTAAGCGTCTACCCTTCTTCCTCTCCCCCCCTCTACCCACCACTTCCCTCCATACCACTGTCTCACCATCTGTCCATTTTAGGAGGACTCGCCACCAGGCGTCTGCGTTTGGTCTCCCACTTGCTTTCCAACTCATAGCTATCTTGCGCTTTGCAAGGATGTAAGCCAGAGCTTTAAGTTTGCTCACATGCTTAACTTGCGCGGTCTCGGAAACCCCCCTACCATGCACGCCCACAGAGAGTCTACTTCCAGTTGAATGCCCTTATTAGCTAGTAGGTGCGCTACTTCTTTCCAGTATCTAGCTATCTCCGTGCATGCCCAAAACATGTGGATCATAGCAGCGTCCACCTCTCCACATTTCGGGCATCTTTGTATATTGGCATTTGTAAACAGCAATTTTCCTGGGGGTCATATGTGCCCTGTGTGTAATGTTCAGCTGAATGTGTTGTAATCGCACATTTCTTGACACCTTTTTATGGTACCTCTGCATTCTCACCCACAACCCATCACTGATTGCCTCCCCACTTTCCTCTTCCCAGTCTTGCCTCATGTGTATCACTTCCTTTCCAACTTTAGACATAATTATTTCGTAAATACAGGAAATCTTGTGGCCTCCTTCTGACACTGCCTGAAACATTTCTGTGGCAGCATTTATGCAGAAAGAGGAAAGATGATGATAAAGGAGAGTAATGGTATGTACCCGTCCATCCCTGCCTCAAGATATGAGGACATTTTCGAGGGGATTGGGTCCTCCGACGTATTCCATATCTGACATGTAATCACCACAGCTGTGCTGCTTCGGAAACTTTTTTCTGCGTCCTGCGTCGATGACGTTGCCGCGCCGTCGTCGAGGACCTCGTCCGACGTCATCTGATGTGATAAGTAGGACGCACGACGCCCGTAGCCTCAGTTCCGTTTTTTCCGCGAACGTGTTTCTTCGTGTATCTCGGTTAACGCCTCGACTCTTTGGAGTTCTGTTCTTCTCGGTTCTTCGAACCTGTTCGTTTTGTGCAAATCCTTCGTGTGAAGATGTCTTCGACTTTGTCTTCGACCCCGCGTCCGGGTTTCAAGAAGTGCGGGGAGTGTGGGTCCAAGATGTCGGTGACAGACTCGCACGACGTCTGCCTCTGGTGCCTCGGGGAGGCCCACGACACGGATGACTGTATCGACTGCCAGTCGCTCACGTCCAAAGCCTTACGCGAACGTAAGAAGAAGTTGTTGGTAGGTCGGGTGTCCAAGCCCCGGAAGTCGAAGTCTGCGGGGCTTTCGACGGATGATTCGAGGGGTGACTCTCCGCGTCATCGTCGGAAGTCTCGTGGGTCTCCTTCTAGGAGTCGGTCTCGCCACTCCTCAGCCTCTTCGAGGCATTCTCGGAAGCGCCGACACCGGTCGTCTTCCAGGTCCTCTTCAGAGGACTCTGCCCGGCACGTCGCTTACCCCACCAGCCGTGCGACGCCGGAGGAATGGGCTTCCTTCGGGAAGAAAATGCTGGCGATTCTTGAGTCGCAGGGTACTAAGCCGTCCGCGCCCCCGAGTGGGGTCGGTTGTGAGAGGTCGAGAGACACCGCTCGCAAGAGTGGTCGGCACGAGTCACGGGAGAGGTCCCGTTCGGACAAGGAGATTCGTTCTCGACGTACCCCTTCCAGGTCCCGGTCCTCGACGCGTTCGAGACCGTGTGCACCTGTGAGGTCTTCAAGGAAGACATCGACGTCTGAGGCGTCGAGGGCGTCGACAGGCTTTCTCGAGGCTCCGGCTCCGAGGAAGTCGTCGAAGCCGTCGACGCTCAGGTCGTCGAAGGACACGCTCGGGGCTCCGGCTTCGAGGGCTGTGTCGACGCCGCCGATGCTGGCGGCGCTGCATCTGACGTCGCCGATTTCCTCGACGCCGATCCTCTCGGCGCCGATGCCTGTTCTATCGACGCCGGCGCCGATTCGCTCGACGCCATCGACACCTTTCGTGTCGGAGGTACCCCGTGGCACGGGAGAACCCCCTAGGAAGGCTCTGGTTAAGAGCAAGCACTCTCGGGGGCCTTCTTTTCGCCACCTGGAATATATTTCAGAGGCGGGTGAGGATTCTGATGGCCTGGTTCCTAGTCAGGTTCCAGATGAAATTGTCTCGGGTCACGGTGTGTTTGACGATTTGAGGCAGTCACTGCATGATGCCAGTGGACTGGACACCTCTCCGGAGGTGGAGTTTTGTAGGCCTGAGCCTGGCTCTCATGCCGATTCCTCGTACCGGCGCCTTATGGCTAGGGTTTCTGAGTACTTGGGATGGTCTGCTCCCCCAGGGGAGTTTGTGCAGGATGATCTGACGGACATCCTTGATGTTGGTCCCCCAACTGACCCGGTACTGCCGTTCCATATGGCTTTACAGAGAAGGGTGGCGGCGGCTTTGACTGCTCCGGAGAGTCTCCCGGCGGTGGGCAGATCCTTGTCGCGAAAATACCGTCCAACCAATAGCGACCCCTGCTACTTGACCAGGCACCCCACTCCGGAGAGTTTGGTGGTGCAGGCGGCCACGGCCCCGGCGAAGCAGGCGTCGTACCCTACCATCCCTCCTGATGGGGACGACAAACGTTTTGATGGCTGGGCGAAGAAAGTGTTTTCTTTTGGTGGTATGGCGCTTCAGGCGGCCAACTCCATTTGTGCCTTGTCTCGTTTCACACACACTCTGTGGAACTGTGTTGCGTTAGCGGCTAAACATATTCCCGAAGGGGACGAACGGGATGGTTTCCTTGCTATGGTCCAGGATGGTAAGGATGCCATGTGTGAGTCCGTTCAGTCGGGTTTGGACTTAGCTGAATGCGTCAGTAGGTCCATGGCGGCGAGCACCGTGATACGCCGGTTTGCGTGGTTGCGGAAGTCGGGGTTTGCTCCTGATGTGCAGTCCCGGCTCCTCAACATGCCCTTTGACGGTGAACACCTTTTTGGCAGCAAGGCTGACGAGAGCCTTGAGAGGTTGCAGACCTCAAAAGCTGCAGCGAAGTCGTTGGGCGCTGCAGTTCGCCAACCTCCGCCTTTTCGTCCTAGGGGACAGCAGTGGAGGGGTGGTTCCTTTCGCTATTACTCATCATTCAGTAAAGCGAGAGGAGCTGGCAGTCAAAGAGGCCAACGCAGGGGTACCAGAGGTGGACGACAGGGTACCTGTGGTGCCAAGGCCGCTCGGGCAGTTGCCTCTTTGCCCTCAGGTAACGCCGCAGCCGCTTCCACTCAGTCATGAGGCCATGTCCCATGGTTCGCCGGTAGGGGGAAGGCTGGCGCAGCATCTTGTAGAGTGGCAAGCCATTACTTCAGATGTGTGGGGTTCTGGAGATCATAACCCACGGCTACTGTCTTCCCTTTCGGCACAGGCCTCGCAACAATCCACCGGGGAACCTCTCTTTGAAGAGTCCGGATCCGCTCTTTGCGCAGGAAATTCAAGCCCTGCTGGAGAAAGGCGCCATAGAACTGGTGCCTGTAGCGGAGAGGAACAAGGGATGGTATTCCCCTTATTTTTTGATTTCGAAGAAAGACGGGGGATTGAGACCCATCATGGACTTGCGCGGTTTGAACAAACTCCTCAGGAAGGACAAGTTCAAGATGGTTACTCTCTCTCAAGTCCTCCAGGCCCTTCAGCTTCAGGACTGGTTGGCGTCACTCGACCTCAAGGATGCTTACTTCCATGTGCCGATCCATCCCAAGCACAAGAAGTACCTGAGGTTCGCGGTTGGCGACTCGAACTTTCAGTTTCGGGTCCTGCCGTTCGGATTGACCTCCGCCCCGAGGGTTTTCACCAAGCTCATGGTGGTGGTGGCAGCGCATCTCAGGCAAGGGGGGATTCACGTCTACCCGTTCCAGGACGATTGGTTGATCAGGGGGAGCTCTCCCGAGCAAGTCCTGGATCATCTGTCCGTCACCTGCCACTCCCTTCACACGCTGGGCTTCTCCCTCAATTTAAAGAAGTCCCATTGGACGCCAACACAGCGGCTCCAGTACATCGGAGCAGTGCTGGACACTTCCCTGGGGCAGTGTTTTCCTCCCCAGGTGAGGGCTCTTCACATTCAGCAGATGGTGCACAAGTTTCAGCATGTCCAGACACTCCCAGCGTTCGAGTTCTTGAGGTTGCTCGGCCTCATGGCATCCTGCATTCTTCTGGTGCCAGAGGCTCGCCTGCGGATGAGATCTTTGCAGTGGGCACTCAAGACGCAATGGTCGCAGTCCTCCGGCAGGATGTCGGACCCGGTTCAGGTGCCGCCCTCGGTCGCCCGGGACCTTCTGTGGTGGGCCGTTGAAGGCAACTTGATGAAGGGGGCTCCATTTTGGCTTCCCTGGCCGGAGGTGACGATCGTGACGGATGCATCCCTCACGGGATGGGGAGCTCATGCCAACGGGCTGACAGTCAGTGGTCGTTGGTCTCCGTCGGAGTCCAGACTCCATACCAATCTGTTGGAGCTGAGGGCCGTCAGGCTAGCCCTGAAGGCTTTTCTGCCGACTGTGCGAGGAAAGAGTGTCCTGATCCTGACGGACAACACAGTGGCCATGCACTACCTCAACAAAAAGGGGGGGCATGGTCACTTCCTCTGTGCAGGGAGGCGATGCAGCTCGAGTTCTGGGCCATCCAGCAGGAAGTTTCGATCTCGGCAGTTCATCTGGCCGGAGACGAAAACGTGACGGCGGACGCTCTGAGCAGGCAGAGCGCGATCTCTCACGAGTGGGAGTTGGCTCAGGAGATTCTCCTGGAGATCTTCGCCCTTTGGGGGACCCCTCAAGTGGATCTCTTCGCCTCCAGTGTCAACCGGAAGTGCGAAAGGTTTTGCTCGCGGGAATTTCCTCCAAAAGGAGCCTTAGGAGACGCGTTCGTGGTGGAGTGGTCATTCCCGCTGCTGTACGCGTTTCCTCCGGTCCCCGTCATCCCGCAAGTGCTGCAGAGGTTATGGAAGTTCGGTTCCCGGATGATCCTCATTGCCCCGGCGTGGGCTCGGAGGACGTGGTACCCGGACCTTCTCCACTTGTCCATCTGCCCTCCACGTCGTCTTCCCTACCGAGACGATCTGCTCTCACAGGAGGGGGGTCAGGTTCTCCATCCAGAGGTCAGATCCCTCAACCATCACACTTGGCTTCTGAAAGGTTGAGGTATAAGGATTGGGACCTCCCTGAGGACGTGATGGAGGTGTTGCTTTCGGCCCGAAGGCCGGCAACAAAGTCTCTGTACCGTTGCCGTTGGCGTAAGTTCTGCGACTGGTGCAGTGTTCAGAATGTGGATCCTTTTGCATGTGACATCCCCATGGTTCTGTCCTTTTTACTTTCTTTGGCCCACAGGGACTTGCAAGTGGGTACCGTTAAAGGTTACCTGGCGGCGCTGTCCATCTTTAAGCGCTCGTCTGAAGAGTGTTCTTACTTTAAAATCCCTTTGATTTCACAGTTTCTGAAAGGGCTCACTAATGTGTTCCCTCCGTCACCTTTCCTGGTGCCCAGTTGGGATTTAAACCTTGTTCTTAGGTTTCTTATGGGTGCTCCGTTTGAGCCTTTACATTCTTGCCCTTTGAGGCTGTTAACTCTGAAAACTGTGTTTTTAGTTGCGGTTACTTCCGCTCGCAGAGTGAGTTACAGGCACTTTCAGTTAAGCCACCCTTCACTGTATTTCACAAGGACAGGGTTGTCCTTAGAGTTCGTCCTTCTTTTCTTCCGAAGGTAGTGACGGAATTTCGTTTGGCCCAGAAGGTTGTTCTTCCGGCATTCTATCCTCCTCCGCATCCTGGTAAGGAAGAGGAGAGGCTCCATAGGCTTGATCCTAGGAGAGCTTTAAGCTTTTATGTTTCACCCATGTCCCGGGTCAGAGTGGACGATCAACTCTTTATTGGTTACGCTGGAAAGCGTTTGGGGCAAGCTGTGACAAAACAGACTTTGTCTCGCTGGATTATTTTGGCCATCTCGGAGTGTTACCGCTTGGTGGGTAAGGACCCACCGGCTGGCTTGCGGGCCCATTCTACCAGGGGTATGGCTGCTTCTACTGCCCTGCAGAGGGGTGTTCCTATTCGCAACATCTGTGATGCAGCCACCTGGGCTTCAGTACATACATTTGTACGCCACTATTCCCTCGATTCCATCCGAGGACAGGATCTGGCCTTTGGCAAGGCGGTCCTTTGCTCTGCTATCTGATTGGCTAATCTAAATTTTGATTCTAAATTCTTTCCCTCCTCCTTGCTCTGGTACTGCTTTGGGAGTCTGTCATAGATATGGAATACGTCAGAGGACCCAACCCCCTCGAAGAACAAGTTACTTTCTTACCTGGTAACGTTCTTTCGATGGGATGGTCCGACGTTGTATTCCATAACGCTCCCGCCCTGCCTTCCCCGCTGCAGAATTTCTTTTACGATTGCAGCTTACGTTCCGCAAGGCTTTGTGTCTGACTGGCAGTTGACTAATGTCACACGTTCTGGGGGAAAAAACTACAACTGAGGCTACGGGCGTCGTGCGTCCTACTTATCACATCGGATGACGTCGGACGTCGGAGGAGGTCCTCGACGACGGCGTGGCGACGTCATCTACGCAGGACGCAGACGCCGAAAAAAGTTTCCGAAGCAGCACAGCTGTGGTGATTACATGTCATAGATATGGAATACGTCGTCGGACCATCCCATCGAAAGAACGTTACCAGGTAAGAAAGTAACTTGTTCTACTAGGGAATCCAATGAGGTTTGGTGAGAATGGGGAAGTGGGGGGGTCACTAGGACGGTTGTAATATCCCCGGAACGAATAAGAGACTTAGAAACCCTAGCAAAGGAAGTGGAAGGAGAGAGGTTGGGGGAAGATGTGAAGAAGAAATTGGGCAGATTAAGACCAGTGGAGTTTAAAAAGACTGCACAACTAATTATGGAAAATTACAATGATTTTAGAAAACAGGCGCAGGCTAAGTATTCAAAGTCCTATCTGGACACTGAAGCAGGAATAAAGGTAGGTAGGACAAAATTGGCATCATGGGAATATATGGAAATAATCATGTAAGAAAAATTCGAAAGGGACATATGACCCAGATGGAAAAGGAACAAGAACTACCTGGAGAATTAGAAATAAGGAAGCAACAGATGTCGGAAGCATGTGGGAACTGGGAAGAACTTGGTGGTTAAAAAGGTAGAGGAGTTAACCAGAGACGTAAGCCAGGTACTTGATGACATAATGACCTACGGATGGGCGCAACAAGCCCAGTGTTTGATCCATATGATCGAACTATTAGACACATTGATTGATGAAGCTGATGGCGATCCAGAGTTAGTTACAGGGTCTCAAACTATTTAAAGGAGGATCCAGATTCACGGGTACCAGAAGGAAGTGGTCGAGGAGAAGGAAGATGCTGAAGCGGGCATTAGAACTGTATAAAACTTGGAAGGGGGGGGCGTGGCTTGGAGCCAAAATAGTAGGACCAGCTCTGAGATCTCCCGGCTGTCGCCACGCAGCCACCAGAAATGCACCGGTGAAAGGCGACCTGCATCACATTCCAACGGCATCCCTGATGGCAGAAGCAATCCTGCCTAATTTGAGCTAGCCTCGGTCCCGCTGCAAGCCTGGGGGCTGAAGCAAAACTGTGAGGTTTGCGGTGCCAGGGGAGGACGGGAGCCTGTGCCCAAAATGGCGGCCGGCACTATTTAGTGGTCCCCCGAGCCGGCGTGGTGCCTTGGAGCTGGGATCACCAACCACTGAGCTCCAGGTGTCCCAAGCAGTCCATCGGCCCCGGAGCAGAGACGCAAACCGAACCTCCGGCGGAGAGAGCAGCTCCCAGAACAGCGGGCAGCTCCACTCTGCTCACCAAGAAGGAACCGGGGGAACATCAAGCGGGAAGCTGCCTTTGGGGCGACTGTGTCTGAGCCTGGCAGCCCGCCGTCACCGGCGAAGCAAAGGGGAGGCCACCCCCAAGACGGCGGGCAGCTCCAGAAAGACTGGCAAGCAGGATCCTGTGGCCCATCGGGCGGTGGACTGCCTCCGAAGATCAGGGGTGGGTGGCACCAACCCGATGGTGCCCTGAGGTACGTGGGGTGGAGGAAGTCTCCAGAATCAGCGGACTGCCTCACTGAACCCGCCAAGCAGAAGCCAGAGGCGCGTTTTTGTGCGGCGAGCTGCCTTCGGGGTGACGACAAAGAGGAGCCGAGCACAAAACGGCAGGCAGCTCCATAAACGCTGTCGGGTGAGAGGGGAGAGGTGGGGAATCAGTTGGCCCCAGCCCGCAACAGAGCCTCGGGAGAGCCCCAACAGCTGTGGCGCCAGCCAGCCAGTGGCAAAACAGATTGGTGGGGGCCCCTTGCGGCAGTCCCTCACCCTGCGCCTCCTGGCTTAGCGGCTCCCCCCCAACCCACAACCACTGAACCAGTGCTGACACGGGGCCGCGGCTGGTGCAGCTCCGCTCCCGCCCAGCAGGAGAGCGTTGCGGGGATCAGAGGAGGCCCCTCGGACAGACACTCCGTCTGAGGCAAGGTCGGGCAGTACCAACCACAGGCCCAACGGAATCCTCGCCGGTCCGGGAGGGGCCTCCCCTCCCCCAGATCCACAAAACACCAAGGGAGACCCTACAAGCCCTGAACCCCCAAGGGAGGGCCCGAACAAACGGTCCCGGGCTGGCACACGGAGAGTGGTGGCACAGGGCAGGCTTCTCGCTGCTCCCCCCGCCCCCTCCGGGAACAAAACGGAGGAGTTGGTACTGGGTGGCCTTTCCCCGCCCGCACAAGTGCAATTAATACAACACGGAGGGGGCCCAGCTGAGGGCAATTAACATCCCGGACACCAACCTCCTCTGACCCTGCTAACAGCCCCTCGGAGGTCTGAACCATCAACAGGACTCAGCAAGTCCCCCGTAACTGCAGCGGGAGAGATCGGCGAGGGGGGGGGGCGCCCCGAACTCTCGTGGCCCCACAGGCTTCGGAGCAGAGAATCGGGACCCCGCGGACCCTTGCGGTACAATGCGCTATTCCCAGGTGGGGCGTGGCGGGGAGGGCCGCTCCACAGACCACTCCACAGACTCCAGCTAACATATCGGCCACTGGGACACAGTGGGGTGGTTCAATGCAGAGGCTCCGGCCAACACACAGCAACTTTCTGGGCCCCAGTGAGTGACTGCTTGGGGCTCGACACAACACATCAGTCTGGAGGATCGGGCCCACCAGGCCCCAGCAAGCCAGGCAAACAAGAGAAGGTCTATGCCACCCGTAACCCAGAGTGCCAACTACGCCAACAAACGGCGAGCTATCACGGGGAGAGACTGCCACGACCGTTACAACTCCCCCACCTGATCCAGGTCGGGGCCACTCAGGACCCACCATAATAGAGAAATTCTCCCTCGAGGCATCACAAGAGCAGCCCCCTCAAATATGATGAAAGCGCTCAAAGCCACGAAACAAACAGACATTTCTACCCTACTGGCAGCCCCGAGCACAGACCAGCCCAAAAAGGGAGATCGGTGGAGACCATGTCTGCAAACCCACACGCTGAAGCGAACCCTGCCACCATGGCACAGACAGTAACCAAATCGGACCTGCAGGAGCTCTTGCAAGCCCTCACAAAAGAATATCAGAAGGGCACAGAAGAAGTCATGGGAAAGATTACAGCTCTAGACAAACGGGTGGGGGAAGTGGAGACAAGAACCGAAGAGGTGGAGGCGACCCTGTGCGAACATGGGCACGAGATTGACGAAGGTTCAGACAGAATCACAGCACTCGAGGCACGATGCGAAGCCATGGAATTGAGGCAGGAGGATGCCGAAAACCGCTCTTGCCAGAATAATATCCGCCTAAGGGGAATCTCGAAGACAATCTCGGACGCTGACCTGCCCCGCTACGTCAGCGACCTATTCCGCTTCATCATAATCCTCCCCGACGATGCCCCACTGGAGCTGGACAGGGTACATCGAACAAGGACCAGAGCGAACACAACTACCCCGCCGGATGTCCTAGCCAGAGTGCATTTCTGCAAAGTTAAAGAGTAAATCATGAGGGAGGCCAGGGGCTCCCCCTGCGTCCTCTTCAGAGATGCTTCTATCTCCCTATACTAGGACCTAGCAGCCATAACACTGGCAAAAAGAAAAGCCCTACGACCCATCACGGACTGGCTCTGGGAAAAGAAAAGCCCTTACCATTGGGCTTTCCCCACGGCCCTAGCGTTCTCCTGGGAACGAAACCCCTACCTGATCCGCACCCTGCAGGAGGGAGAGAGGCTTCTAAATCCGGACCCAGAAGACGACACCCAAAGCCGGGATACATCAGCCCGGACACCCCGAATAAGGAATGCTGACCCCCTCCTGGACCAAAGTGGTAAGACGCTGAAAACTCCGGGCACCCCCAATCAAGAAAAGCCAAATGGCTAGAATTGGGCGCACCTCCCAATAATGAGTTAAGGACAGGGATGCCAAACAGACACCCAGGAAAGGCGACAATACGATCTTGGAACATCAAAGATTCACTGTTTCACCAAATAATAGTTGAGGCTCCGTTGCCTCCAAGCTACAAGGATGCCTTGGCCCAGCCGGATGCCCCGTTGGCAGATAGCTGACTTTGAAGGCCTTAAAGACTTGGATTGTTTGGGGATGGGGGGGAGGTATCAGACTTGGGGAACAGCGACCAAAAGCCCAGCGCTACACAGGGGAACCAATGCACTAGAGGTATCGCAGCAAGGACAGCCCAAAGAACACGGATGCAACACCATCCCAAAAGATGGAGACCACTAAGGAACTAAGCATGATAACGTGGAATGTACAGGGGTTGAACTCACCTAGAAAACTGAAGTCATGGAGCAGAGACTGAGCTACCTAAAAGCAGACATTGTGTGCCTCCAAGAAACTCGTCTCCTGCAATCGGATGAAAAGAGAGCAAACTTCTGCCAATACCCCACAAAATTCTTTGCCTCTTCGGGCCAAAAAAAAAGGAGTAGCTATACTTGTCAGTCGGGCGGTGCAGCTAACCCATATTTTTATTAAACAAGACCAAGCGGGGAGATACATACTGCTCAAGGGACTACTGATAGACCTACCGATCACCATAGCACCAATATACGCCCCAAATCCTGGGCAGGACGACTTTCTCAGCAGTATTCTCCCCACGATCACCTCCTTTATGGAGGGGCACCTCCTAATTGGAGGGGACTTCAATCTCACCCCAGACCCGAACACAGACAAGACGCTTCCGCCCTCCAGGGAGGACTTCTCCCGGGCACTTTGAATGGCAGAATTCCTGAGGGACACAGGCACCTTCGACACCTGGAGATTGGCTCACCAGGGAGAGCGAGACTATACATTCTACTCCCACGTACATAGAGGCTATTCAAGGATAGACCTTCTGCTAATGACTAGCGCACTCTTCCCCTGCATTGAGGACATACGAATTGGCCGCAGAGTCATATCTGATCACGCCCCAGTCATAGCCAAGCTGCAAGTCGAAGGCCTCCCAGCACCTCCGCAGAGAGCCTGGAAACTCCAAGATTACATCCTAGCAGACACAGCATCAAGCACCGAACTACAGGACTCCCTGGTGAACTACTTCTCAGAGAACTCAGTCAAAGGCACCTCAGAAGCCATGGTCTGGGACGCAATGAAACCAGTCATCAGAGGGGTGGTGATCAACTGCACAGCAGCACAAAAGAGAAGGCACCAAATCCAACTTGCCAAGCTAGAGGCAGAAGTGGGTGAAATAGAAGCACGATACAAAGCCCGCCAATCTGTGAAAGTAGGCAGAGAACTTAAAAAAAGTGAAGACAAAACTGGAAATGCACATGGCAGACCGAACGGCCCGAGCATTAGCCTACACAAAACAATTCTACTATATAAACAGCAATAAAGCCAATCGCCTGCTGTTCCAGAAGCTGAAGAAACTGCATTCCCGAAACAAGATACTTGCGCTTCAAGACCAAGGAGGTAGACTCTGCTGCACAGAAGCGGAGAAGATGGAGATCCTCACTAAGCACCACGATCATGTTGGGCCCGGCCACAAGCAAGGAAGCACAAGCCCAATACCTGCAATCACTCTGGCAAGACCCCCCCACCCTCGCAGCTCGACACCCTGGAACTACCAAACTCCGCCGAAGAAGTAGCGGAAACAATTCGGTTCTTGAAAAACACAACCCCAGGCCCGGACGGTCTGACCGCCCAATTCTACAAAACGTTCTCCTACATCTTGGCCCCTCGCCTTGCCTCGTTATACAACACTTTTTTGGACTCCGGCTCCGTCACCCCCTCCATGGAGGAGTCCCTAACGGTTCTGATACTAAAACCAGGAAGAAACCCGGAGCTCTGCTCCTCATACAGACCTATCACACTACCAAATAACGATGCAAAAATCTTCTCTAAAATCCTGGCAAGCAGACTAGCAAAACACCTCCCAGATCTGATTCACCCAGACCAGACGGGATTCATCCCAGACCAGACAGGATTCATCCCAGGGCGAAGCACCTTTGATAACACTAGGCACACCCTAAATATCTTCGAATCTGCAGGCAGAACGGGCGAACAAATGGGAGTCCTGTCGCTAGATGCAAATAAAGCATTTGACATGCTAGACTGGAGATACATAGAGGAGGCCCTAAAGCACTTTGGCGTCGGTCCAAATTTCCGGAACTGGACCCTGGCCAACTATCGGCACCCAACTACAGCGCTGAGGGTAAACGGCAGCAGATTATCAGAATCTATATCACCAGAGGCACGAGGCAGGGTTGCCCGCTATCCCCGCTCATCTTTGCATAATCCATGGAGCCGTTTGCCAGCAGAGTTCACCAGAATCCCTTAATAAGCGGGCTATCGGTTAGAGGAGAAGCATACAAGAAAGCTCTATACGCAAACAACGTCCTACTATCCCAGATCAAGCCTAAAGTATCCCTGGAGGTACTCTGGAACGAACTGGCCAACTTTGGAGCGGCGTCAGGGTTCTCAATCCACCTCGGAAAATCCACGGCCCTGGGAATCAATATCCCGGGAGACATGATAAAATCACTAGCCACCAATCACCCCATTTAGTGGACCAACTCACACTTCACCCATCTGGGGGTAAAGTTATCAAAGAAAATAGAAGAAGCGTACAATCTAAATTTCCCCCTGTTGTTCAAGGAGCTCCAGGCGGACCTAATAAGATGGCAAAAACAAGAAGTGTCATAGCTGTGAAGAATAACAGCAGTAAAAATTAATCTGGTACCAAGGCTGCTCTACCATTGCCAGGCCCTCCCAATCTCCATCCCTAGGAAGGACCAGCTGATGCTTCAAACAAATATCATGAAATGTATCTGGGAGGGTAACAAGCCGCGAATAGCGAGAAGGGTGGTTTCGAGGAGTAAGGGATCGGGAGGCCTGGGAGCCCCAAAAATAGAGAGATACTCCCTTGCCGCCCAGCTCTCACCAGCGTTTACCTGGAATCTAACTACCAACAAACCACGCTGGGCAAAACTAGAGGACTGGTGCTGAAGCCCGCCGGAAGTGCTCCCCCACATCATCGGACCCACCGAAGTGTGTCACCAACAAGGAAGAGGTGATCAAAACCTGCTACAGATGATATTTAACCCCAGAGACTCTGAACAAGAACAACCCAGCTATCTCCCCGCTATGCTGGAGGGGATGTACAGACACAGGCACGCTATTTCACTTGCTCTGGTCAAGCCCAATGTCCGTCAAATACTGGATGGAAATCCTGGACCTAATTAAGCAGATCACAGGCCTAACGATTCCATGGGACCCAGGAATAGTCCTATTGGGCAGCACAGGGGAGGGCCAATTTCCACTCACCGGTAACTTAGCGAGCCTGTGCACACAACTTCTCACGGCCGCAAAGATAGCTATAGCAAGACTATGGAAACACCCATAGGGTCCCGCTGTGAGCCTGTGGTGGGCCAAATGTTGAGACATTGCAGCCATGGAAAAAATAACCGCCATCCGCCTGGGGAACAGAAACAAGTGTTTTGGCACCTGGGCCCCCTTCCTACACTATGGGGAACAATTCCCGGGCATGGCAAGAAAACCGCCGCTCCTCCGCTGGATGGACAAATACGATTAAAATGATCTAAAGACCAGTCCTGCGGCCCACATCGAAATCGCCACCCCAAGTGTCACTAACCTGGAATCAGCAGCAGCAGAGGGCGGGACGAACTAACAAACACCCAGCCTCAGTCAAGCTCTAGCCAAAACCTCCTCGCAAAAGACAATTACCAAAAACAGTTCCCCCCCCCAAGGACTATGGCACCCCCGATGGTCTATCCCCCGATGCTCCCCCTTCCCCCCCTACTCCCACCTAATTATGTTTTGTTTTTGTTTTGGTTTAACATGCTCATTTCGAAATGAACTATGTAATAAGTGAATTATTGCACCTGAGACAGTATGTTTATTGACAAAATAAAAAGAATGTTGGAAAAAAAAAACTTGGACGGAGACCTTGGATAAAAAGAGTAAGGGGGAATCGGGAGGGGCGACCGCATTTCCCTTGCGAGAATGTCAGCCCATGACAGGGGATAGTAATGAACCCGTCTGAACGTATGTGTATGTCCCGTTGACAAGAACAGAACTGATGCAGATTACCAAAAGCATCCCTGACCCTTGGATAGACCCAGCAGGCTTCTATAAGGAAATGAGGAAACTGTTCCGGCCTTGTCAGTATACGGTGGAGGATGTAGATAACATTGTGATGTCACTAGTTCCAGAAGAGGTGTGGATTCCATTCAGGGCAAGTAATGAAGTGGAAATAGACTGGGCAGCGGTTACAAAGGCAAGTGATGATAGGAAGCCACATGAAAAACTGACTGATGATTTAAAATTACATGGTATGAATGTGTTAGGTGCATTAGAGAAGGTCCTTAAACCAATAGATGTGAATGTTGAGAAACTGGCTGCTGTGACCCAAGGCCCCACAGAAGATGTGGCGTCATATTTTTTTTTAAATACGCATCAGCATTCATAGCCCATAGTGGGTTAGACCTAACAAGTGAGACGGGTCAAAGATATTTTGCAGGGAGTTTCGTAGATGGTTTGCACGAACCTATCCAAAGAGACTTGCGGGCAGCAGAAAGCACATGGCAGTCTAAATCACCCAGAGAAATGTTAGCGATGGCACGGTATTATGAACGAAATGAGCAAACCCGGGTGCAGACAAAGGTAAAGGCAGAGGAGGAACTAAAGACTAGAGTATTAATGCAACAATTACGAGGGCAACAGATGCAAGGGGAAACCAGAGGTACCCTCCCAGTCAATGGAAAAACCAGAATACAGGAAATAATGCTCCCCGGGTAAGTACGTATGCACGGCCGGACGGTCTGGCCCAGAATGTATGCGCTTTTTGCAAGAAGCCCGGTCATTGGAAGAACCAGTGTCCAAAAAGTATGGCCCAGAGAACGGGCCCTCCGCCATTAGGGCCCAGACCTCCCCCTCGACAGTCTAGTATACCACCAGGTCAGAGTGCGAATTGTTCTCCTCCCGGGCTGAATGTTTTTGACCAAGGAACAGGACAGATGTTAAAGTTCGATCAGTGTGAAGGAGAGGACTGTATATTGTTTGGCAAGGAATCAGAAAGATTTCAGGACCCAACTTGCAGTCTATTATGAAAAGGCCTAGGTGGATCTGGGGGAACGGTATCTGTACCTATTGATCAAAAGGGTCCTTATGTATCTTTACGATTTAGGTAAGCAACCCGCCATCAAATGTTTAGTGGACACCGGAGCTGGAAACAGCTCTGTGGACACTAAAGCCGTCCCCTCAGCACCACTATCGGGAACTAACAAGACATCAGTAGGGTTTGGCGGGGAACCTATAGTGACTCCAATAAGTGGAGAAATGGAAGCAGAGATTGAAGGGGTCCAGTGGGATGGTAAATGGTTGCTAACAGAGAAATGTCCCAAAAACTTACTGGGTATCGATTCTTTAAAAGAACTATATGCTACCATTTATTGTTCCCCGAACGGGGTGCGCATGACCATACATGACGCAAGTAACTGCATTATACTGGCACTCAGCAGACCCCTACCAGTAGAATTACAGGATTTACCAGAACACTTAAGGGTGGCACATAGTAATGATGTGGGCACTCTGCTAATTGATCCAATTTTGATAAAACTGATGGAGAACGCGAGACTCCCCAGAGTGAAACAGTATAAGATATCAGTTGAGGGGGAGGAGGCTCTAATCAGGATTGTGGGAGATTTGGTGAACATGGGGGTTGTAGAAGAATGCAATGATAGCCCTTGCAACTCCCTGGTGCTTCCGGTCCATAAAAAAGGAGACGAGACACTGCCCTACAGGTTTATTATTGATTTGAGAGAAATTAATAAAATAGTGGAACCACGGTTCCCCGTAGTGCCTAGTATTGCTAATATTTTGACCTTAATATCAGGTAAGGCTGAATGGTTTAGTGTGATTGATTTGAAAAATTCGTTTTTTAGTCTGCCCATTGCCCCAGAGTCGAGATATATGTTCAGTTTCACTTTGGGGCAACAGCAGTATCGATTCACGAGAGCTCCGCAAGGTTGCACGGAAAGCCTGGCTATTTTTAGCCAAGCATTGAAAGCTCAGTTCATGCTACCAACAGGGACATCCTTAGTCCAGTATGTGGATGATATATTGATCAGTGCAGAGTCAGAGGAAGGATGCAGAGAAGCAACTGTCTTGGTATTATTTCATTTGGCAAACATAATCACAAGGTGTCCCTGGCAAAGATGCAGTATGTACAACATACTGATGTTTTGTCAAAAGAAGGAAGGGCACTGTCAGTCGACCACATAGCACTGGTGCAATCTATGCCCTGTCCCAGAACACATAACGAGCTACGAAAAGTGTTAGGGGTATTGTCCTATTGTAGACATTGGATACCTGAGTTTTCTGTAAAAGCAAAACCATTGTTAGTGGCACTAAAAGGGGAAAAGGAAGGTGAAGCCTTCCTCTGGACGGAAGAGATGAACAGGGCGTATGATACATTGATAAGTGCTTTCGGTAACGCACCAGCTCTGGGGACCCCTGATTATGGGAAACTGTTTTATTTATTTGTGGATGGGTGTTCTGTATCTGTATTAACCCAAGAACAAGGTGGGAGGCAAAGGCCTTGTGCCTACTTCTCGACTGGATTGGATGCAGTGCCTGAGGATTGCCGCCATGTATGAGGGCGGTGGCAGCGGCAGCCCTAGCTCTGAAGCAAAGCACAGGAATAATTCTAGGAAATGATGTAACCGTAAGAGTACCACATGCCGTGGATGTGCTATTAAACAGAACCCAGACTCAGCACCTCACGGCAGCCAGATTGACACAATATGAAATGCACCTATTCAGTAGAAATGTTAAAATCGAACGATGCAATGTGTTGAATCCAGTTTCCTTGCTACCGGTGCAAACAAATGAGAATGTAGTGATGCATGATTGTGTGATTAGAACGGAAGAAAGCACCAACTGAAGAATGATTTACAGGACAGGCCTTTAGAGGAAGTGGATGGTGTGTTATTCTGTGATGGGTCTTGCTATAAATTGGATTCAGGAGAAATGGTAGCAGGGTATGCAGCAACAGGAGAAACCATAGTCGACATGGGGAGAGTACCAGACAAATCTGCACAAGCAGCAGAGCTGCATGCTGTGATAAAGACATTAAAACATGCTGAGGGAAAATGCATAACGGTGTATACTGATTCAGCATATGCACATGGGGTGGTGACCAACTTTGGGAGACTCTGGGCTGAAAGGGGATTTTTGACATCACAAGGTACAAATGTAAAACACGCAGCATTGATATGTGAATTCTTAAATGCTTTGACGTTACCTACAAGGGTGGCAGTGGTAAAATGTGCAGCCCACCGCAAGGTACTTGACTATGTATCCCAGGGTAACGATTTAGCAGACATGGTTGCAAAATGTGCCGCAGAAAATTGTACAAACAATGAACTAGGACAATATATGTGTGAAACAGTAGAGGAGTGGTTGGATGTGGAAGAACAGCTGGCGAGGATGCAACGGAAAAAGAAAGGAAAAACTGGCATTCAGATGACAACATAAGACAATTGGGGAGTGGGGCATGGGCAAATGAGATCACAAAGAAATGGATGTTACCAGATGCATATCTCCCTATTGTAGTAAGCGTGGCACATGGGCCAACACACGTGAATGCAAAAACAATGGAGAATGTGTTAAGGACTGTTTGGGAAAATAAGAAAATGTGTCCATATTGCAGGCAATGGGCAAAGCAGTGTGAGATTTGCGTGATGTACAATGTTGGAAAGGGCGTGCCGGCCCCAGCAGGGCTCTGCAAGCTGCCCACATAGCCCATTGTACATGGATATTATACGATTAGAACCTGTAAACTAGTTTGCTTACTGTGTGGTGATGAAATGTGGTTACTTGGGGTGAGTTGAAGCCTTCCCCCTCCGAGATAGCAGCGCTACCTCAACTGTAAAGTGCCTACTGAAACATTGGGTACCCCTGTACACGGTCCCTACCTATCTGTGGTCAGATAATGGGTCACATGTCACGGGTGAAGTAGTGGAAAAGGTATGCAAAGCATTGGGCATCGATCACAGGTTCCATGCCGTATTTCACCCCCAGTCGGCAGAAATTATTGAAGGCACTAATAAGGTGCTGAAAAGCAAACTGGCAAAAAGCCTGTGCAGAGACAGGTCTGACGTGGCCTGACATCTTGCCATTGGCATTACTGATCATGAGAACTGTTCCCAAACGCACCCATGGACTATCCCCATTTGAGATGGGCCGGCCGCCCAGCATTGGTACCCCTCCAGATCCCAAGAAACTGTCTGAACAAGCATGGCCAGTATTGCAACAATATTGTATTGCGTTGACTCACAGGCTCCTTTCTATACATGCACAGGTAAAGGACGCAGCTCCAGTACCACCAATTGGGCCAGGGCATGATCTCAGACCCGGGGAATGGGTGGTCATCAAAGCATTCGATCGAACCAGTGGACTACAGCCTCGCTGTAAAGGACCCTATCAAGTGTTGTTGACAACCAAACAGCACTGAAAGTGGACGGCAAACCACACTGGTATCGTGCAAACCATGTGAAGAGAGCTGCTAACGTGGGGCCATTGCAACCTCCCAGGCTACAAACGGATCTGCTGGAATCGTCCCAAACCCCTCTCCCCACGTATAATCTAAGGTCGCAAGAAGTATATGTGCCAGGCAATGAGTAAGGACTGTGAATTGAACTTTGGTTGTTAAAGACACACAAACTCTTTTGTCGGTTAGAGCAGTACACAGCCGTGCCGAAGACGGCAAGCAATTGGCTCGAAGGGCCTCCAGCATCCCTCCTAGACAAGACACGAGACGTAGGACAGATCGGTGAAAAGGGCCGCCAGTGCACCCTGTACGTTTAGGGTACAAAGACACTGGAGCTTTAAATAGGGTTGGGAATGTAAGCCGTAAGAGTGAGAGGCTGCTCACTAGGGTAGAACGCTAGGCGCCAGGACCCAGTCAAGCCACGGAACTTAACCTGCAAGTGTCAGCATAAACTCAGTTAAGGTAGCAGAAGCAATGTTAAGTGAGATGGAACTGCAGGATTTAGCTCTGCCTGCCCACCCACAAGAACGGATGAAGGTGGGCAAATATGGGTGTTCAACGAAGGAAAATACTGTTTTATATATGGCAGGTATTTTTGTGGTAACAGGGCTTGGTGTATTTTTATGGTATCTGGAACACCCTTCAATGTATGAATTTAAGAATATGTTTCCCGTGGCGAACTCCCCAAATGACACCAATATTAATTTATGTATACAGTAAAGACCGGCATGAGCAGGACGGTCATGAAGACGAAGAGTATAGTAGGAATGCATATATTCGCTTAATGAATAAAACACAGAAGGCATTGAATTTGTCAAGTTGTTGGATATGTAGTCATGTTCCCCGCCATGTAGGGGTTGGAATACCTATGTATGCTTTTGCAGTACCAGAAATTGACAATTGTATTTTGCTTTGGATGAGGGTTCTCTCACTAGACGGGTATATGCCAAACACTTCCATGTGCTTTCCAATTAAAGGGTCAGAGATATCCGCAGGGATAGTTGGTAAAATGAAACCAGAAGGAGTAACCTACTCTTCGAAAGACCTTGTAGGTCAGGCAAGGATAGGGAAATTTTCTTCCACCCCCCCCTGCTGATTAACCGAGTTTTCAAGGAACAACATTTGTTTCAAGGCAACGAAAGGAGAAGCCGTTTTGGGATGTAGTATAACATACGATCTTTCCAGATATAGTAGGGGTCTAGGTGAAACTGAAGGTTACGCTTATGTTTTTAACAAAAAGACTTATTTGTGGCTTCCCAGGAACTTTTCAGGAACATGTTATTTTGCCAGGATAATACCTGCTGCTATGATCTATACCCCTAAAGAAATGTATGCTAACCACAGGTATGAGAGAGAGATAAGGCCAGGGCCTGACCAATCGGACACTTATCTGGATATATTCATTGACATAGTAAAGGCTTTGACACTGCATGTGGGAAAATTCCTGAACTCCCAAGAGGTACGCAGATTAGGTAGGGGGTCCCAATGTTGCATGTACACACCCAACACAATGGACAGGGTGTTATCTGGTATATCAAAGCTGCATAAGATTGCCAAAACCATTCATTACGACACTGGGTCAGGTGAAAGCTGGTAGATGGCATCGTTGAAGCATTGGGGATGGAAACTGTTGACCCCGCTGTTGGTAGTGGCTGGGATAATATTATCATTGTGCTTTTGTGTGCAGTGTTTTCCGATGTTTGTAGGGTGTTGCACGGATTGCTGTGGTAGAGCAGTGAATAAAATAATCCACACAAGGCCAGCTCATGTGGCTGCAAGCAAAGAGTATAAGCGGGTAATGTGGCTGAAAGAAATGGAAGACTCAAATAAGATTGATATATATTGATCTTGCTCAAACATGAGCAAAAGGGCCGCTTTGTGGATTCTGATTAGGAGTGCTGGGCATGTCCCTTCAGTTGGTGCTCATGTTTTTAGCAAGATCAACCCTTCTCAGAAACCTTTGACACTTTCGGAGGAAGGGCTGATAGCTTGTGAAGACCTTTGGTATTCCAAGAAGAGCCTAGCAGGGGTGGAACGCATGTCTGTAGCAGAGGATATGCATTAGTTATGCAACCACACAAGCAATTTCCCCGAATGAGGCCACCTGAAGTTAAGGCAGGCATGGTGTGTGTGCTAACTGTTAAGCCACAGGAATGAGTTTGCACGCCCTGTCTCACGTGTCTTCATTCCTGCAAAGGATTTCTTGCAACCAGCTGCCAATGACTATGCAGATTTCTGTCTTGACTACGTGCCAGCTATTGAATGCAATGTTAACCAAGATGTATATAAGCTGTATGAACTTTGAATGCTTAGCTCAATCCTGCACAGTCCTCTTGAATGTGCAGGGAGTCGAGCCCTTTCGCGAATGCTTAAATTGAATAAATGGATGACTTGACTAATTTGGTCCGAGTCTTATTTGTGGGGTCCCTTATACCAGGTTGGGGTGAGCAAACGGTGTATCCTCACAGTCCCCTCAGCTGTGCCGCCTGGTAATATTTCATTATGTTGGGGCAGGCCACCCCTCCCCCGTGCCCTCTGCGCCTGCTCCTAAATAGAAATGTCCTCCCTATCCTCAGCTTTTCCTTGCCCAGATAAAATACATCATGCTTTCCTGGATGTCCTTTATCAGCCTCCCCGGGACTGCTCAGGGAAGTGCCTGGAAGAGATCTAGCAGCCGAGGGAGTATGTTAATTTTGACAGTGGCTGCCCTTCCAAACCATGATACATACAGCCCATTCCATCTCACTAGGTCTGCCTTAATTTGTTTTAGCAGCTGCAGGTAGTTTGCCCCCACTATTTGTTTTATGGAGGGTGTCAAATTCACTCCCAGATACCTGACTGCTCCTGATGCCCACCTGAATGGGTTGCTATTTTTCAGCTGGTTCCTTTCCCTCTCCCCTACAGATAGATTTAAGATTTCTGATTTTCTGAAATTCACTTTAAAACCTGACACTGCAGAGAAGGCCTTTATCTCCTCCATTATTGCTGGGAGCGATCTCTCCGGTTAGGTGATCATCAAGATCACGTTGTCCGTGAACAGGGCTATTTTGTGGTTTGTCTTTGCCCACCTAACCCCTTGCATCTCCCCGTTCTCCCTTGTACCATGTGCAAAGGGTTACATCACTAGAGCGAAAAAGGAGTGGGGAGATTGGATATCCCTGCTTTGTTCCTCTTCTTATTGAGAATGACTTAGTCCGTCCCTTGTTCACTTTTACTTTAGCTTGGGAATGTCGATAGTTAGCCTGTACCAGTTTCAGAAAGTTGTCCTACTCCCACCTATCTAAGTGTTTACTCCATAAAGGCCCAGTTGACACAGTCAAAAGCCTTCTCGGCATCTAGCATCATCAGGCATGTGGGCTTAACGCCACCCCCTTCCCTCCTTGTCAATGATGTGTAGTACCCTTCTTATGTTGTCAAACGTGTTTCGACTTTGTATGAACCCTGTTTGGTCCTGCCTCACCAGCTCCGGTAGGATCCCTTCCAGTCTTGCTGCTAATACTCTCGTATATAGTGTGCCATCTACGTTGATGAGCGCTCTAGGGTGCTATGAGGAGCAAATGTGTGGGTTCTTCCCTCAACTTCGCAATGAGGGTGATATGAGCCATGTTCATAGATTTATTGATCTCCCTCTGCTCTCGGAAATGATTAAATACCCCTGTCAAGGATTTGACGAGAGAATCTCTAAATGTTACATAAAATGACCCTGTTAGCCCATCTTCCCCCGGGCTTTTGCCATGTATGCCTCTTTCCCTTACCCCATCAGCTAGATCCTCCCCATACAGGTCTTCATAGAAGTCTCTCACAATCTTTCGTTTGGCTCCCTAGACACCAACCTGATTGCCCTCCCTGTCTTCCAGCGTGTCTATTAATGCTTTCTGTTCTCTGGCCCTTATTCGCCTCGCTAGGGCTGTCCCTACTTTATTGCCTTGCTCATAGAACTTCTGTTTGCTCCTTAGGAGGGTGCCCTCCACCGACCTATTGATCATCTGCTTTACTTGGCCCTTTGCATGTGCTACCCTTCTGGCCGCTTTGTTTGTTTCCTTCTTCTTATGTAACTGTTCAAGTTCCTGTATCTCTTTCTCTAGTCCCTTTTCTGCCTCCCTCCATTCCTCACGGCTCCTCTTTGCAGCATTTATGAAGTATTCTTTGAAGTGCTGCTTGAACGCATCCCATCTCTCTCCCAGGTCCTTGTCCCACCCCCATCCTCTACAAATGTACGTATCTCGTTCTAAGCTTGTTGCCTCACCTTGCGGTCTCTAAGAAGGTACTCGTCCAGTCTCCATCCCCCCCGCGCCCTTCTCTGTGTGTTCCCTCCTTCCCACTCTAGTGTGACCGGCCATGATCTGATACGGTCATGCTCCCCATGTGCACTTTGCTAGTTGCTTGTACTATCCCTTGTGTTGCCATGTAGTCTATTCTGGAGTAGGTCTTGTGGACCTGTGAGTAGGAGTAATCTCTCTTGTGGATGGTGGGTCCTCCACACATCATTGACCCTCTCTTCTTTAAACCTTCACCGCAGGTGTTCGGACATTATCCCTGTTGCATGCCCCCTTAAGCCCTTGACCTGTCCCAGACAGGGGTCAGCTGTCAAATTAAAGTCCCCAGATACAATCATTTCCCCCTCTCTGAACTTGCCCAGTTCCTCCAAGAACCTTTCCAAAAGCCCTTCCTGCCCCTGTTTGGGGGCATGTACCGATGCCCATGTATACATCTGGCCTCTCATTTCCCCCTTGATCATCGCATATCTCCCCACGATATTGCGTTTAACCTTGGCCCCCCAATTTGCACATTTTTATGGAATAGAATTGCCACCCCGCCCGTTTAGTTCCTGCTGTAGCATGGTATTGTAATGGCTAGTTGTACCTTCGCAAGCAACTCTCACCGCCCCCAAGCCTCCTCCTGAAATGCATCTCCTGCAGACAGACTATATCTGGCCCCTCCTTATCAATTTCCCTCAGGACTGTGAACCTCTTGTTCGGGCTTTTCCGGTCCCTTACACTCCATGAGATTAGCCTATACATCCCTTCTTGCTAGCGTTTCCCCCAGTTGCCCTGGCACCTTTTTGTTCTCTCTGAATGACTGAGCCTTTGTCAAATTGAACCTTGCCACCCTTAGAGCTGGTTACGTATTCCCAACTTGTGACTTTCCCTGGATCCATGTCCAGGTTCTTGACGTGGTCCCCTTGTAGCAGACCACCCATGGTCTCGCCCCTCCCCCCACCCACCCTATTCCCCCTCCATACCCCAGATCCGGCTATATTCTATTCCTTAAGTTAATTTGCTGTGAGCCTTTTCTCAGCTCCCATTATTCTTTGCGTCGTCTTGGCCTTTTTCATGGTCTACCCATGCGGCACAGAGCGTGCCTCACCCAACTTCTCTCCCGGGTGGTTTTCTTTGATGCCTTCTCCCATCTCTCTTTGGGTCACCCCTAAGGCCCTCAGACCATCCTACACCTGGGATACAGTTCTTTCCTCGTTGCCCAAGCGAAATTGAAGCTGTGCCGGGAAGAGCCATTGGTACCTGAGGTTCCTCCTCTATAGGTCCTCTGTAAGTGGCTTGAATGACCGTCTCCTCGCTAATGTTGCTTGTGACAAATCATCATGTAGCTGAACTTCACATCCCGCACTTGGATCTTCCCCTTCATCCTGGCTGCGCTAATTAACTGTGCCTTGTCCTTATAGTTGTGCATTTTGACTAGTATGTCCCAAGGTCTTGCACCTGGGTTTATCCTCTGGTTGCCCACTCTGTGTGCTATTTCTATCCCCATATTTTGGGCTTGCTCCCCCTCCACCAAATTCTCAAACAGCTCCTGAATGCAAACCTCCAGATCGGGGCCCTCCACTCCTTCCCCAGGTCCTTGATCCGGACGTTCTCTCTCTGTGACCTGTTTTCTAGGTCCTCAAATTTCTCCTCTAGTGCCCTTATTCTCTCCTCCGTCTCCTTTGTTTGTTGTGTCCACTCGGGCCCCTTTGCGTCTATCTCCGTTAGGTGTTCCTCCATTTCCATTACTCACTCTCCTAAAGATTCAATGTCTTTCTGATTTGCTCGCAATAGCCTGTGAGAGCTCTTCTCTAATGCTTATCCCTTCCGCCTTGACTGTCTCACTGAGCTCGCCTTTGAATTTGGTCAGTGCCGTGAGCAGGTCCTCCTTGGTGAATGCCATTCCCCCGTCAGTCTGACTTGCTGGGTTTCTGAAGGAAAGCTTTGTTTGCATCTGTCCCTTGTTATGTCCGTCCTGTTCCTGCTCTCCAGAGTTAGTATTCCTCTTTTTTGGTCCCATTGACTTCCACTATTGCATCACTGCATGCAACTCTGTCCGCTGCTCCCCAGTGCCTCTGTGTCTCCTGCCACGTCTTTCTACTACTTATCTGCCATTCCCCGCCTGCTTGTTATTGTCCGGCCTGCTCCACAGTTTCAGACTGTTGTGTCCTTACTGTTCCTGCCACCCTTCCTCTCCGACGAGGTATACCCCTTTGTGCGCTCCCAAGTTGCTTCTCTGTTGCTCCTTGAGCTTTTCTTCTGGTGCACTCTGGCTTGCTCCTTTGTTGTTGTTGGTCACGGGGTCCCTTTCCCCTCTGCTTTCCCCTTGTTTCTTGAGGAGTCCATCCTCCTCTTCTCTGGCTCCTCCGACTACTTTGCCCGCAGTCTTTCTGCTCTTCGGGTCTTATGGGGTTGTGCGTTGTTATTGGCAGACCTCCCAGTCAGTCGATATGGGAGTTGTTTGCACGGCCCTACTGGGGTGTATTGGCCAGAACAGTGCCTGTTGCTTAGAGCGGGGTATTATTTCCCCCGCTGCCGCTCAGTGCCTGTTGCCTAGATCGGGGTGATATTTCCCCCACTGCTCCTCCGGGGTCTTCTTGTGCTGATTCAATTGGTAGGTAGGTGCCAAGTCCAGAATCCCCCACTCCCCCCGGCCCTGCCAGGTGCTTGGTTGTAGTGATTTTTCCCCCTCCTGTAGGCCTTACCGGTATCTCCATGGACCTCCCCAGACTTAGTTGTACTGGAGCTGCCGACACGGATCTCTGCCAGCAGCCTTACAGCTGCTCAGCTCATCGCTCCTCTTCTGTTTCTTCCCACAAAGTATTAGATCTCCCGGGCCGCCGCAGTGATCTCTTCTCTCTCTCTGCTGATCCACCCTTCCACGACGTTCTGTCCCTCCTCTGTGCTCCTCCTCTCCCTGCCGTCGGAGCTTCAGCTGCGGGAATGGTAGCACCTGCATGGGAATGGCCAGCTCCTCCTCGTTACAGCTCACTGTCCATCTTCTCGTCTCTCATTTCCGGCAGCTGCAGCTCCTCGCATGGGGGCAACTCTGTGGGTCACTTGTCATCCGCTGCGCTAGGCTGCCCATCTCTCCTCTCCAGTGACGTGGGGACCATCCCCTATGATCTTCCGCAGGGCTCCGATTACACTGCCCCTCTCCAGCAGGTCAGAGGCGGTTTGCACACTTCCCACGTCACCAGCCTCCTCCCACGGCAGGTGTCACTTTCTGGCTTTCCTCCGATCCCAGCTCTCCTGCAGTACGGTCGCAATGCTCTGCTTCCACTGCTCCCCGTCTCCTTTGAGTCTTCCCGCTCAGTGCAGACATCACTGCTCAACTCTGCCTGTTCCCCGCCGGGTGCCTCAGTCCTCTTCTGTTGGGGTCTGACTCCTACTCTGGCAGCGCTCTCTCCGTCTCTGGCTGTCCTCGCCTTCGGCTCCTGTCCGCTGTGCCGCTCCGAGGTTAGCAGGGACCGCCTGCCATTTTTCCCTCCGGCCCTCCTCTCCCTTTCTGCCGGCCTGCTCGCCTCGCCTTATCCCTCGCGCTGGCGACAGACTTTTCCTGCTCCTTTATGTTGCTCACTTTGTCCAGCTTCGCCTCATACAGTTCTGGTTTGTATTCACAGACGTGCCTGATGTTGGTTTTCTTCCATATTGCATTGGGCTGGGACGGAGCTCCACCATGAAACGTCCACTCAGCCCGCCATCTTGGCCATGCCCATATCGCCCATATTCTAAGCAGGTGCAGTAAATGATAAATATGATGTGAACTAAGGACAGAGAGAATGATCAGACGGACAATAGAAACATACATATGCACTCACCACGAAGAAACACGGGCATTAGGTCAAAAATGCATTTATACATGAAGAATATTACATTTACAGACCATTCATACATGAAGTACACAACATAAGCAATATATAGGTTGAATGCAACAAGTATACGCGAATATAGCTCACTAACAGAAATGCAAGAGTGCCTGGCAGCCATCTTTGTTAAAAAAGGATGCTGCAGTAAGCTGTATTAATACGTGAGAGCTTTCAGTTCCAGTGGAATATAAAATGCTGAATTAATTACAAATCTGTGCAGCGCCCAGACATTAATTCAAAGCTTAAAAGCCAAGTTTGAAATACGAGAGAAGATTGTTCCCATGCTGGGGATTTTGCCCAGAAAACCAGGTGCAGACTTTGGAAAATAGGATTAAATATAAAAACATGTAGATCTTAGCAGTGTCTTGCAAGGAGTTTTTATAACTAAGACTTGGCACAAATTAAGGGAAGAGATGGGAAGGACAGGAGAGCCAATCGGACCGCAGTGAGACAGTGGTTTAATGTAAGCTGACCTTGATCTAGTTTAATTCCCAAGCAAATAAGATCTAGTTGAAACCTGTATTTTGCTAGTTCTTCTGTCAGCATATGATGTCAGTAACGAGGAGGGAGATTTCATTCAGGGGGTGATGCCAGACATGGGTGGTTTGTGTTTAATTCTATGAAATGTGTTTGCCCCATAAGGGGATGGCAATGTATTTAATCCATAAGGACCTGACCAATCAACTGTTCAACCTGACTCAAATTGTAATTAATGTGTTTATTCCAATTCTGTGGTTGTGTCTATAAAACTTGCTCCTCATGGAGGCAGAGTTGAGAATTTTTTCAACGAGTTTCCGAGCAGGCTGCTTTTGAATTACTTCTAGCTGCATGCAGAGTTTAATAAATCCTGTTTTTCGCACAATGCCAATTCGTCTGTTGTAATATTTTTGTATCTATTTTTGGAGCTTGTCTGAAAATATGACTGCCTTTACAGAGGTGATAGTGGTGCTGCAGTGTGAGTATGCGTGTTTGTGAGATAAGTGGGTTGAGAGGTTAGTGTAACGGGTGAATTGATTGGTTCACAGTGAAAAGAGGAGTGTTTCAGTAGTAGTGTGGGAGGATTAGTAGTGGGGAAGGCGCAGTAGGAGTGTCTGAGTGTGGAGAAGGGAGAGTATTGGTGTGGAGGAGGAAAGTAATGTGGAGAGCAGTCGTGTGGAGAAGTGGGGAAGAGTGGCAGAGAAGAAGAGTAGCGAAGTAAAGGGAAAGGAGAAGGAACATCTATGAGTGGAGGACAGGGCTGGGAGTAGTGAAACATCAGAGAGACAGAAGATTGGTGGGAGCAGTAAGGTGGAGGACGAGGTAGTGAGGGCAGGAGAAAAGCTGTTAGAGAGAGAGACGGACACCCCGACCTGGTGGGGTCATCTCACCACAAACCATTTTCGGATTTAGTGGTTTTCTGAAGGTTCTAGACAGTTCTTGAGTGACTATGAAGTTAAGCTCCCAAGAAAAGAGAAGTACGCACTCATTCATTCATTGTTCCTCTCAGTTTTGTATTTGTGGATCCTGTACTCCTAGTACGGTAAGGACCTTCCTTTCCAGAGTAACAGCGCTTAGACCTGTGATATCACCAACTGCTTAGGGGTTAGGGCCGTTGGATAAGGAGTGGGATTCCACTTCGCTACAAATAGTAATGAGAATGCACGTTTTTCTGTTTAGCTTCTGTAGTTGAAGGCTCTATTCGTGGATTAAAGGCCTCCCTCACAGTTCTCCAAAAGAAAGATATGTTGTTTGAATGTAGAATGCCACTGTCTTGTCTTGTTCTGAAATAGAGGACAGAACCCACTTCTATCCCTTCCCCTGATTTGCCCCTTGGCATCTGGAAGTAGGACTGAGATTTAGATAGCAATCTAGAGGTCGCACTGGTACCTAGGAAGGATTCGCTCAGATCTGATTATAAGAACAGGTTCTACTAGAAAGGTTAGAGTGAAATCTTCTTACTTCACCCTTTGGTAATGTGACCTGCCCACCAACTATATTCCTTTTAAATTGTGGGAACACTACTTGGCAGGTATGTTGCCTACTAATGACCATTTTAGGCAAGATTTTTAGGCAAGATTTAGAAAGTTCAAATCGCTTCTTGCTTCAGCATCCAATGTTTTTTTTGTTTTTTTTACAAGGTTAAAACTGGTGCTCTTACTCGCTCAATCTTTTTTTGGCAAAAGGGTGTCCATATCTCCATATTGACCTGAAAATCGTTACTACGTTTGTGTTTTGAAAAAAAGAAAACGTTAACGAAGGCCTAATTCTTCATGTTCCGAGACGATGGGATTACTCTCTTAAAGATGTTTGATACTGCTCGAGACCTTCAAGGGGGCAAGTCTTCAAAGCTTCCATTGCCAAAGCCAAGGTACAACTATGGCATTGCAGAGCATGTTCCAGTAGTTATAGCATGCAGTTATGGGGTTCCTTCTTGCACGTTTCAGGCGTTTTATCCTGAGAAAATGCTCCGTTTGGTTAAACAGCACTTCCCAGCACACCCTTTTCAGAACTTGTTGCATGTAATGCTCATGCCTCCCAAACTTACTGTCTTGGTATTTTCTTCCAATAAGTTGTGAAACAGCCAGTATGTTAATTTCAAGTCTTACTGTGCTGTATATTGATCTGGAATTGGGTAGCAATCTTTAAACATGTATGCGCTCAGGCTATTGGATGTAGGTTTGAGCAGCAGGAATAAATACAGATCTAGACTACATATTCATTCACGCAGGGACATGAAATTGGACGGTATGGTTTTTACTGCATTACAATATTCTTATTCCACAGGTTGTCCGCTATTGTACTCGTCCATCCTCTGTATCTAACTGAACTTTGACTCTTGTTGTATTGATGTTTCGATGGAAGTACTAAGAGATGCAGTATATGTATGGGAGGTGTCGAGACTTGTCAGACCAGAGCGACGCACATGTGCAATACTGGCTGTAGGTAGACTTTGAAGTGAACAACTTTAAACAGGTGATCTCGGGTGCCTCCATGAGGGGGTTGTGGTTCCCATCATTTGCAAACCTGGTCCTGCCTGGGACTAATGCTATTGAAGTAACCACACGAGTAGTTTTTCCATTGTGGAATGCTTATTGGTATTGCACTGCTACCTTGTGATCCAAAGTAAACTCAATTGTGCAACGCTTTGTTTCTTTGCACTGCAGCTCAGGTCGCCATAGTGTTTGGCAGAAATATCCTGAAATATATGATCAATTTGTGTCGAGGCAACTTTGACTTCCTTGAACGACTTCCCAAATCGCTCCTTTTGCATATTATCGCCCACCTGGATCTTGAAGATATTGCACGACTTTCGCAAACTTCACACACCTTTGAAAAGGTATTGCTTTTAACCATTTTTGAATTGTTAATATTAACTATTTAATACATCTTGATTTCCCAATTTCTAAATGTGTATATTCAGTAAAACATGTTTTTACTGCGCTTTAATTTTTTTTTAAATGTGTCATTGGGACATTAAAGTACTTTAAAAATGTTTTCAAAAGTAAAATGAACCTGTGCCATGTACTTGTTTCTGACCTAAACAACAATGAAGGGTCCCTTTCTCCTTATACGGACCTACTCTTTAAAATAATGTCCCAGCATTACCAATGACACAAACTTAAGATAAATGAAAAAAGAAACATGTATTGTATCATTTCAAACAATTTAAGTTTGGGACCTTTGTAATAAGAAAAGAGCCTTCAATGTTGTTTATATTGTGTTCATGTTTGGCAGGGCTTCCTTTCCAACTATTTATTTTAGATGGGTACCGGCCCTCTTCCTTTCATAGCATAAGCTTTTTTCCTGACATCAGTGTGTAGTTATAAATGTAATCCTTATACATCAACTTACGTTATTTCACCTATAGACCACAGAGGAAATGCCATCAAATGAATGTGGACCCAATGATGCCATATTATTTTGGTTGTTAATCTTAGAACCACATAGTAGGAAAAGAGGGATGACTTGATATTCCATGATGAAGTCCTAATATGCCAATGGTTTGCCAGCTGGACATCATACCAGAGACACTGCCCTCTGACACCATTTCAGCCTCACATGGCCAGTAACTGCAATTGTTTGCCAATTATAGCCTCAGATGCTAGGTATCGTGGTGATGAGCTAAATACAGTCTCGCATGCCCTGAGGCTGCCATGATATACCAAGTTAAGTCTCATATGCCAGTATATTCAACATATGCAAGCTAAAGCCCACCATGCACAGGTGCTTGCATCATATGTCCAGTGCAGCTCCAATTGGTCAACTACTGCCATTTATACTACGTAAAGCCTGATCTGCACAGCATAGTCCCCATATGGAAGGTACAACTTCACATGCTGAGGTGCTGCCATTATATGCTAATTGTAGTATCATTTGCCTGGGTGTAGTTTTGTGCCAGCATTCCCACCCTGCACCTCGAACCACTGAGCCAGCGCTGCACCCCCAGAAGTTGAAGATTAAAGACACACGGACCATCTGCTAAGAACAGCAAAAAGGATCCACGTTGGATGGTTTATGTAGGGTGGTGTATGTGATGGTCGTGTTATGTGCAATGGTCGTGTGTCTGAAAATTCTGTCTTTTGGGGGCAATATATATATTGTTTGTTGAATAGATCAAACTGAATGGAATCCTTTTTAGGTGAGCCTGATTTGAGAAGATAAAGTGTAAATTGATATGCGGAGGCTCACACAATTTAGTCACAAGATCAGGCGGTAGTGATTGATTGATATTTTATTTCTATCGTGCTCGTACACAAGTGTTTCAGAGCGCGACAAGGCAAGGGAGGGGAACAGGGGAGAACAAAACAGTGATCTTACTAGGCCCAGTGACATTGAGAACGTGCAAGTGCATGGGAGAGGGGGGAGGGGAAAAGTGCCGGAAGCGGGGAGAGCTGGAAAGTGCGAAGCAGAGGAGAAACGGATAAATAACAATAAATAATAAAGGCAACAAACAGTGGTAATGCAGCCAGCAATTTGCAAGTTCTAGGATTAAGGCAGCAGACAGGGTAGGTTTGATAAGTGCAGGAAGAAAAAGGGGGGGCTGTATGGTTACAGATGCAGACCCCAGTGCAAGGGGTGGCCCGGAGGCACCTGGACTCTGCTCTCCTAGTTTCAATGTCCTTCAACTAGCATCCTCCCCTCCAAACCATTCTCTCAGCAGTTAAAGACTAAGGCCCTAATTATGATTATGGTGGAGCGGTAAAAAGTGATGGTAACAGAATTCCGAGTTTGGCCTTGGAGAGGTAAATCCTTCAGCTTTCCGCCCCCAAAATCAGCGGAATTACCGACAATGGTAATTCTGCCGAAATGCCCATGGAGTCCGTTGCACTACAAAAAATGGGGATTATCTCCACCTGCCAGCACTTGTATTCCGGTGGTAAAACTGCTAGGCCAAGTGGCAGTAACGGTAATTCCGTTTGGTGGTATTGTGGCATGTTTACCACTGGAATACAGCCAAACTCGGTGTGAAGGCCTAAGACCTTTTCTTGTTTCTTGGCAGGCCTCATGAGATCCTCTCCAGTTAATTGGCATAAAATGCACGATCTCCTGTGTACTGTCGGGTTCATCATAAGCAGTCACCTTTTTGAAGACTTTTTGGAATTGGAGTAGTCGATCAAAAGTGGTATTCAGTCCAGACATGTGTTAGTGGGGTGTTCATTGTCTCTGGGTTAGGCTGAGCACTGCACTGTTGTGATTTTGGTTGCATATTGAAACAACCATTTTTTATGACTTGTTTGTTACCATTGCTCCAGAGTCTCAATGACAGAATTTTATAAGCGAGTAAAAATATGTTTTAACTGAAAAAACAGAAATGGTTTAGTAATATTTATTTCTTTGCACTCAGTTATACAATAAAGTATGTTTACTTCTTACAATCAGGCAGTTAGAATACTAGTTTCTTCCTGTGGCACTACGTGCACTACTGGTCCAAACGTATCTTTGGAGCTGTGAGGTTCAAAGCAGGGGCACAAGGTTCTACGGGTATTTTTCCTATTTTTTTGTTGGGAGTATTTTTACTGCCTATTTTTATTTTATGGGAGTATTTGCCAAATTTTAGACAGTAAAAGTGGCCGATGCACCCCTTATCTGGAGGGCTGCCTGTTACAGTATACTGACAACCTGTAGTGATATGTAGGTATTACCTGCAATGCAATCAACACGGACAATCCAATCAATAAGCCCATACTTTATATAAATAAATGAAAAAGATTTCATATGCATTGAGCCTCATTAAAGGTTGCCGGTCCGGTAATAACGATACCGGTACGTGAATACCGGCATCGTCTGCCGGACCGGTGCATTATGACCCGCGATGCCAGTGCTACCGGCATCTGCAGGGACCCGTTGTGACCGGATAGCACCTTCCTGCAATGAGTGCGGGCACGCAGCAGCCGTGCCAGTAACACTGGCATGCCGCAAGGGAGTACATATTACGAGGTTCACGGCCATGCACTTAACGGCATCCAGATGCTGCTAAGAACGTTTACAATGATGCAATTGACACCAGCATTGCGGCGCATGCGTAAATAGCGATCTGCTGTGTTGAAACCTGCCGCAGGTGCACACAATCAGCACAGGTGGAGGCAATGGAGTCTGGCACAGCACAAAAGGAGTACACCCACACCCCTTCCAAACACAAAATGCTACCATTAGCAGTTGCAGTACTGGGGCTGGAGGACATGCCTGCACTGCTACTACTCCAGCAGGCATTGAAGCAGGGAATGCAGCGGAGGAGAATGAGGGTGAGACAGGGCCAGCACATACCACCAGTACAGACAGTTGTACCTCGCAGGCAGCCACCAATCCCTCGCCTAAGGGCCAGTCCATTTGACCTAACCCCTGCACAGATCCACACCCTGTACAGCCTGGACAGGGACACCATATGCACAATAGTGGACCTCGTCCATGACGATCTGGTAAGCCTAATCAACATCCGGACAGGCATTCGCCCCTTGCTGAAGGTAGTGTCTGTGCTGCACTTCCTTGCCACAGGAACCTACCAGCACACAGTGGGGCAGCTGCATGGCATCTCACAACCCTGTTTCTCCAGTGTGCTCAAATAGGTGCTAGTTGCCCTCCTGAAACATGGAAGTGACCACATATATTTACCATGGGCTGTGGAGGAGGAGAATGCGTCCAAAATCTCATACTATGCACTTGCAGGCATGCCAAACGTAATCTGTGCCATCGACTGCACCCATGTGGAGCTGGTAGTCTTGCATGCCGAGGAGGTAGTGTACCGCAACAGGAAGCTCTACCATTCCCTGAATGTCCAGATGGTGTGCGATGCAAGCAAAATAATTACGCATTGCTGTGCAAGATTCCCGTGATCCACACATGATGCCATGGTGCTGAGCAACTCCACACTTCCCCGTTACATGGCACGTCGCGCTGCACAACGTACCTAGCTGCTGGATAAGTCCAACGACAGGGCCATGAGGGGTGCTGCCTGGGGGGGTGGACCACAAGCATAGGCAACCTGTCTGCTGGCTGGGGTATGTGGGGTGTTGCCTGGGGGGGACCACAAGCATAGGCAACCTGTCTGCTGGCTGGGGTATGAGGGGTGTTGCCTGGGGGGGGACCACAAGCATAGGCAACCTGTCTGCTGGCTGGGGTATGAGGGGGTGTTCTCTGGGGGGGGGCACAAGCATAGGCAACCTGTCTGCTGGCTGGGGTATGAGGGGTGTTGTTCAGGGGGGAACACAGTGACCTGGGTGGCAAAACTGTGACCCCAATCACAGACTGTTGGCCAATGGATGCAGATGTGGCATGCCTACACAGCTGTGTGTTAATGTAAGCAACATACACAGCACCCACCACAGCACATGCACCTTGAAAATCATCAGACATGAACCACAGGTACCACGATGCACCACCCGGCAGGCACAATGCATGAAATACATGAGCGCAGCAAAGTCCATCACAGGGCATGCAGCCATACCTGGGGCAAATCCAACCGCCACACATGGAAATCTGTCACTGCACCCACCCCACAGGTATATCGCAGACCAGTATACCGGCTCAGGCACCTCAAGGGACACTTCCAATTGCAATGGTGCAAGCAAGGAAACTGTAATCACCAATCAGTTATCACCACTAACATATGAGCGAGTGGCACAGGACCCATCCACAGTACCTCTGCTAAACCATGCAAGTACACACCCTGTCCCATCACAGAAATGTTTGCCGGCACCAGCGGACCACACCAGCATTGCTATTGTGCCTTGGTCATATGAGGGAAGGCAGTGATGGACAAGTACATGGTGACATCAAGTAGTAGTAAACATGATTAGCAAACCACTGTGTATCATGAAGCACATCAGGCAAAGGTGTCATGATGCACTCCACATGTATAGTACATATTTCAAATGCAACACATCATTAGATGTCAGCACCTCAGGGTCATTCTCAACTCATTTGTGTGAGTGCTGTACCCGATGGAAAGGTCCCTAAAACGTGAACGGCACATATACCCCCCCAAGCATGGATCATCCCTAAGTACACTTACCTGGGTCTTACTATAAGGAAATGTGAAGTGCAGTCATGATGAGTCTGTGGCATGTGACCATGAACACTGTACAGGCATTGCACACAAGGAATGACAACAATGTTCACAAATACACTTTTCCATTGCTCCTGTGCAGGTGATGCTGGGTATCCCCTGAAGCTGTGGCCCCCATCAGGCACCCAGTCAACAAGCATGAAGAGGACTACAACCATGCACATACACGCACTCGTGTCACGATTGAGCAAACTTTTGGCCTGTTGAAGGGCCGTTTTCCCTGCCTCAGCAGGTCAGGGGTGGGGTACTAATCTACAGGCCTGAGAAGCTGGGCAAGATAGTGTTGGCATGTGCCATGCTGCACAGCATGTGCATCCGGCACAACGTACCCCTGCCCCCTCACACGGACCTGATTCCACCAGAAGATGAGGAGGATGATGGTGAAGATACTGCATATCGACCACGGCACAATGAGAATGAAGGATGTGTTGTACGCCAAACTTTGATTGCACAATACTTCTGATGGACTGGGGAACACAAGGCACTGGGAAAGGGGGACACTGGACACTGTTAAGAAATAAATTGACACACACTCAAAAAGCAAGGTCCAGTCATGTGTTTTTCTTATGCACACTAGGTGTATGAATTAAATGAAAACTATGTGCAGTGAACAGGAACCAACGTGGACCTCTACCCTTTAATATACAACAAACTACCCTCCAACCCCCACAACGACAACTCCCCACACCCCCACAAAAACCCCCGCGCACCCACTTAAAGTTCCACTGGACTTCCTCCTGACATATCCATGTGTGTCAGGATACTGATGCCCCCTTTTAGGTGGAGGGGGTTGTTCGTCTGGACGGCGCATACTGCGCAGTGACCTCCGCACCGGGCTTGTCTGGGTAGAACTCGCCGGGGTTGTGCTGGTCCATGGTGCGGGTTGTGGGTCGGCCTCTGCATCACGATGTTGGGCCATGGTGGCAACCAACTGGGTGACAGCCTGTGTCATGGCTGCCATGCCTTCACGCATGTGCCGGGTCACACGGTAGACAGCACGGCTTACTGTCCTGGAGTTCTCTTGCATGGCCCGGCGTGTGGCTTCCCATTCTGCAACGTACTGCTTGACCATGTCATGCATGGCCTCCTGGCGCTCCTCCATGCAGGTCAGCCGCCCCTCCAGTTCCCGGATGGATTGTGCAGCTGGTGGTTGCACGGCAGTTGGTGTGTGTCTGGTTCCAGGGCTGTGTGCAACTACGGGCATGTGGTGTTTGGGCATCCTTCTGGTGCAACCATGATGGGCATGGTGTCTTTTGGGTGGCCTGCAGGTGTATCGTGGCTTGCGTACTGTAGCCATGCCTCAGGGGCTGTGTGCCATGTGTTGTTGAGATGTGGGTCAGATGTGCTTGCACAGTGTGCGTTGTTGCATTGGTGTTTACACTGCGTGCATGGTCATGGTGGGCGGGTGGCTCAAGTGTGCAATCGGTAGTGATGTGTGCACCATGCAATGGGATGGCATCGTGGTCAGGCCTGCATCTGTACGAGGTGTGTGTGTGTGTGTGTGTGTGTGTGTGTCTGTGTGTGTGTGTGTGTGTTTGCGCGCTTGCAGATGGTGCTTGTGTTTGCAATTGGGGACTCATGTGGTTTGTGTCAGTGGGGTTTGTTGTGTGTTTTCATGGCAGGGATTTTGTGGTTTTGTAGGGGCTGACTTTAGGTGGGAGGTAATGGGCCAAGTATTTGCTCTCATCTACTTGTCATTTGGACTCCACCATTGTACTTGGGGTATTAGGTGTGTGTTGTGACTTTTGTATTACGCTAAGGGTCACTCTCCGTCATCGGCCGATGAAGGGACTCCCATCTCGGAATGGCCAACACCCTCGATGGACTCCATGTCTGTGACAGTGCTGCATGTCTCCTCCCAACGAGCCAGCTTGATAGGGGACGGTGCTCTGCAACCTGTGGCCTGGGCCTGGCTGCGATTGGCTGAAAGGATGTTGTGGACACGCAGCTGCAGATCGTCTCAGCTTTTCCAGCAGTCTCGTATGGTGCGTGGGGCTGTCCCCTCCGCAGAGAGCTTCTGCCCCACCTCCTCCCAGATGTTTCTTTTGCGGATTTGAGCTGCACGGTGCAGGTCTGTGCAGAACACAACATCTGCGTGCTCCACCAGTGCATCTGCGAGCCTGTTGAGCTCCTCATCACTGAAATGTGGCTTCCGCAGCCCCACTGTGCCTTTTCTGGCTGCCATGGCCATCACCTTGCTGACCCAGTCCACAGTTCGCCGATCCAGGTGCTGTAAGCAGAGTATTACAATGATTGTGTTATAAAGATGGCCGCCAGAGCATTTCCCGTTTTGGCGCGATGCCGTTGCTTCCGGTACCGGCTCTGGTATTTATGATACCGGTATCTACGGTACTGTTCCTTACGGCATCTAGGATGCCAGTGCCGGTGTCTGCAGCATTGATGATGATGCTATCGGGGGGTTTGGAGGGCCTTACCGGCATGCCGGTGCAGCTGTTACCAGCATGCCGGTATCCACGTGCACGCTGACTCTGAATCAACCGTTGACTCGGGCAGCAGTGCTACACGGACACGGTTGTACCGGCATGCCGGTAATTTGATTTTTTTTTTACCAGCCAACTCGTAATGAGACCCATTGCCCTTAAATGGGCAAACACGTGCTTCCTTACACAATGCACTTGCCCAATAGATTGCATTAATGCTGCATACTGTTTCACCTGCACATTACCTGTGCTCAATAATACACATCACAAACTCAATAGAAAACCATGAACCCTGTATACATTGTGCAATAAAATTGATGGTTTCATCAATTGCTTGTATGATTTGATCAGTGATCAATATTTTCAAAACATATGTTGGTTATTATTTCAGAGTCAAAAAGAAATGTAAAGCCTGAGTAGTAGTCCTGGTGCAATAAAGTGAATTGAATCACTTTCAGCCTACATGCACACTAGTGTAGCCCTTAACCTTTCGGTTGGCAGCGAGCTTCCTCTGACCTGCAAAGTCCAATAGAAAATGTCCCACTGTTTTGAAAAGGCATTGTGCAAGAGGAAGGGTATTTAGGCGGTTCACAGCAGGACACAGTTGTTTTTAAACAAAAATAATGTGGTCCTCCCTACCGTAAGGGGATTATTTGTGTGGAATAACTGTTCGCTGAGTTTGTCCTTTGAGCTCCATTCCAAAAAAGGTTTAAATAGACATGTGACTAGAGGCAGAGCAGCAGACATGCGCTGCCTCTCTTCTCACTTCCAGAATTCGCAAGCTTTGCCATTGGCCTGCCCGCTCAAGGTGCGCTCAGAGGATGCGGCTGCAAAAGGGCACCTCCATGGCGCAGCATATAAAGGGCGCCTTGCCTCCAGCTCAGTGTCGTGTAAATGCCGCCTATTAAAGAATCACAGCGTGATAGTGACAGATGGCTAACCTGCATAGTTGCAACGTTAATCTAATTCGGTCTGTGTATGTCATTGAGGCCTATCTGTAGGATTCTGCTGGGCTCAGGTCAGGTTGCCCTGGAGTTCTGCGCTGAAAGTGTTGTGGCGCAGCAGCCAAAGAGTTCTCAGGGCCAAGGTAACAACTGTCTCTGGGCTGGTACACCCAGTATGCCTGCAGCAGTACACCACCCACAAATTCAACTCAGTCCACCAGTGTTCCATGCAGTCTCGGAAGCATGTGTGACTTTGATGTGCTTGTGCCAGCATTGCAGTGCACAGCAAAGTCCTTCAAGTACCATCAACAGCTAGGCCGAAATCTCTGTAATCTATGTATTGCTGCGGCAGTAAGGTTTGCAAAAACTCCAATCGGGTCATAGTGATGGGCCATTGGCCTTTGACACAGCCTCTCCAACTAAGGGTTGCATGGGGAACCAGAGGGGTAGAAGTTGCTGCCTCCAATATTCTGAATTCATGTCCCTGAATACTTAATTTCAGCAGACTTTAATGAAAATAAAGTAACTCGCAAAGGAGAGTCGCTTGTCTTTAGCAATGGATAGCAGAAATGGAACAGTGATTTGGCACTCTGAGTGTGCAATGTATGCCGCCTGTTGGATCCTCAGCTGGTGCTGCCGGTGGAGAGCGGGATTGTGATGGGCTGAACATGTAAGCCTTGTGGTGCGAGAGGCAGAGGCAAAGAACACGTGTCACACCAGTTGCCTTCTAATTAGCGCCTCACGTCACTGCGCATTCGGGACGTGAGGCGGATATAACATTCCTCCTTTATCCCAATTAACAAAACCGTGCGAACACAATATACACTGTCCCCTGTGCTATCTAGTCCTGCACAGGTTTGTTCACCCAAACATTAAAGTCAGACATAGCCACGTGGTCTTTCACTACTCAGTCTCTCAGCTTCCCTGGTACCCATGGGGCTGCCCTTAGGTTACACCCTATGGGTCGCTTCCGTGGCATTGTCTCTGGTTCCCCTGCCCCTTCTGGCTCACCTTCTCCTTGGAGAGGCGGTTAGTCACCTTCCGATACTTCTCCTGTGTCACGGCCTTGTTTTGTGTCTTCCTTTGTCTTGGGGCGTGCCCTGTGTGTATGCCTTCTTCTCGCGGCTGTCTTTCCCTGTCTGTCCACATCTTTTCTGGCACCTTTTTGAACCACGGTGCATTTCTGGCAATTGTCTCTTGCCCTCGGCTCACGGTCACCATTGTTCCCTCAGTTTGCATTATCCTTCATGGCTTGCGGTCATACAGAGTTTCCAACTTTGATTTCATTCTGCAACACCGGGGCATGGTTGCCAACCTTGTACGTGGATTCTCTTGCTCTTCTCCTGATGCTCATGTGTTTGCTTGCCGCCACTCTCTTGGCTTGTGTGCGTTCACTGTCGAAGTCACAAACGCCCCTGTTAGGGTGGTGTGGTAGTGATTAATTCACCATAGTCCAATACATAGCGTCTGTTGTGGGTAAATTTGTGGAGCTTTGGGCAGTCGCTCTGTAGTTACGTAGAAACCGGTATAGGTCAACTTGCCACAGGCTGTTTTGGGCTTTGGAAATTCATAGGACTTTGAGCGTTCTCATGAATCTCTCCATGTCTCTGTTCGCTTGCGGTCACCTAGGCTTGATGTGGTGGTGTTGGATGTGTGGGCGTCCATGTACTTTTTTAGCTCCATCCCTTGGAATGGTGGTCCATTGTTGCTTTTGGCATGCCTCGGCAGTCTGTGTGTGGCGAACATCTTTGCGAGTGCTGGAATCAATGTGTCCGCCGCCATTGAGGACCCGATTTCCACTTCCGCATACCACGAGTAGTCGTCGATGGTCACCAGCAGGCATGTGCCCTCCTGTACTGTGCAGAAATCCAAGCTAATGGTGTCCCATCTTGATGACCCTCGCTCCACTGACTGGATCGGCTCAGGGTTTGGCAGTGCCCCCATTTTTTGGCATGGTGGCAGGATGTAATGGTAATGGTTTCTTCCACTTTGGAATCTATTTGGGGGAACCACACTCTGTGTCGTATCCTGGCCTTTGTTCGGACCATTCCTTGATGTCCTTCATGGGCTAATGTGACAATCCTGTCTTGTAGGCTGATGGGGATTAGTATGCGTGTGCCCCACAGAATGAGTCCTTCTTTGGTGACCAATAGTTCCTGCCGTACCGGGAACATTCCTGTGAGGAAATCTTTGGCCGCTGGCGTGCGATTGTGTACGTGGCGGAGGAATTACTTCCAGTCTCCTGCCAGTATTGTGTCCTTTATGATGTCGCAGCACCGGTCTGCTTGTGTGGCTTCCTGTAACGCTCACCTGGTATCTACGTGGATGTCATTGAGTCTGTTCTGACCTCTTACGACCTCGAACCCTTCCCTGGAGGCTATTTGACTGGAGACTGGGCCTGAAACACAGGATTGGTAGAGTTTAACTCCCTATTGTCTGTGTGCTTGAACCCCTTCTTCCCCGGGGTCCACCCCTTCCCTTTGCTCCACAGCTCACCTTGTTTTCTTGGATAGTGTGCTCTCCGTCCTGCCTTCAGTGCAGGGGCGCGTTGATTGATGCAAGCTCGTTGCTGCCTAGTTACTTCACTGGCAAGAGTCTGACAGGTAAGTATAATGAATCTTTTGAACTTTTCTCTAACTTCGGTTCTTTCCTTCCTTAGATGATGGCCAGTGTCCGGGGATGGCGGTGTGCTGCTGAGATGAGTAGCGCTGAAGGTGAGTGCGAGCGCGATGCGCGATGCACCCCTTTTCGTATTTGCATTGAACTGAGTTATTTTTCTGTGTCTTTTAGGTGCTGCAATGTTTTCAGCGTGGATGCCGGCTATGAGCAAATGCATTGGGTAAGCACGGTATGCGGCGCCTCTAGATGTTCCCACGCTAACCTGGAGTGTCTTTTCCCTCTTGCAGATGGATGAGAAGTTCCGGAGACAGAGTTCCCTCAGAGCGGCTGGGATTCAGGTAAGCGTTTGAAGCTCGTACAGTATAAAAAATAAGCGAAGATTTTCAGAATGCTTACTAATGCCTTTTTTCTGTTTTCCCTTTTCCTTAGGAAGCAGCGTGCCGGGATGGGAATGACATCGCCGAAGATGCCTGCAGAACAGAAGGAGCGATAACTGATGGGCAGAAGCACTGCAAGGTAAGGCTGTTCCTAACGGTGTTCTTGTTCTTGCAGGAGCTGAGCGCAGAAGAAAGATGCAGGCCTACTGGAGACCGATCCGAACACGGTGAGTGTCACATTGCAGGTGCAGAAAACGCAAAGCATGTTTCTCAGCCTGGGTGTGGCCTAAATAGTCTCTGGGTATCCCAGGTGCCTCTGGGCTGAACCACACCCAAAAGACTGGACCGCACATGCAGTTCTGGGAACCGAAATATGTGGGGGCATCCATCTTGTCCCCATCAATGCACTACAAGTCCAATCCCCAATTTTATCGTATGGAAGTGAGTGAGTCAGGTGCCACAAGCGCCAAGTCTGACTCCAAGTGGGTCTTTGGAGGGATGGAGAGGCCCTTGAGGGCCATGTAGGTGATCGTGGCCTGGCTCCAGCCTGACATCTTGGAGGGCTGGGGGACATGAGGGGCAGGAATCATGACATTTCCACGATATCGGCAATGCTAATTGCCTTAGGCTTCATGGTGTTGAGGATTTGGCAGATGTGCTCCTCTGTCTCTTCTGATTCATCCACCTCGCCAAGTGTTGCGGCTCTTGAATACCTGGACAGAAAATTGGCCGGATTGTCGGTCCCTGCCTGGTATGCCAGTTCAAACTCGTATTGTTGGAGGTGTAGCAGCCATTTCCCAATTCTGGCTGGTTGGTGTGCTGAGGAGCCAGTGAAGATTGGGATGAGAGGCTTGTGGTCAGTGTAGGCTTTGAACTTCTGCCCATAGAGATCTATGTGAAAGTGTCTGCATCCCCACAGAACTGCTATGGCCTCCTTTTCTATATTTGAGTACCGTTGTTCGGTGGGTGTTAGTGCTCAGGAGGCGTAGACAATGGGTCTTGTCTCGCCAGTACTTGATTGTTGCACCAGGATCGCTCCAGGTCCGACGGGACTCGCGCTTGCATCCACATATAATTCTGTTGGTAGGGTTGGATCATAATATGGCATGGTTGTGTCCGACGACTGTGATGCCTTGATCCGTTCAATTGCCTTCTCAGATTTGGGGCTCCAGTCGATGTTGGATCTGGTGAGTTCTCTGAGTGGTTCTGACATGGTTGCAAGGTTAGGGATACACCTACTGCAGTATGTGGCCATGCCCAGAAAGCTGGGCACTTCTATATGTGTATTTGGTGGGGTGGCTCCTTTTATGTCTGCCACCTTGTGTGAGTGGGCAGATATTCCGTCACTGTTGTAGACATGCGCGAAGAATGTTATTTCTTCTTTTAGGAATTCACATTTGTCACTGTGAATTGTGTGGCCTGCTGTCTCCAGTCTTTAGATCACCATTTCTTGTCGGCGCATTTGTTCCTCCATGTTGCTGGTGTGAACGTGGATGTCATTACTGACATTTAGCATACCCCTGAATCCCATTAATGACCTCTTGAATGGCTTTTTGGAACACATTCGCCACTGACGATATTCCAAAACATAACCTCTTGTACCGTCTCAGGCCCAGGTGAGTCAAGAAAAGTTATGATGTATCTCGAATCACAGTGCAGTTTCAGCTGATGGTAGCCTGCATTGAAGTCTTGAGAAGACTTTGGACCCTGCGAGGTCTGTGATTATTCCGAGTGTGGTGGTGATATGCCGTTCCCTTTTTATGGCTGCGTTGGGTAGGCGCGTGTCTATACAGATTTGTAGTTTTCCAGCAAGTTTGGGTTTCTTCGTGACAACCATCAGGGATACCCATGGCAGTGGATCGGTCACCTGTTTGATGATACCAGCCTTCTCCCGTTCCTTTAGTTCTTTTGCCACCAGGTCTCGCATGTTCAGTTGAGTTCTACTGTGACGTACCGCTCTAGGTTGAACTGTAGGGTCGATGTGTAGCTTTACCAGCTTGCCTATCTGGCATCCTATGCCATGGAGAATGCTTGGGTGTTTGGCAAGCAGGTTTGTGATCTCTGTGGAGTCAGTGATGTAGCAGGAGTCCTAGTTACTCAGCTGATTTCCAGCTGAGTAGGCATTCAATGTCTGCGTTGACTACGTACATTTTTAACTGAATTGTCATTTCGCCTCTGCTCAGTATGGTTTTGAAACGTCCACCACTGGTGGTGGTGTCTTGCTGTTGTATGCAAACAGTGTCTCTGTATGTTTGAGCTCTGCCCGTGGACACAATTGTCGGAACATGTCGGTCGGCATGACGTTCACCGACACCCCTGTGTCGATTATCATCATTGTTTCCTGACCTTGTATGTTGACGAGGCACTTCGGTCTCCTCTTTTTCCTTTTTGGTACATCGCCTTCGCGTTCCAATGCCGAGATAAGGTGGATCTTACCTCTTCTCCTCAAACTTCCTGCTTCCACAGCCATTGATGCTTTTTCACGCTCGTCCCCGGATTCATCCATTGAAAAGTCATTGGCAGTTACCACCAGACGTGTGTCGGCCTGCTTTTTCTTCTTGGGGACCGGTTTTGGCTCCTGCGGTTGCGTGCATTGGGGCAGGCATGAGGATCTGCAGACACATGCATAGTGTTCTTTCCTGCTGCATGTTCCGCATGTGGTCCCTTGTGCTGGACAATTTATTTTCCCATGCTGTGCTCCTCCGCTCCATCCGCATTCGGTCGACCCCAGTATTCTTGGTGGCCATCCTGTTGTGTTGTGCATTTCGCTACCTCATCCTTAGTTGCTGGACGGTTGGTGATTTGTGCTATTTTTGCTGTCGTTGGTGCAAGCTGTAATTTCTGTAAGGTGGTACCCATTTGTGCTGCTCTTGTATGTGACCGCTCCCTCTGGTGCCTGTCTTCCAGAATTCTTGCTAAGGTGATTTTTTTTTTTTTTCGCTCAGTACTATTCTTCGTACCTTCTCCAAGCTCATCCCATTGATTATTTGGCGCCTTATTTTCTTTTCGATGTCGTCGAATTTACATGATAGTGCTAGTCTCCTGAGTCTTGTGTGGTAGGCATCGAGTGTTTCTTCTTCTGTTTGCACTGTGATGTAGAAGTTGAAGGTTTTGTAATAGCGATTCAATTGTGGCATGAAGTGTGCTGTCGGTGCATCCTTCGCCACTTTGTAGACCTCTGTGCCATCGCCCACAGCCAAGGAGTTAAAAATGTGCAGTACATCATAGCCAACATTAAGCAGGAGGTGTGATCTCAATTTTCTCGGCGTTGTGACGTCTTTACAATCCATCGCCATCTCAAACATTTGAATCCAGATCATCCAGCGGGGCCCTACTGATGATGGATCTGGTATGGGTCAAAAGGATCCAGCGCCGCTGTGGCACCCTCGTGGTTTCGAAGTGGTGGCATCATTGGTGTCAGTGACCCTGCAAGTCTTGTTGGAGTGCTGGGCCTTGGTGTGGATAGTCCAGTGGCCATGTTCGATTTTTTTTTTTTTTTTTTTTTTTTTTTTTCTTTTCTTTTTGTGCATGCGCCCACCCGTGGTTGTGAGTGCTAAGCGACCACTTCTCCTCACCTGTTGATTTGCTGTGGCGAGGTGCAGGCTGTTTAAGGTCAGGATGTGCCGCCTGTGGCTTTAGCTGGGCTGTTTGTCAAGTGTGAGTCCTGAAAAGTGTTGGGGAACCTTCCACATGTAGAGGAGACGCGCTCCTCCGTATTTCCAAAAATGTATGGTGTTCTTCTCATTCTTTAGAATGAGAGCATGTTGCCAGCCATGTGCGTGCGTTCGTTTCTTGTGCTCGTTACCAGTGTTGGATTTCCAGCCTGTGCTGTTACCCCGGAGCTGGATCAGGATGAGCCGGACATGTGGGCCTTGTGGTGCGACACGGAGGCAAAGAACACACATTGAACCAGTTGTCTGCTCATGGCACGAACTGCCGGCTTCTGGCAGCGCAGCTCCGCTATTAGCGCCTCATGTCACTGCGCATGCGGGAGGTGAGGCGGATATAACACCGCCTTTGGGGGAGATTGTGCAGTCGTCTCTATTTGGAAATTCTCTAGTTACACCCACAATTTAAAAGACAAATCTTAAACTTCCAAATTAATAAACCAACAATTAATGATTGGGAATTGTAAGTGCAAGGCAATGGGGCTACTGCTGCCTCTGCTGCAGCTTTTGCAGTGGGCTGACTGAGACCGAGAACCTTGAGAGCTGGTGAGAGCCGGTAAGAGCTTGTGAGAGCCGGTAAGAGCTGGAGAGTGGACCTGGCGAGTTAACCCATAAAACACTGGAGTTTGGAGTCTCCTGTGCTTGAGTGGTAAGCAGCATCTTAACTTTTTCCCTTTGTTAGTTTTTTATCTCCAACTGAGTGTTAAACAACTTTGTCATGGTTAAGACACAGAGTAAAGCTTCAGCTAAAACAAATATGTATTTTTTTTTTTTTTACGCAAAAATGCCTCCTGTGTGGCTAAAATTGTTCTGACTGAAATAACTGATCAAATGAGTCTACCCGCCCGGGACAGCAAAGGGAAGATGCAGCTTTTTATCCGATTGAGCCCCCGGTGTTTGAGGTGCGTGTTGGAACACCAATCGTGATAACAGAGTCTGATTGCTCGCCGGTTGCGGGAACAAACGAAAACCTGGGCATTTGTCCATTAGCTATGCCATTTGTATCACACATTTCTCATTTGCAAGCCCCTTTTCTTTTCCCCTCCAGTAAGGTGCTGCATGAGACATTTCTTTTAGTTTGGCATAACAAGGCCGCAGATTTATTTTTACATATACACAACCACTGCAAACAGATATTAAAATAGTTCCAAAAAATGTGGCGACTGCTCCCCGTCCTGCTTCCCCCTTTACCTCCTTGTCCATTGCAGGCACAACTCCCCCAAGGCCTTCGAGTCTGAGAACCGCCTGCCCTTGCAGGTCTTTGCGGACTGGGGGAGCGCCGTTTGTTGGGGGGAAGTTGAGCCCCAATTGCAACCGCCAGACACCCCCACCGTTTAGGCTCCCAGGAGGCGCTGTCTAGACTGGGCTAAGCCCCTTCCGGTTTAGCAATGGCTCATTTTGGAGTCTTTGTCTTATCATAGGTTGCCACAACCCGCCACGCCAAAGGTGGGTTACCGCCCACCGTGGCTCCCTCCTTTCCTTGCTTATAATTCCAACAATTTTGTGCAGATATTCCAGAAAAACAAATCCATTCCCTGCTCAGACAAATGAACTCCATCTTTCAAGTAGTACTCCGTGTTTTTTAGATTGATCAAACCGTGTCTGATATGCTGAAAGCCTCTCCCTTTGCAAAACGTAGCCAAAGCCCAATACAAATTCCTCCTTGAATTCTCCACGGCCGCCTGATTCCCAGCGCCCCTCCATTCGTGCCTCGAGATGATTTCTGACCACACGATTTCGGTCTCCCCCATTTCGGCCGATAACTCCTGTAATGAAGACATCATTTCCCTGAGCAAGATCCCCCTCCCCAGACTAGCCAAGTTGTTGCCACCGAGGTGCACCACCAAGACATCGGGCCTCCGATGTTCCCTCAGGAGTCTGCGCACGTGCCCCCGCAGCTGTGCCCATTCATACCCGGTACTCCATACCATTGCACCCGGTATTCCGCGGCGGTCAACTCCTCCTGCTTGGCTGTCCAGCTTGCCCTGGCCCTTGATACAAACGAATGGCCCACCACCCAGGAGGACCGTCGCCTTCCCTTCATCGATGCTACTGCGAGGAGATAGGAGGGAGGAACCGTTAGTCTTACATTTTTTCAGGCCTGACGTATCGCTTAAAACAACCAGACCTCCAGCCCCCAATCCGTTTAATTGCCTCTGCTCCCAGGCCCATTCCAGCCACTGATGTGGCTGCCCCTATCCTGAAGGAATGCGTCCCGTAGACCCCCTTCGAGAACCCAGCCTCCCCCAGTGCCATGTCCATCACCTTTCTAAATTGAAAAAGGCTTAACGCTGACCCATCGTTATGTACCAGAAAAGGGCCTTCCTCCCCCGTGCAAATCCTCCATTTCAAATACCTGTTTACGCATCCTACTGGACAAATTGGGCTGTCCTGGGTACCCCCTAACATGATGCTTCTGCCTTTCCCTGTCTGATCGGTCTTGGATCTCCTCAGAAATATGTATAACCGCTCTCCAATGTCACAACTCCTAAGGAAACTTAAACCCTTACCCTTCTTGTTGGCTGGTACCAACTCGCGTACCCTTAACGCCCCAAAAAATGCCAGTGAAAAGGCTGCTGTGAACAATGCTTTTTCATACTCATCCCTACACACCACCGCTAAGCTCCTTATTATTTCGTGCAACTTGCCCACATCTATGGGCCGTCTCTCGTCAGGTTTACTTGTCACCTGCTTGGCCCAGCCCCTCATTGCCATGACAATGTAATGCTCTTTGGTGGGATCGGGCCTGCCCCCCAATTTATAGAAATGTGCAACCGCTGCCAGGTGATAGACCACCCAAGCTCTGGACCTTCCTTGTTGCCAACACCATCCTACAAAGGCCCGCACTGGCCTTTCCTTCTCGCTCTCGGGCAGGATGTTGTTTTGAAAGGCTATGAAGCACTCCCAGCACCCTCTATATATTCGCATTGTGCCTGGTGCAAGCGCCGTGTCGATCAGTGAGTTCAGATCTCCCCAACCAATCCCCACCATTGTGTCTGGAAGGGTGTCATCTTTGTACTCGCCTCTGGGTGATTCTCCCGGAACTTTCCCCACTGTAAACGAGAAAGAGAATCTGCGGCAACATTCTTAACCCAGGGTATATGTCGTGCCCGGACCTCTGTATTCAGCTGCAGCAAGCACCTGGTTAGTTCCCTGAGTAGCCTCAGCGCCCTGCCATTCCTACTTGTACCCTGGTTGATAATCTGAACTACCGCTAGGTTGTCAGACCAAACCATCACCTTATTGTCTTGCAATTGATCTGGCCAGAGCTTGAATGCCACCACTATCGGGAACAACTCTAGTACTGTAATGTCCTTGGTGATCCCTTCTGCCTGCCATTGTGCCGGCCATGCCTGTCCGCACCATCTCTTGCCCAAGATGGCCCCAAACCCTAGGGCCCCTGACGAGTCGGTGACCAGCTTCTGGCCATTTCCGTTCCCCAGGTTATTTCTCCACATCAACACCCCGTTAAAGCAGTCCAAAAAGGTATTCCACATTTTAAGATCCTATTTAACCTCCTTTCCTAGGCGCACATGCTGGCCCGCATGCTTCAAGCCCACCGTTTTCAGCTCTATGTTCCTAGCGAACACTTTACCTGCCGGGATCACTCTGCCAGCAAAATTCAGGTTGCCTGCTAGGGACTGAAGCTCCTTCAACGTGGCTTTTTCCTTGCCCAACATCCCTGCAATCCCCTCCTTCAACCTCATTACTTTCTCTCCAGGCAGCCTGCATTCTCCTGCCACCGAGTCAATTTCAATCCCCAAAAATACCAATGTCGTGACTGGACCAACAGTTTTCTCTTTTGCCAGTGGAACCCCAAAGTCCTACATCAACCCTTGAAACACCCCCATGAGCTCCTTGCAATCCTGTGTTCCCCTTCTCCCAATAAACAAGAAGTCATCGAGGTAATGGCGTATCCCCCCGACCTTGGCTCTTTGCCTTACTGAAAATTCAAGGAATCGGCTGAACCTCTCAAAATAAGCACAAGAAATTGCACACCCCATCGGTAAACATTTGTCATAGAAGTATTCCTGTAACACCTTAAACCCCAGCAAATGGTGGCTGTCCTTGTGAATCGGCAGCAAGAGGAACGCCGACTCGATGTCGGCCTTCCCCATGAGGGCCCCCTCACCTAACGCTTTCACCAATTCCACCGCATCGTCAACTGACGCATAATGAACCCTGCACTGGTCTTCTGAAATGCCATCATTAACTGATTCCCCCTCCGGAAAAGACAGGGGCTGTATTAATATGTACTGCCCCACTTCCTTTTTTGGCACCAGACCCAAAGGGGACACTACTAAGTTTTCTAGTGGAGGTGCAGTGAAGGGACCTGCCACCCTCCCCAACTGCACTTCTTTTCCCACCTTCAGTTCCAAGACCTCAGGCATTGACAAAGCAGACTTCAAATTACCAGCCTCCCTCGGTCCAATTTGCCCGTTGAAAGGAATTTTAAAACCCCACCTGAAACCTTCCCACAACAACTTTGCATCACCCTTGTCACAATATGCATTCAGAAACGGAATCATAGCCTGTAAACGTATTGGCGTTGGTAGTTGTGTTTTAATCATGCTTGCTTTTTTCCTTGCTTTTTGTGTTGCCCTTTGCCTTACTCTCTCTGCTGGAGGAGCTGTGCCTCCCTGCGCTCGGGCCCTTCGTGTGCTTGAACCTGCATGAATTTCCGTATGTGCACTTCCCTTCAGCAAACAACCAACATTCTGGTAACTCCCCCTGGTAGCTGGAACGGTTATTCCAGGAAGAGTTCCCTCGAAAGGACCCCCTCCCCCTTGAGTAGGACCCCCTGCCCTTGCCCTGTGTTGCTCTCTCGCTTGCGACAGTCTCATCCACTGGCCTGGGTGGGACCATTTTTGTGTCTATGTAACCTCCCACATCCACTTCATCCCATGTCATTGCTGGCCATACCTGCATTTTGAGTCTAAAACCCCTATCATAATTGATCCATGCATCTCCCCCAAGCTTCAAATACTGCTCGTGAATATACTGTTCGTACGCGATCAAAGCCACGCCATCTTGTGGGAATTTTTCTAACATGATGGTGGCATACACCCGGAATGCCCTTAACCAGGTATGAATATTGAGCTCAATTTTTGGCTTCTCCCTCTCCTTCTTCTCACTGAAACCCTGTCCAGAGGGGACCATCCCTACCAACTCCAGAATATCCATGAACTCCTTCCTCCACACCCGTTCCTTGTATGCCAGAGGGATGTGCCAAGCCAGCGCGTTAATCGCCACTCTGGCTGGCGCAAACCCTGGCATGGGCCTCCCATACATTGTGGTATTGTTAGCCTGCTCTTGCCCCTGCACCTGTTGAGGGGCCTGTGCCCCCCACCATGGCGTTCCCCCTATTTGGGGGGTATAAGCGGTGCTTGTCCCCTGCGTCGCAGGACCTGCTTCCCCCCTGCTTCCCCCCGTCTGCCCTAGGTTCCCCCCTACTACCGGCCCACTCGCCCCAATTATGGGCTGACTCCCCAACCGACCCTCCTGTTCCGGGACCACACCTCCCTTCTGAGGCCCTTTTCCCACTATGTTCAAGGCATTAGTATTACAAAAAGGAATCTGTCCATTTACACCAGTCCCCCATGCTTCGATACATTCCTTGAACATACCTTTCACCATCTCCAAGGTGGTTGGACCCTCAGCTGCTACCGCCGGCGTGGCTGCAGGTGCGCCGCGAGGACCGCCTATTGGCCTTGGAGCCTCAGCAGGGACAGGTGCCGGTGTGGCTTCAACCTCCTGCACCCTCCCCTTTCCTTTAGGAGTGGCTTTCCGTTTTTGAGCCGCCACTGCCTGCTGCTGGCTGTCCTTCGCTCTTTGTCATCACCCTCTTCCTCTTGACCACCGGCTCGTCCTCCTCCTCGAATGTCCTGCCCCTCTCCCTCCTGGGAGTGCACTTCGACCCATGCGTCTTCCACGGGTGTTGGTGGAAACAAGAGTGGTGAAACCGACCTCTGGCTGCGCCCTGCCACTTCAGCTCCGACCTGTGCTGCCATCTGCTGCATCCAACTGGTGCCATATTTGTCCCCAGCCCTCCTTGCCATGACCAAAAATGCTTCCAGGTCATCCTTCTGCTGATCCTCGTGGCTTTTTCCTTGACCCTCCATGGCTCTTATTGCTAATGTAGCTCAAATTAATGGCAGTCATATTTTACGAGCTTTCCGCCGAGCTCCGACGTTGCTCAGCTTAATGGTGCGACCTTCTTTGCTGCACCGGCGCTGAAAGCCGCCTCTTTGCGACCTTCCGGTCTCCTTCTGTGTCGTGTTGTAAGCCTTCTTTCCTGCTGCTGGCTCTCCACCGCTTGACCCCGCTGCCCGTAGCAACCAATCGAGTCTTACGTGACCCCGATGTGATTTGAACACACAACCTTCTGCTCTGGAGTCAGACGTGCTACCGTTGCGCCACAAGGTCCTCTCTGGTGGAGGGGCCGCTGGTGCTCTGCTGCGCGGGGGGACTTCCTATGCCTCCGGTGTTTGTGACGCCCCCTCGCAGCCTCCGAACGCTCTGTTGTAGGGGCCGCTGGTGCTCTGCTGCACGGAGAGACTTCCCTTGCCTCCCGTGCTCGTGACTCCTCAGCGCAGCCGGCTCCGCGAGCTTTGCTTCCTCAGCCACGCGGATGCGTTCGGCGCTGGTCCCGCCGCCTGTTTGTCCTGCTTCGACCGTCGCTTCTTCTGTTGTCCTCCGCGCCGGGGCTCGCCTTCCTCCTGGGTCCCACGACGGCAAAGCGAAGTCCGACACAAAACGAAATCCTCCGACGTTGATGGGCTCCCGGCTGCTGGAAGAGCTGCAAGTGCTGTTGTGCCGGGCGCCCGTCGCTTATGTACCCTGAGCTCCTCCCTCTTCTTTTGTTGCCCTTCGCGGGCTTTTTGGCGCCCTTTCTTTGTCTCCTTTTGCCGCCCTCTCCCCTGCCCCTGAAGGGGGGAGGGACGAGAGAGCGGAAGGAGGAAGGCTCCTGCCCCGGTTATCGGGGTGCCTCCTCCATTTCCTCCGGTCCCCGTTGTCACCTTCGTTCCAGAGATATTTCTGGGGAGGGCACCGATGGTAATAAGGCGTCAGGCGGCTTGTCCTTTGCGAACTTGGACAATAAGAACTCCCTTCTGGAGTTCTGTTACACGTTGAAACGTAACATAGACGGAGTTGCAGAAATAGGAAATAGAGGCGGAGTTGGAATGCAACCTACAAAGTAAGTTAACGACACACAGGGTTCACGCATCCCCTCGCCCCATGTAAATATACCTTTGCAGAGACTCTCTGCCTCCCCTGTGATGGTTATGTTTTATCTTTTTATTAATATAGGTACAGCAAAATTGACTTTGTATATACATAGAAAACGGACACATTTAAATAAAATGATAAAAAACAGTATCTACGTCATTTCATCATCACACAATCAGTTAAATAATAAATATTCTCCTGACAAATCATCTAAAATCACAATACACTTCTGATAAAACCTAATCAAATGGTATATACAGTTATCATCATTACCATCCATTAGAATATTCCATGGTAGATACACATCCTCCTCATTAAACATGTTATTATATGATTTCATGTGTTGGAATTCAAACTCGCACAATTCAGCATGATGTGTTCAGACGCTTCAAATTCGATTTCCCCACATATCCTCCATAAGCGTTCCGATCATGCTAGACCAATCTTTGCGCCTTTTATTTCCAACACCCTTGTAATGTTTAATTTAAACAGCAAATATTGTTTCATTATGCTACTGCTTGGATAGGCTTCAATATATTGTGGCACCTGTGTCCAATTCATCCAGTAATGGATAAAAGGTCCACTATTCACATTCAATGCCAACTGTACCATATCTACCTCCTTGCTGTAGTCACATGTTTTATTTTATGTTTCAACCATTTCTTCAACCCCCCCTCTTTCCTGCTGATCTACTCTCTCTCGGCACCATGCACCTGGCCACCCTCTGTCCTCTGGGCCCATGCACCTGCTCACCCTGCCCCCCTCCCGAACTGCCTCCGGCCCACCCCTTGCACTGGGGTCTGTATCTGTACCCATACAGTCCCCCCCCCTTTTTTTTCTTCCTGCACTTATCAGACCTAACCTGTCTGCTGCCTTAAACCCAGCACTTGCCACTTGCTGGCTGCACTACCACGGTTTGTTGCCTTTATTTATTTATTACCTGTTTCTCCTTTGCACTGCACTTTCCACTTCTCCCCTTTCCATGCACTTTTCCGCTCTCCCTCTCCCATGCACTTGCACGTTCTCAATGTCACTGGGCCTAGTAAGATCGTTGTTTTGTTCTCCCCTGTTTCCCTCCCTTGCCATGTAATAGAAATAAAATAATTAAATTCTGAGCTAACAAGATAGATCCATATGCGTTTCCTTCAAACCCTGACAGCCAGATTGTATACTTAGCCAGACGTTTCTCCAAAATCCCAGACCGTTCATAGTTGTCCAACTTCCTGACAGCATGGAAATAATCAACCATTATCGTCCCATTATGCATTTGCAACAATTTTGCATAATACATGGTCAATTTCTTGTAAGACTCCACAGTCGCACTTATGAGAGCAAACTCCAATCAAATGTATTCTACAGGGAGTGACTGGGGCATTCTAAACAGCAATCAGAGAATTTTGCCTTCAAGTTTGCTGATCTCCACTTGATACCCATCGTCCCACACTTGCACTCCATATAGCATACATGGGACAGTTTTTAACAGAGTAAAAGAGCAAGATGGTTTAAAAAGAGCAACCACCCTGCTTGCTGATGAATTTGCTCATAGCACGTGCAATTCTCAAACAATTTAGCCTGAGTCTCCTTCCAATGTGTGGCCCAGTCCAACTTATCAATCACAACACCAATATATTTATATTTGCTAACTATGTCCACAGGCTTCTGATCAATTTTCCACATGTATTTAGGCTTGCATTTTCTTTAACTCAGAAAAGCCATAATTTTCGTTTTGCCAATGTTAATACTAAGGCCATTTAACTTTGCATACTCGCACAAAGCATCAAACATGCTTTGTAACCCGCTTGAGGTGGGTTACATTTCGTTATACCGAAGCAATTTATAAAGAATGCACATATATTGAATATTTGTTAATGATAATGTTTAGAGAATGCACTTTTGTGGGGGGGTTGTCCCCCTCAAACCCACATTTCCCACCCCAACCGTTTCCCACAAATATTTAACCCTTTACCCCACCCCTAAATGCATTCTCTATAAAAAAAACGTTTGTTAAACATTTGTTTGATAACCGTTAATTCTTTAAAAAATATTCAATATAAAGACTGCATATCCTTGGGGTGTGGTCCATTTAATAGCAAATCATCTGCATAGCCGAGCGAGCCTATTTTTAGCATTCCTACTTTCACTGGGCTCGCAGCAGATTGGTTAAAGATCTCGACTAGATCTGCAAGATAGAGATTAAAAAGGGTTGAGGTCAGAATACAACCATGTTAACCCCATGGATGTGGGGAACACATTGGATACTCTACCCTTCCCATTCAATCGTACTCTAACACTCGTGTCTCAGTGTAGCTGCATGAGACTAGTTAATAGGGCATTAGGAATGTTCCACACAAACAATGTAGTCCATAGGTGATTCCTCATGACCGTGTCCAAGACTCCACTGAAATCCGTATATGCTCCATACACAGGAAGTTGACATCTGGCCCAAGCATATTCCACAGCAGACACCAAAATGAGCAGATTGGCTTTAGAGGCCATTACAGTACCTTGCACAATCTGATTGGATGGTATTATCTTTGCATCTATAATCCATTGGTTTAGCTCATTTAACAAGACTCTAGCAAAATTCTTTGCTGGTAATATCCAACGTAGCGAGCGTTAGATAATTTGATGGGATTTTCCAGCAGCCTGCCTTGTGGACGGGTGAGATTTTACTTTTTCTCCAAGAACATGGTACCTGTCCATGTTGCCCAATGTGTTGAAATAGTGTATACAGAGCTTGGGCCCAGATACCCAGGGTCATTTTGACTCTTCCTTTACACGTTCCGTCGGGCCCAGCAGCCCGAGATGTATGCAACTTCACAATACTCCCAGTAATGTCCTACACTTAGGATTTACACAATCAGGTTTCCTTAATATTTAGATCGGCAGAATATTTCGGGTCATCAGCCCCCAGTGTGTTAGGTATATGGGTCCTCCAATCCTCCTCCGATACATTATTGATCGGGAGGTCCTTTTTTTAATGGAGCACCTAATCATTAACCAAATTCTCGTATTGTTATTGTTCCTTGCGTGATTGGCTAGCTGCGTCCAGACCTCTTTCGCAACTTAATCGGTGCGCCCTCAGCCAGCCGCGGTTAGCCACTTTTAACATTTTGATTTGGTTGGCCATCTCTGGGCTGTCCTTTCACTCATGGTTACAGAGTATACATGGGCAATATCATGTTGAAGGTTCTTTTTGTCCATTTTGAATCTTGAGATCATAGCATCAACCATTGTGGTCACCTCTATTTCAACTTTTGATGGGACTCTTGATCTTCCTTATATTTTTCATGACTTCCTTAATCTTCAAGATTAGAGATGAGAAAGCTTGTATCTGGAAGGGCCCACTATAATCATGATTCCTCATCCATCGCTTTATATATGATATGGCAATTCTCTTTCGACAAATTGGTTTTCTGCCACTGCATTCTATTTGCACCATATCTTAGATGGATGTCACCATTTAAATCATATTGTTCGCCACCTTCTCTGGTGGTTGGCATCACACAGATTAACATGTGATCACTTTCCTCTCTTATCAATGTGGCCATATTCTCCACAAGTCCCAGAGCCACCTGATTGACAAAAACATAGTTTAGAGTGTATGCACTATTTCCACGTACACAAGTGTGTGATTTATGAGCATCCCCAGCACAATGTCCATTTAACATAGTGAGGTTCTGTGTGTATAACATCTCTCCCCAAGCTTTACCCTGTGCGTTAAAAGATGTTGCATCATGTAAGGCAGACTCCCGTGGATCAGGGAACCTCTCTAGTTCTGTTCCAATCTTAGCATTGAGGTTCCCAACCACCTAAATCGGTAGACAATTATCAAGCAGTTCCACTATTTCTTTTACTACTGCTATGTTCTTATTTGCCACTGCATTAGGAGGGTCATATACATTAATGACATTAACTCGAGTTGTCACATCTGATCTTTACCAATTGGACCACGGGGGAAGGCCCACTAAATTCAGTAATTTCCCATGGCTGCCCCACAGAGACCAAAAGTCCCCCCCTTGGGCCTCCCAATAGAACCTTTCTGGGCCAAGACCTGCGACCTGCTTTTTTCCATCAATCTCACACAATTACGTCATCCACGTTGCCTGCAGTGCAACCAGACTAAACAAATGTATGTTTGCGAGCAAGCCATCATTAGCAATCAGATGTGCAAATCCTCTAATAGTACATGACCACACCAAATCATTGTCATTGTGCTATATTGGAAAAATGGGCTTTGAAGACCTTTGGCAGCCATTGCCAATATCCGTCACTACTACCGTTGTCGTCATCTTTTCTCACTTTGTCACATGAATCCTTAAAACCAAATTCTACATCTCTCTCAACTGGGCTATTAACCCGTTTTTTATTAAGCCTCAAATTGTGCTAATGTCCGTTGCTATTCTGTGGAATTATATCCCAGCACACCATACCGTTTTTCTCAGTTTTCATATAAACGCTGTCACACCTATAACTATATCTAAAGAGATTGTCTTCATAGTTTAGAATGTACTCCAATATTGTTTCAGATTTAAACCAGATATTAGTCTTTTTTTTAAAAAAATTCTTCTAGCTGGTCTATCTGAATATCCTCTGTTGTGATGACTCGAAGAGGGACACCACTATGTAGAATTTCCAAGACCGCCACACGCTATCTTTCACACCTGCACACACCCTCTGCTTTGTCTTTTTGCGTGCTTTACGCACGGCTGCCCCCACTTGTGTTTGTAGCATTGTCACTCACTTTACAATTCTCAGGCCTGGTTCAAGCATAAATGTACTGTAAGGAACTCATGGTGGCAACAGTAAAGACAGACGCAAGATATCACAGTTTAAGGGTGTTTATTGAACAATAAATGTCAGATGGAAAAACGCCTAAGCTAAACCTAAATCTAAGATAAATCTAAGATCGGAGCAAGTGCCGACCATCAAAGGAAAAATTAGGCGATCCTAGTGGTTTTGTCAAAATAAAAGGGCCTATACTAAGAAAAACCTATTGCTAAATCCTTAAATCTAATCACAGGAGGAGTGTGGTATAGGATATCAAAACAAAGAAAACGGTGTTCAAATAATAAGTCAGGATGTGATTGCCTTGAAGTCTCCCATCCCCACGTTTTTAGTACAGACAAGGTGGGACTTTGGAGCACAGCACACGCTCGAGCTTTCAGTTCCGTATCAGCTATCGGGTTATTCGATGGTTGTCTCTTTTCAATAAGTCTCTCGCCTTCGAGGCCTGATCCTCTCAACAAACAAACGCAAATGTTCTGTTCTACGTATACATTAGGTGATGGCTTCAACTCTGGGTCCCCTCTTCTGGGCGCAGACCCCTCAGAAGTTGTATTCAACAAATTCACAAGACAGTTCCCTTCTCAGTGAACTTTGAGTGATGGCTTTCAACCCCTGGATCTCCCTAGGCCGGGCTCGGATCCTAAATGACAAGAGGGACACTTCCCTTCCACTTGTCTTTCAATACTTCCTGCTTTCACAAATCTTAATGTCTTTTTTAAACCGGTTTTCTAGCCCTTGCCCCTGGCTGTCGGCTTCCCTCTGCCGGGTTCCCTCCTGCCGATTTTTGGTTGTCTACTTCCCTCTGCTGGGTTCACTATCGTCGACTTTACCAACAATTCCTCATGGGACGTCTTGACTCTGCCCCTTTCATTAGCATCTCTCGGCTGGGTTCACTCTTGCTAACCTTCACGAAACACACTTCATGTGCTATTTTTCAACATGTGGGATTCACCTCCCTTGGCTTTCACAGTTCCTTTGTCAGTCAAAGACATTTGATGGTGCAGAGAATTTTACGAGATCCCTCTATGACCACTTTGACTCCTCCCAAGGCCTTCTGGTTACAGTAGTCTTTTACCAATGGGTAATCGCCTAGAGATTCTTTTTTTGTGTGCATCTTTTTATTGTTTTATAAATGCAAAGCCATACAGACCTTCAATTGTCATGTCAATCAAAAGCAATAGATCACCAATGTTATTAAATCAAGTCAAATCAAATCACACACTCCCTTATTGTGACATCTCAAGTTGCTCTTATCAACTCCCCTCATCCCATTTGCCACAGATTTTCATTGCCTTTGCTGGACAACCCCGTGCAGTATATACTCTGCATTCCACGGCCACACACATATCCACATCAGCAGTTCATTGGGGCAATACTGTGCATTCGGGTGAGCCCCAACGTTGAGCTATATTACGTTTAATCAGTCCAACTGCTCTGGACAAGAACAGTTGTTTCCATCAGTTGGTAGCATTTTCATCAGTAATACCCAGCAACAGAAGTTTAGGGTCCATTGGCGACTCTTCCCAGAAAATCAGTCAATTTATTGCAAAACTGTTGCAAGAAATGTTGTATTCAAGGGCATTCCCACTAAATATGTATGCAAGTGCCCTCACCCTCCTGGCATAGCAGACAGTTTGGATTGGGAGCCTGGTTCCACCGGTACAGCATGACTCTGGGGTAATGCACTCTATGCAAAATCTGAAATTATTTCAAGCGGAGCCTAGAGGCAATTGCGATCTCTTGTGGGTACATTAGGGCCAATATCTAATCATCCGGGTCAATAGTGCCCACATATACTTCCCATTTCAGTTTGACTGGCTAGTTCTGGAGTAGCAAAGGCCGTTATAGGGTTGTATAGAATGGCAGTGACTTTAGTGGGTATGCCTTCTACCAAGAGATTACGTTGTAGAGGAGTGCATTGAGGCGTATTTGAGAGTGAGGGGAGATGCCTGTGCAATGCATGGGTGATTTGCCTTTAGTGATAGTTCTCTGTTTCCTGGAGTCCAAACTTCTGCTGCAGTTTCTCAAATGGAGTGATATCACCCTCAGTGAGAACATCCCCAACCACTGTGATCCAGGCCTCAACCCATCTCAGCCATGTCAACAGTTTGTTCACTTCAGCGAGGTTATTGTTATTCAATAGGTGTTGCATCTGGGTTACCCTATTTTCCCGCCCAATGTGTTTGTGTGCCTTCTTCTACACTATAGTGGTATGTGCTGCCAGCGTCTGTGGGGAGGTTTAGTGAGGGGCTGATGAAGCATTGCGAGTGGTGACATAATCTGCTGCCCTAACATCTCGGCTCTGATATGTAGTAGTTCTTGGCTGCCATGAAACCTATCATTGACTACTGTAATTTGACTCACCAAGTAATATGTCTGGAGGTGTGGCAATCCTATGCTCCCCTCCCATATTGACCTCTGTAGTATGCTGAGGGCAATGCGTGGGTGATTCTCGCCCCATATAGGTTTCCTTAGGAGACCATCTATTAAGTGAAATTCGGAGTCTGGGATCCAGAGCAGGGCATTTTGCAAAATATACAAAAAGCGTGGTAATGTCAACATCTTAAACAGGGCTGCTCTACCTAGTAGCGTCAGGTGGAGAAGCATGGAGTGTTGGACGTCGTTGGAGAACCAGTCAGTAATCGAGTGTGAATTACGGGGTGTATAGTCTGATAGATCTTGAGATCTGGAGTCCCAGGTAGCGGAAACACTCACACTCAATACGATACAGGCAAATAGGTGGTATTGCGTGTTCCCCATCTTTAGCCGGAAAAAAGACAGATTTCCCCCAGTTGACTTTCAGTCCGCTAAACGCACTGAAACATGCCAGCATCTGCGTGACAATTGGACAAGAGCGGGCTTGGTCGCTTAAATATATCAAAAGATTATTGCTGTATAGAGAGAGCCTATCTTCCCCACCGTCCGCCCATCGGAAACCCATCAATGTATTAGTCTGGAGAAGGCACAGGGCTAGAGGCTCGATGGCAAGTGAGAACAGTAGGGGGCACAGGGGACGCCCTTGTCGTGTTCCCCTACCCAGTAGAAAGGACCTGGAGGGCCAACCATTGACCCTGGCCTCTGCTTACGGGGATTGATATAGTAGTCTTACCCATCCCAGAAAGGTCTCACCAAACCCCATTCGGCGCATCATTTCCCAAAGGTTCTCCCATACCAGAGTCAAACGCCTTTTCAAAGTCAATGGCTAATAGGGCAAGGGGTGTATCAAGCATCGGGGCTTGCTCCAAAAGCAGGTGGAGGCATTGCATATTCATGCGTGTCGATTTATTTGACATAAAGCTGCATTAGTCAGGGTGGATTAAGGAGTGAATGCCTACCTGTAATCTAGTAGCAAGAGTCTTTGCAAGAATCTTGGCTTCCCCATTGATCAATGAAATTGTTCTGTATCAACTGCATAGTCCAATTTCTTCCAGGTCTCCAGTGGGAGGCTATTGGGACCCAGTGTTTTCTCAGAGTGCAGTTGGGCAATGGCTTCTGGTATCTCCGTTTCAGTAATAACCTTGTCCAGCTGTGTATGCTGTGTTTCAGACAGTTGAGGAATTGTCATATCGTCCTATATGGAGAGGTCCACCGGGCTAGTCGGGCCTTGGTAGCGCATGGCATAATAACTCGTAAATGCCTCCACTATGTCAGAATCTTGCTGAACCAGCTCGTTCTGACATTTTTGATTTCCTTAACATGTCAGTGTCCCTCGTCCGTTTTCTCCAGCCAGGCCAGCATCTTATCTGCTTTGTCACCATGTTCGCATATGCGCGAACGCGCCTCCCAGTGAGTGTGTTTAGCATGATCTAGTGCAATGTTCCGAAGGCATTCCCTGACCTTCAGGAGGGATCGGTGCGCATCAGGTGTACTACTTAGTATGTATTTGACCTCCCACTCATCTGCCTCTCTTTCAGCCTCTGCCACTTTCCGTATTTGTTCTTTCTTCTTGGCAGACGTCCAGGAGATAATTTCTCCCCGGAGTACCGTTTTATAGGCCTCCCAGATTACTTCAGGGCTCACGACCGTGGTGGAGTTTATCTCAAAATATTTAGTAGTTTCCCCGTGAGTGTGGTCTACCAACTCAGGAAAACCGAGATAATAGCTGTTAAGTTTCCACGTTCTTGGGGGGGCGGGGGGGGTGTTTGGAGGGGGACGGATCTATTTGTGTCTATCTCTATCACTAAGGGTGAATGATCAGAAATGCCTCTGGGTAGTAGTGTTGCAGTGGTTATCCTATACGCGTCTGGAGAAAAAAGTAATCTAGCCTGGATAAGGAGGCGTAGGCCATAGAGTGAAATGAGTAGTTACGGTCTCGTGGATGGAGTTCCCTCCACATGTCAAATAAGCCCAGAGCGGATGCAAATGTCGCCAGTCTGGTGGGAGTGTCGGGGGTTCCGTCCTTGGATGTGAGTGTAGTATCCGTCACATTGCTAAAGTCGCCACCAAGGATCCATAGGTCAGGTCGGTATTTTGTGACTATAGCCAAAGTGTCTTCCATGAGGTCTCCTGTGAGTGCTGGTGGGGCGTATATGGCCAAAATGCCTATGGTTCCCCCCACAGTGTGCCTTGTATCACTACATATCTACCCCTGGGGTCTTGCTCCACCGAGGCCAACGTAAATGGGAGGCGTTTATGCAGTAGGATCAGGACTCCGCGGGAACCCATAGTGAATCCTGCATGTACTGAGGTACAGTAGTTTGTCCTATGAAAAAGGGTGCATGTTGTGCCAGCCAAGTGTCTCGGTCAGGAGGGCAATGTCAGGGGAGTGTCTAAGAAATTGGGTGACCAAACATGGTTTAATCCCGGATCTCCGACCATTGACATTCCATGTGAGTAGTTTAAGGGATTTACAGGCATTGCTGGCCTTTAACACCCTCTGAGTGCATGCCATGGGTGTTTATGGGTGTCTAACAGTGTAAGTGAATGCATGGCAGTTCCCACTCAAACCTATAACAAACCTATACAATAAACGAAAGTCCCAAAGGTCCCCCTCCCCATATTCCATCCCAACTTGAAGCATCTTTCGCCCGAACATCACTGATCGGCGAAACCGTCGGCTATCAGAAACCCCTCACAACCACGCAAATTGTGCCGCCAACCGTAACAAAACCAGATGACCCGGCAGCACAAACAGACCCAATTTGAGGGAGGGTGCAGGGGCCACACAGCAGTGACACAGGTCGTGGCACTTGCTGCCGCGTCTCAGTTTCAGGACCTGACAATCCATCTTTTAATTGTTAAATCTGTGATTGGTGGTGCTACCAGACCATTCACTGCGGCTCTGTTCCATCAGTCATTGTCCATGAGGGGAGGCAGATCAGGTCCCTGCTTGTGTGGGGGCTGGTACAGTGGAGGCTGTTCAGGTGGGGCCCTAGGTCTGTTACCTTTTTCTTTTCCAGTCCCCAATTGCCCTCAAGTTGTAGTTCTGCCCATCTCCACGCGTCCTTGGGCTCTGTGAAGTGTACCGTCATGCCTTTGTGGTATATATATGTGCCAGGAACAGTAGACCATACCTGACATTCAAGGATTGTAATCACTTCTTGAGCTGGTCAAAGGTTTGCCAAGCACGTTGCACCTCTCTGGTGTAGTCCGGGAGAAAGGCAATTAGGCACCCGTTCTATGTGATTGATCCTTTGGCACAAGCCATTTGAATCAGTGCATCACAGTCCCTATAATTAAAAAAATGTGGCAATCACTGTGCACGGTGGTGCACCCAGAGTAGGTTGTCTGATTGGCCTTCAGTGAGCTTGTTCGATAGAGAGAAGGTTGGAGAAAGTCTTGGGTGCAAACATGTCTCCCAACAACTGTTCCAGAAATAGTTCAATGTTTGGCCCCTCTGCCTTCTCAGGCAGTCCCAGTATGCAAACGTTATTGCGTCGTGATCTACCCTTTCCTTCGTCCACCCGGTCTTCCATGGTTTTCAGATGCGCCATCACCCTTGACATTTGCTGTTCCATGGTGCAGAGCCCGTCCTCGGTTCCAGATATGCGATTCTCAGCTTAATCTGTACGGGATGTTAGTTTCTGAAGGTCATGGTGCAGAAGAGACACATCCGCACTGATACCATCCATTTTCTTTTCCATGGAAGCACAGGAGTTGGCGATGGCGATTGCATTCATTATGTCTTTTCAGAGAGATGGCCTCCTCCACCATTGCTGAGTCTTTTGGTTGAAGTTGCTCCGTGGGGGCACCTGCTGCAGAGGTGGCATATTGTTCCATTTTGCTTTGGGTGGACGTTATTTTAAGTTTATTAAGTTTTATTCTTGACCATGGTGAATTACCCTTGAAATGGGTCGTCGCTCAGTGCGCTTTAATCCAGGTTACGGTGTGGGTGTATGTATAGTCTGTCATCGACAGAGTGTGTTATTCAGAAGTGTTATTCATGCTATAGAGTTTCGGCATCCAGTGAGCCCCACTTCGGCGCTCCCAGCGCATGGAGAATTCTGGTATGCGTTTGAAATCACCCAAGGGGCCTTAGGTATGGAGAGCCCATGCATGCAGATGTAATGGGCGAAGCCACAATGACTGGTCTGCATGCCTACCCAGGTCCCAGAAGCCCACTGCCTGTACCTGCTCAGCACCAAACCAGGCCGGCACAACCCTCACAGGCTATAAGGCAGATAGTGTCAGCTTGGGAGGTCAGTGGTCTCAGTACATAGCCACTCTGAGCTCCGGCGTGTGTGCAGCTTGTCCTCTGTCCCAGTCGCAGCAAAAATCACACCCTCTGTTGGATCTTCCACCGGTTTCAGTGGGCCAACATAAATTCCACAATCAGTGCCCGGGTGGTGTCACTCCCTCGGCCCCTCTCATGTGTCCACCTTTCGGCAACAACCATCCACTCACCAGGGTTATGTTGCGTTTTCGGGGTTCCAGTGTGGGAGAAGCCACAGGATGTTTTCATCTTTGTACTCCTCTCTGCCGTTATCTGTGCTGCCCCACAATAAAGGTGTGGTTCCTTGCAGTGTTGCAGCCAGGGCTGTTTCGGGCCGCATCCGCAAAGCAGGTGAAGATAATCGGGATAGAGCGATCTAGATACTTGGTCCTTGCCGGGCCTGTGTTATGTGGCGAAGTTCTGGACAGCAAAAAGAGGGTGAGTCCACTCTTGACCTCTGTACTAAAGGTGCAGCTGTCTAGCCTGCAGCCAAGCTGGTGCCAACGTTGCTGATGTGATGCTGGTGATGTGGCAGTATACAAAACAGTTGGTCTCTAGGTGGGTTTTTATCTTGGGGCCCTGGTCACATGCTATTACCCAGCACTGTAAGTCTGTCGCCGGGAAATGGTATGTGGATAGTTCATGCACTATTATTGTATATTAGTAGCGTGTATGCGTGAGCTAAACATGTCTGGTCGTGAGGTCAATGGCGCAGCAGAGCTCAGGATCAGTCGTTGACTCATCGGTCTCGCAGTGCAGAATCCGTGCTCTGCCAAGTCCCAAGCTGCAGGCCCTGCCTGGACTCGGTGGGCCCAGCCTGTGCAGCCCCGCCACGCGGCTCAGTTTCAATGCCACACGGAGTCTGGAATTTAACGGATAGTAGGGTGGTGCGCGGGTGTATTGCTGCCCTTCCTTGGGTTGGCGCTTTGGGACCACAGAGCTGGTGGTCTTCCTTTCCCCGACCCATGCAGCTGAATCCTCCTCAGCTATCAGCACCACTGCATCGGCGGTGGTGCTGAGTCTGCCGGGCTCCTCTGGCTTCCTCCATGCCCTCGCAGTCCGCAGCGTGTCCTCCACGATTCGCGGCCACACAGGCAGGCAGAAGCTTGCTCCCTGGCAGGCCGGAGGGGGGTATGTTTAGACCCGCAGCTCTGCAGGGGGACAGGTTAGCGGGTTCTATCACTGTGTCCTCAGCTCTGGGCAGTGTCCGGCATCGGCAGTGTCCCTGCTGCGGCTGTCTTTCCTGGTCTCAATCATCCGCTGCGGGCATTTTGATAAGCATCTACCGCATCGATGTGGCAGATCACATCATCTCCGATTTTTCCGTCAGGAGCTGGAGTTTGCGAGGTTCAATTCCCCTGGCAGCTCTCTGCATCACCACCTCCCGGCAGGTGTGGTTTCTTCTGATAGCCACCACAAAAACAGTATGATAACCCAAGATATTGCTGGCAGCCGCAAAAGCTTCAGGGACTCATGTCCTCATCGCTCGTCTGCTGACCAGGACCCAATCACTCAGATTCTTGAGTGAGCACCCAACTGGTGCTGAACTCCTCTACTGCTGGTTTCCCTCTTTTTAAAATATTAACAGTTCTTTGTTTTGTTCAAAGTTCAAATAGCCACTTGCTACTTTTCATTCAACACAGTTCCATTCTTTATCGGTTCTCCCCTCGACTCACGGACTGTGATGAACTGCATGTCTCTCCTTATCGTTAGAGTCAAGGTGGGTACCAATGAGCCCAACGTCCTTCCCCAGGTTGATTATCAATGGAGGAGGGTCTTGCATACCGTGGACATCTGCTGCAACACATGCTAGCTATTGTTTGCGATCTTATACTTTCTGCGTATGTTTCACTGGACTTGGTTGGAATGGGCAAGGTTGCTTCTCTCCTTGTCACCCTTTATGTCTGCGCCAACTTTCTCCTCCATTTGAACTGCTGTGCTGAGTTGGCTCTCACGCTGTGCGGTCTGCCTTGTCGTCTTGTGCTCCACCTTTTACATCCCTACGGGGAAGGGAAAGGGCCGTCCGGTGTGTGTGATTCTGGGCAATTGCCTGACTTTGCCTGACCCTGGTGTTGGGACATGTCAGGTAAACGGCCCTGGTGTTAGTCTGTTGTCTTTGGTGTTGTGCAAAAGTGTTTGTGTGGAAAAGGGGGGGGGGCAGTGTTTTGGAATATCCTACATGGTAGGCTGGGGAAAAGGTGTTGAAAGAAGAAGGGGGATACTGCGTCTCGCCCATCGGTGTCCCACTCCCACTCCTAAGGCACCCCGCCATCCAGGTGATCCTCACTCACTGGTCCACCCCCAGGAACTGGATCCAATAGTGATGGCTGTGTCCTGGCTACCTGGATGACAGATCCCTGGGGACTAGCTAGGGAGACACCTTCAGGTTTTTCACAGTACGAACATCACTCATCCCCTTCACTTCTCTCCCATCTGTGGCTCCATTTTGAGCACGACAATGATGAACCACTAGCACTTTGCTGTTATTCATACTGCACTTGGCTGTTTTTGCACCCATTTTTCTCCTCTCATGTGGCACCCCCTTTTTATGAGGTTTTTGTGCACTATTTGCCACTACTGCTTCAATTTCAGTAAGTTGGGTGATATTTTCATCCACAACACACACGTTGCTCCTTTTAGATTTTGTCTGATTGGCGTACATCATGGCCTGTGAGATTTTCTTACTTTTTGTTTTCTGCTTCATTCCTTTCATTTTGGGACCCTCACTCACAGTAGTTGTCCTCTGTCTACCCAACTCTCAATCTTTATCCATATGCAAACCATCCACAACCATACTAGCCAGAGTTGTGGGTGAGACCATGTCATCCGATGCACATATCTTGACAATTTCGATCCGTGTATCCAACTCTGTCTGTTCGGCCTGCTCAACCTCACTCATAACTCTATAGCCATTCTCTCTATCAGTAAGTGTTCCTTGTTCTCGAAGTATTTTTCTTCCTTTGTTAATACTTTTGTATAGAAGTAGTGATTGTACATCTAGCTTGCTCTCAATACGCTCACACCTTTCTACTAACGTAGTGAGCAGATTTTCAAACACAGTGAACATGGCTATTGATGTAATACTGTCGTTACTATTATCAGGTTCATTATATGTGTGCATGTCTGATGCCAACATTCGCACTTCCTCATGTGCCCTCAACTCACTGCATGGCTCACCCGCAATGTGTACCAACAAGGCACCCTGATGGTTGTCTGTAGTAATGGATCCAACATCTCTGTCAGGCTCACAATGTGAACTAAAATCCTTTTCACATTGTACATGGGACGGGTGGATGTATCAATGGCTAAACATCCACGGCCATTTCCCTCATTTTCTTTTTCATGTATCAGCCCATTACCACTCTCACAGGACTGTAACCCAACAGTCGTACACAAATCATCACAGTTCTCGTGCTCTGCAGGACCATCTTTTAGAGATGTACCCATAATCTGGAGGCGCGGAGTATTGTCTGTCAGAGGATCTATTTCCGACTTGCTGTAATTTACAGCGAATCCTGAGTATGCGCCAATCTAACTTATGTGCTGCATTAGTGGGTCCAAATTGTGTTATGGTTCTCTAACATATAAGCATATGTCATCTGCGTAAAGTGAAAAAAGTTTCGGAGTGCCTATTATTCTAATCATTTTCGCTCTGGGGAGGGATGGGGGCCCTGCCGTGGCTCCCTGGAACAGCCGCTGGACTTGGGGGCGGTCAACCCTTTTTCTTTTTCCGTACATAGGTAAACTCACCCACGCATGTGAGGTACCGTTTTCGTGGGGACATCTATGGGAACATGGGAAGGTAGGACATGTGCTGTTGCCAATGTGTTTCAGTGGTTTCCTGTTGGCAAATGTATGAAAATTGAGTTTTTTCCCTACATTTTGGATTTCACTGGGCCTTGTAGGTAATAAAATCTAAGGCGATATGCGCAAGTCTGACCTCTTTGGATTCCCACAGGTGTCTTCTTTTCAGAAATGCATAGGGGTTCCCTGTTTTCCTTGGTGGCTGCGACACCCCAAGCCCAAATCTGTGGGTTGTCCACAAGACCAAATACAGTAGAAATCTAGTCTTCCCAGGCCCTTTGGTGTACCAGTGATTTAGCCTTTTCACTTTGTGCCCAGGTAAGTGCACCCACACATGTAAGGTACCGTTTGTATCGGTACACCTGTGGGAAGGTAGGGCATTTGTTGTTTTCTCTTGGTTTTGATAAGGTTTTCATACATTTCCTACTGCACTTTGTTGCACATCCCTTTCATTTCCCAAATGTGACCTACATTTAGTCGCTGCTTTAGGCACTGTACGCTCTTGTAACCTGCGCTAGTCACCTATCCTTCAAAGGGTCTGCCTGCGCTCTTTCAAAAAAATGTATGCTTGCCATTCTTCACCACATTCGTTTTTTACTTATTTTCAAATGCTAAGTACGCCTGTTTAGACAGTCGGCATTAAAATCCTGTGTACCATGGCTCGGTTTTTGGCTTGTGGTCGTGGTATTGCTTTTTTTGAAACATTACAAAAAATGTGTGATTTCCTAACTAGAAGAGTCTGGGAAATGTAGTGGTGCATTTCACAATATTCACAGAAGCCATTACCTTTTAAGTGCAAACATGTACGGCACATATTTATTTTATTCACTTTTCCAGTTTTTTTTCCCAAACTATGGGAATTTTACATACATAGTTGTTGCCTGACCTGCGCAGAGGACCCCTCCCTGAACTTTTAATTTTGTCTACTTTTCAGAAATCTATGCCTTTCTGTGTTCCCATTGAGATTTCCTACCCTCCTCTTCCATTCCGTCCAAGCATGTCCTATTAAAAAAAAAAAAAAAAAAAAAAAAACAAATCGCCTCCTTCCTCTCACAAAACTGATGGTAACCTTATGAAAAATGTTTTTTTTGTTTACTCAACCTCTTATTGAAAACTTGGAAAATAGCAAAATCAGAACTGCAAACCATTTGTTCCTAGCTCTTACAAGATATAAACCACAGACTTTTGTACATCATTTTATTGGCATTTTATGAAAAAACAGTCTCGTCAAGTTTGTGTTACTTTCCCACACCGCCCTACAGCAAACAACTAATCATTGGTGATGTTATGACCACCTACATGTGTGAAGAAAAGGGTGCAAATGTGGGTGGGAGATCACTTGCAACAAAAAGGTTACAAGGGATTGAATGTGATCTACTGAAATGTACAAAAAAGGGCTCAGCAATGGGAGTGAAAACCCTCAGTAGCTAAGGGGGTTAAGTAGCAATACAAAATTAACAAAAATGTTTAAACTCGCACTTGCAAATTCCTTTTAACACTATGAATCTTTATTTCATTATTTTATTTAAAGGCATTCCCTACACGCCACAGAAAATATGGGGCCCCAAATAATGCAAAACCATGAATTCTAAATATAAAACATACATATTCTTTAATTCACTAATGCATATTTGGTGCATTATTCGGACTCCAGTTTTTCTACTTGTTCCATATGCACTCACAATATGTTTATCACATTACATCAAGCTATTTTCAGGGAGGCTCTGATCTATTCTTGCAAAGTCTTTGAGTCTCGGGAGGATAGCTCAGGGGGGCAATGTGCTCGCCTTGGAAGCAAGACGACACAGAACAACACTGGTTTGATCCCCGGGTCTGCGCTTAGAAACCTCTGGGTATTAAGCATGTTATAAATAACCTATCATATCATATCATATATCATTTAATTAAAAAACAAATTCAGTTCCCTTGCACATGTACTGGGACCTTCACCTGGATGGTTTTCGTTACATAGGTTTTACTTTGGCACAAGTCTGTTTACATTTTAATCAACACAATTAATTTGCTATTTACAGTCAATACATTGGAAGTGCACTATTCTTAACCTTAAACTCCCACAATGGGGTTATATTTTTGTTTAAATACAACTTTACATAGTACGTGTGTGGTTACTTGGCTAGGTTTACCTCCTAAACAATATCTAAATCACTTGGACAGTATTAGCAAGACACCTTAAGGAGACTAGGCTGACTGCTGTTTCAAAATTCTGTTATAAGGAATGCAAGAAATCGTGGTATGGTATTTTACAGAAGTGGTCCATTGAGTAGTTTGCTGTGTGATTGTGGGTTCTTCTTTTTTTTTTTTTTAAAGGGCCATTCTGTATACATTTCAAAATGTGCTGATCCAGTCCTTTTTGTATCTACAGGGGGAGGATGTGCGATTTGGCACTTTGACAGTAGAATGATTCTTGCAGCAACTGATTGTTGTGAATTAGTGTATTGTGAGGTGATATTATTTAAACCAAAAGCAATCTGATGTATTTGGTGAAACTGAATGAGATTTTAATATTTGTGTAGTTTTTTATATCTTTTTTTTTAATGTAAAAACTGTTACCATGCAAACTGGAACTGAAATAACCACTAGATTAAGATCTGCAACTTAATCCCACAATTTCTACTCTCACTTTATGATTGTATCCACTTTCACACAGAGTTCTTCCCTTTTGGTCAGAATACTCGCATGGCTAAGGATGTCCCCCGCCACATAAGCTAAAGATTGCTCCTCTTGGATTAAAAAAAACAGTCTGTTATCGCAGAATAAATCAGGATTGTTCTCTGTGGAACGTGAGGTTGTCTGATCATATGCTTTCAAAGTAGTAACAAATATATTCTTCCTATCTACATTGATAGATGTGCAACTCTGAACAGCTATGGGAGAAGGTTGTTGAGAGTTTGTGTGATACCATTACTCCGGCGATGAGGGAACTGGCAAAAGACCGAGGCTGGAAGCAGATCTTCTTCACAAACAAGCTTCAGTTACAACTGCAGCTCAGAAGGAGGAGACAGAACCGTGGTGATAGTAATGAAGACCTCCCCAAATTGCCTCTTTGAATCAAAAATGCCACTAGTTTGATTTCAATCAATTTCCACACAATTTGGATGTGTTCAATTGATTGTTTTTTCTTTTTTGCAAAAGTGTATGCTTTGTCACTGATTGAAAAATTGCAACAAATGTAATTTGTACTACCATGTGCTCTGAACTTCTAAACGTGAATGTAAAATGAGTAATAACACCCAACCATGCCAGATGCATCTTTAAGTCTCTGATCGCAAACTTCATCTCACTGTACCCTTTCTTACAAAGAGATTGATTTATTAGTGATGTCAGTGTGTAAAACAACTGTATTTTATGACATTATTTTTTAGAGTAATATTTTTGGTTAATATATTTCTATGCCAAAGTCTTTCCTTGAGTATGATCAATATTAGACCAAAAGATGCAAACCTAACTTTTGAAGAACTTGTTCACAGATGTTCACTATGTATGCTATTAATCTAGAGATTTTGTGAAATTTAGCATTTCATCCAGGCACTTGTTTAGTGACATCTAGTTTCCCAAGTGCTCCTTTAGTATTGATTGGTTGAGTGGGAGTTGTGTGGGAATCTCAGTCTATTCAATATTTCACAACATTTCAGGATTAAAGCAACTCTAGCATGTGGAACTTGATGATCTCTTGATTAATATCTAACTTAATGTTCTAGGTTTCGTAAGGATCGTCTTTGTAAAGTGATATATATCGATGGTGAGAGCAGCACATGAATATGCCAGAATATGGTAATTTTAGGAAATACACATCGACAGGTTGAGATATGTTTTAATAGATAATAACAATTTGTTCCACTGGGACTTGATTTTGTAATCCTGTTAACCTCCCTGTATCTGTATAAACTGATGTGCCAATACGGGAAAAGGAGTAGAAACAAGGCATGCCAGTATTGGCTGTAATTTAGAAAACAAATGTGTAGTCAAAACGTTTCCATGACAACAACAAAAATCTTTGTAAACCTTTTTCTCTAACATGCAAAGTTCTTTTTTCCAAAGTCTGAAAATGCAATGACAAGCAGTGGCCACAAAGCGGGATAGATATTATTAAACACATACCTGTATAGACGTGTGCAGCCAAGTTCCTTGTACACCATTAATACACTTTTTTCACTTCAAGAGTCAAGATGATTGCGGAGTGTGTCAGTAATATTCTGGGTTTTGAATCAGCATGTCATTAAACAATGATTGTTTTTTTCCTCCTGCCTGTTATTCTTGAGGTCTTTATATTTGCAACATTCCTTTCTTTTTCTACCATTTTCAACTGCTTTTACACTTTATATTGCATTTTTAGTTTATCCAAAAAGAGTGCAGGATGATATCCATTTGGGGTGGAGCAATTCCAGGTGGCATCCATTTGAAATGTCATAGTGCCATTAACATCTATAAACGTTTGAATCCCAAACCTCACCAGAGCAGAAAAACGCATTTAGTTTGCATGGGCTGTTATAGTTGCAACACCAAAGCTAACTCTTACACAAGAGCGTAGTGATTCTGATGGGGAAATATGGTTAATCCTACTGTAGTTAAATAGTCTTATTATGTCAGTGTTAAAAGTGACTGTTCCACACATAGGCGCAGATCAGTAATAAAGGGCACCCTTGTCAGAAAATAACTGGGTTTGCTGATCTGAAAATGCATAGACATTTATAACAAAGATAGACATATGATGGTAGAAAGGGCCTTTCCTGTTAAACGGTATCATTGACTGTAGTAGCTAATACCTTGAATGTATTTCTGTTGTCTGCTAGAAATCAGTACATGGACACCAGCATTGGTTCACTTTACATTATGGAGTCTGGTTATTTTCGTGATCCAGAATATTGCGCAAGCTGTTTTGGTTTCTGTTAAGATAGCCACATACGTTGTATTGATAAAAGCATACATTTAAATAGTGAATGAAGGGCCACTGCTTGCTTGACAGAAACAAAGGTCATTCCCTTGTGCATCCTGTAGCTGTTGGTGAACACTTGATGTCTGCCTTAAGACTAGTAGTGGTGAAATTTGATGCCCTTAGCAACTATATTATGTTAAGCAAGGTTTTGGACATTACTAGTAGCTCTGGTGAAGGGGTATCCAAGCCCTGTTTTGGGATCTGGGCTGTTTTTCAGTGCATTGGGTGCTTCATGAACATTTACTACCTTGCACTCTCGTGGTTCTTTAGTCAGGCTTACGCTATCAGTCTAACCTTGACTCAATGAGGAAATCTATATTATGTTTGAGTGGCAAGAGCTGCGTTTTCTAGATCTAATGCTAAGAATCCATGGTCCATTATTGAAGACTTAGTTAACTTGGATGAAATGGAAGGATTGTGAACTGCAACACATTATAGAGAACAATGTCAAGATATGTATCTCTAACCTAAGAAACAATGCCGTTAAAAGTATGTTCTACTCTAAATCCATCTATCCTGTAGGCAGGCATTGTTATGATGCTCATCACTACTGGCTCAGTCACTTCTTTGGGGTTATTGACAAAGTATCCCTTACTTGTTCTCCTGATACACATTTCTACTAACTAATGTCTAACACTTCTACAAAATGTTATCATACGTTTCACTTTTGGAGGTGAAGGTGCCAGGAGATCCTTATGTAGCCATTACCCATTGAAACTTTTTTTCTTAGACTTCTGATATTTTTCTTCATGGAACACTTCACGGAGTGGTGAATCTCGCAGAGTCCATGCTCTTTGTCAGGTTGTGACTATACTGTTGGATTTAATTTCTCTTCATTTGCACTCCAGATTAAAATACTGCTTGGTCTGAATTTAAATGTGCATAGTTTTGGAAAGATATGCCTCCCTCTTTACCAAGTCTTTCAGTCATCGAACTGACGATCAGCATTACTTTAGAAACGTGGAAACAGTTCTATCAGGAACTCCAATAGAGAACCTTACTGGTATCGGACATAGACAATCGCTTCACAAGTATTACACCGTTTGCGATACAAGCTTTAGCTTTAGCATTCCAGAGGCTACATTCTGCCTCCAAACCCACCTTGCCTGGAAATATACAGAAGCATGGATTATGAGCCCCTAATGATGATTTTCTTTTGCCGTCCTAATGCAAATAGATCAATTAAGATAGTCGGGTCTCCAGTTTCAATCAATTCAATGTCTGATATTTGTTCCAGTGGGCATGCATCACACCGTGTATAGAATGTGCAACGGTGAACATTCATGGATCCATCTGGTTTATTATTTAACTCTGAAACCTGCAACCAACCCAAAAATCCTGGCTTTTTTTTTTTAGTAATGTTCATTTGCTCATTATTCTTTCTAATCTTAATCTCTTAAGAAAGCCCTAAACTTCAGACATGCAATCATACCACAATGGCTGCATAAGGGTCCTCGTTTCAGAGACAATATTGCTCCCCACTTAAATCTCTGAACGTGTTGCTTGTGCAGGAGTTGGTTTTCCTTACGGCAGGATGCCTGATGTGTAAGGCATCTTTTAAAAAGATCTCTGCTATAAAATCTTCTTCATATTTCCTTCTATGCCAAATCCACTCAAGGGGTGAGGTCTCCCACAGTAGTATGTGTAGTTTTCCTGCAGTACCTGCCGGAGTATCCCCATAAATTCTGCAAATAACCTGAGAGATCTTTTCACCTATTTTCACTATTCCCCTTTAACCTTCAAATTATCTTAAGTCTGGGACCTCTCATTTTCTAAATTGTAGCCATTTGTTTGCAGGTTTACGTTAAAATATAGAGTAGTGAGGAAAGTGCAGCAATTCAAGAGATTTACTGCTATTTCTCAAGGTCTGCTATTTTTTTATATACTCTTGCCCCACCGTCATTTCGATAGGTTATGTTTTAAATAGCTTCTAATTATCCAGGCATAACTTTGCTATTCTGAGGTCTTATTCTGAAATTGAAACTCTAGATTTCCAACTGTTGATTTACAGTTTCGTTATGACCTATTTTAGTCTGGATATGTTATAGTCCTACATTGGACATTGCCTATCTTTTAGATTCTCCTCAGGCTTGATGGGTTCATGCAGGTTGTATTTATTTTCTTTGTTTTTTCACAAATGCTGAAGGGTTACTTAGCATGCTTTCTTGTCACGTGCACCCTAGTAGCAAAAACATTTGTTTAAATAAAGTGGAGGCATCCATTCGATCTTAGCTACAATCAGATACCGTTTAATGGGGATCAATAGTTCACAGGAATATAAATAAACTTAGTAATGTGGACAAAGTGCAAGCCAAATAACAGAGAACTTAAAATGTAGTTAGTAGCTATTGTGGGTCTGTCTAAACCGGATGTCCATGTAACCCCTACGAAATACTGTGTACAAAATAAATGTAAAGAGCCAATACCTAAAGTGCCATATCCTAAAAAAATACTTCAAATTATTAAAAAGTAGGTAACCCGCATTCCTGGTAATGTTTTACATCCACCTTTGACATAAAGTTATAATGTACTATGCATGAAAAAAGGCAACAAATATGCAGAGCAGAGCTCAAAACATCACTGGTAAAACTGCACAACAGAAATTGCATGAGTTGAACCCTGTGCAGCACATACTGGGTTGAGGGAAAACCTGTTTTATACTTTTGCCCCCAACGCCTTTGCTTCAGAAAAACATGCTGACAATAAACGTCCTTAAAGCCATTCTATTTGCCAAACGTACACCCTTTCCAGTAGGTGTGAATCTGAGTCGCAAAAGGTGCAGCCCGCATGATATTCCTTTACTTCTTACCAGTATAGCCTAAGACGCATGTGTAAATAAACGGCGAGCCCATGTTATTAAACATTGATTATTAAACATATTCACCAGCGGGTATGCTTTCAGTACACCACTATGCTAAGAAATAAGTATGGAAGCCACACCCCCTGGAGGAAAACTTGAACTAACCAAAGAACATGCATATCTAAAGGCGGATTTGTTGGATACCCTATATACAGTGGGCTCTCTTAATGTAAGAGTTTATAGGTTATGTAAAATCGGACAATTGTTACTCTTCTAAGGCTTCAATTTCTCTCTTTTTTTCTGAACATGTTTGGATTTCATTTTAGGTCAATACTTAATCCAACACATGTCTTAGGTTTTGCAAGTATTTTTGTGTTTGTCTAATTGAAAATTCAGTAATTCAATCCTTCAAGTCAGATAATGGGTGTGAAGGCCAGTTACTGCCAGGAAAAGCCACACCAGGTTCTTCTGCAGATCCTTTTTGTGATATTCAGTGCATCTCTAGTGCATGGGAATAATTCTAGGGGACAGCCACAGGTCTCAGGGCTTTAGAATTTCTGCCGTAGAGACTTCTGCTAAGCAAGATAATTGCCACAATGATGTGTTTATCTCCAACCTCCATTCTGAAAAGCTAATGTAACCCTATTTTATTATCAGTGTGTATTTCCATGTGACCTTCAATGCACTCCAACATATGTTGTCCACTTTATTGATATCAGTACTTAGAACAGAACTTTGTTTTTGGTGTATAACGAAGTTGACAATTTCAGAAATGTGCCTGAAGACTAAAATACCGGCACCGCCTTGGTGGAAAGGGGAATTACCGCCCTATTCCAAGGTTGGTGGGGCCGTAATTCCCCCTTCCCCCATTGCCCTTCCCCATTCCCATTTTTGCCCCGTAGGGCATAATGGGAATGGGGAAGGTGCTAATTACGGCACCGCAAATTGCGGTACCGTAATTAGCTCCCTGGTCCCTTTGCGGGTTGGTTTTTAACGCCTGCAAAAAGCAGGCGTTAAATTCCCCAACCCGCAAAGGGACCTCGTAGTAAGGCGGTAAGGGTTTACCGGTAAAATACCGATACCGGTAAACCCTTACCGCCGTCCGTGTAATGAGGCCCTATATGTTTAGAAAGATATGATCGGACGCACTGAGAAGTGCTAACCTGTTCAAGATATGTTCAAGATATCAGGTATGAATGCTATGCAGTGATGTTTCTTTAGAACAGTAGTAGCTGTGCCATTTGCAACCATTTTTGTAATTTTCATCCACTGAAATGTGTGCACTGAAATGCAATGTTTTTAAATGGTAAATGCTAGATCTAAAAGATGGCCCACACTTTCTTAATTACTGCCCTTTGGAAATGCAACTATTCATGAGCATGTTATGCTGTGATATTTTGCTTATGCATGTTCTTTTTTCACATGTTAATTTAAAAACCATTTTGCACAATATAATTTTACAGTCACCTTTTCATGTCGTGCTTTCTTTCACACGTTTGTTGTTTGATACTTTGATTTTGTATTTACTTTTCTCAAATAATAAAAACCTAGTTTAATCTGAATAAGTATTTTTTAATTCTTTGAATCGTGTGGTTGTTGGTAGGGTGATAGTATAGCAGACGCGGTGTGAAGGCTATTTTATTCTGTTTTTTGTTGAAAAGGGAGGTCTTCATCCAGTCAGGAGGGCATTTGTTTTTCATGTTTGGCGCTAAAACAGTTTTTGTGTTTTACCCTACAAACAAAGGTCTCTGGTTCATGTCAAGACTTACTTGTGACATAGCAGCCCTTGACACTTCTTTTCAATAAAAAGCATGTGTGATCTAGCCCCTAGGTTACTGACTTTGGAAGGGGGCGACCTTGATTGTAATCCCAGCTCCGTCTCTTGAACATGTTCTGTGTAGTATTGCCATAATTCCATGCCCCCCCCCTCCCTCCTAACATCAAATCCTGTCTTTTGGCCACACGGTCATAACCGTTCAGCAAAAAGCGGCAATGAATTTGTCTCTTGGGATCCTCTGCTGTTCCTTGAAGCTTCGTCTTCTCGACATAGAATGCCCACATAAACAGCAAGGCTTTCATATTCGCTAGGCAGGCCATGGCGTGCAGATGTTGGGTGATGTGGGACCACTTTTTCTTCAGCTCATCTCTCCACAGATGCACCTCACACCGCTTTATCCCGCTCTCTTAAATTCAAATATGAATCAATGCATGCAATATTCACAAAACTGCTTTATTATGTTAATAACGATCCACAACGTACAAAAAGTTCAAAGGGTCGCAGTCACCGGGTTCTCACCTAAACAGCTGCACTAGTTTGACTAACCTAACACCTAGCATCATATGAACACGTGTGCAGTGGAAACCTCGCCAGCACATCTAATGTCACGGCGTTCCTAAGAAAACTAAGGGCGGGTACACAACTAGTCTGACGTCTACAAATAAAACCGTCAAGGATGCCCACCTGAACCTTAACCTCTAGACGCAGACGTGATCAATGCCGCAGGGGCGATTGTCATTGCAAATTGCCATCTGCCAGTATCCGTACCATGCCATTACAAACAATAGAGCTCGCAATCAGCCTGGATAGCCGTACTCCTTAACATCCTGCTCCAGTATCGCGCTTCATGCATTTCCCATCCATTCTGTAGTCTCGTTCGGGGCTTCTTTTATTGGGGCGGGGAGGAGGGGGTGGGTGTTAGGTGGTGCCTCGAAGACCTGCAATTACACAGCTGTACATTCCGAAAAGACTAAAGATATCGCATATCAGTAATCGTCGTGTGGTTTAGTGAAGTGAAAATCCACGAGGAACACTGGAACATGTCATAGAAAACCCACGTGTTTCTTAAACGCAAATAATGGAATTTAAATAAAACCTATCAAACTCAAGTCGACATACGCACGTCATAGAAAATTGTGATTTCAAGACATTTGAAAAGGAAATGCGTGTCGTATACATCGAGCAAAATAAGATCGGACTTTTGGGCCCGGCGTGACTGCATCTTACTTCCCGTCATTAATATTGCCACGTTATCCACAGTATTACACGTTTACTGCAAGAGGCACGTGTAGTTGGAGAACTAGGTTACTGAAAGAACTGTTGGAAAAGCAGGATGCTATTGGAGAAGCTGCAGCCGCTCTTAAATCATTACATTCCGTGTAAGGACCCTGCACAGCACTACATTTTTACTTTTAGCTGTCTCGTGGCACCTTCGCCGAAACGATTGCATTGGTGTACAGCTAGCATTGAGATGGCATACGCGGAGGGGCACACAGCTTGTGGGTGTTGTTTGTGTGTACCCACCCATTCAATGGCCATGCTAAAGTATATTGCCATTCCCACTCCCTGCACCTCACCTCCCAAAACACATCCTACAGGGAACTCTTTGAGCTGGCTCTATGAAGCAGTAACATCAAACGTAGTGCTGTAATTTCCATGTCTTTCTTGAAGGCGTAAATATGCTACTGGTGTAAAAAAAAAAAAAAAAAAATCACAACCAAGTGGGCTTTCAGCCACTTGATTTATAAGCCGTATCCGTGTATTTGCACTAGCGTCCTCTTAAAAATAAGCATTAGACGGGGAAGGGGCATGTTCCCTGCAGTGAAGATTTGGATACAGGAAGTAACTTACTGTTGTGACATGAAGGAACAATATCCCCGGTCGCTGACCCAGCTATGACACCAAAGGACATTTGCACATTGTTTTCAAAATTACCTTGTTCATTGGCAGGATGATACAGCAGAGGATTACAAAGTTTAGATTTGTAACTGGTGTTTCCGGAGTGCGACTATTATGTCTTGATGTCTACTCCATGGCAAATGAATGAATGAATGAATTAATGAATGATTCTGTTTATCAAGTTGTATTTGTCAATACAAATAATTTAAAGCATTGGCACAGCCACAGTTTTGGCTTGTATATAGGTTTTGGAGAGGCATTTGCCAGGCACTTCTATCATAGCCCGGGTACTCTCGCCCTTTTCAGCTGCTGCCATTAATGGCCACTTAGTATCGTAATGGCAGTGCCTGGAAAATGCCTATTGCATGCCTACACAAAAACCAAAACTGTTGGCATTGCCAATGCTTGTTTTATGAAGAGGCCAAACCCAGCTCTCTGCATCAAACACAGAAGGTTTAGTGTAGTCGGAGTATTATCCCATCTGATGTGATGGTTGAGGTCTCCTATTATTTTATAGGTCGCCCAAGGGAGTCCTAGATGCTTCAAAGCATGGCCAACAGCCTCACCCTGACAGTGAATACTCTTCTAGCACATGCAAGTTCACAATAAAAGCCCTTTGTGAGAGGGGGGTGGGGGTCTATCTTTTATAAACCGCTAAGGTTTTATGTTATGTTATATACATTTCTAAAGCGCACATGCACCTGAAGGTACCACTACTTTGGCGCTAGGTGAAACAATAACAGCAGAAGTACAAGGAGCCTAGTACAGATAGGTCTTAAGGGCACGGCGAAAAGACAGATGGTCATCAACCATGCGAAGAGGCAATGGGAGACTGTTCCAGGTTTTAGCGGCAATGACCGAGAAAGCCCGGCCGCCAACACGAGAGAGTTTGATTAGAGGGATGAAAATCAAAAGAGCAGACTGAGAGCGCAGGGGACGGGATGGCACATAGCAGGGACATTTCAATTGCATATATTCAGCACCCTGCTTATAGAAGTCACAATGCACATTGACTTGAAAAGGATGCGCTTTTTAATGGGCAGCCGGTGCCGTTGCCTAAGGAGCGGGGTAATGTGGGCTCCAAAGGGAGGGCGAGTCGCTGCCCGAACCGCTGCATTTTGCAGCAGCTGGAGGCGGTTGATTAGATAGCCAGGCTCACCCACGTAGAGGGAGTTGCAGTAGTCTGCGGTTCTCAGTACTAAAGCAGCTACCACTGGGGCGTGGTATACGGTAGGCACAAAGGGAAGCACTTTGCGCAGAATACGCAGTTTGAAATGGCCAGTTTTGCATACGGCTGCTACCTGGGGTGCCATGGACAGGGAGGATGACAGTCACACCCAGATTTTTAACAGTTGTCGCAGGAGAAGGGCACGTGCCTAAAGAAGTAGGCCAGAACTCGGGGGTCCAGAAGGAGAGGGGGCAGGAGGTGCCAACCACCAACACCTCCGAATTGGACCCGTTAAGCTTAAGCCAGTTTGCAGCCACCCAGGCGCCAAGATCTTCCAGGCAGCTGCTTAACCGAGTCGCTGTGTCTGCTCTGGTGAGATCGAGCCGGACAAGAATCTGTGTATCATCAGCGTAGGAATAAAATCTGAACCCATGCGATAGAATAAGCAACAGAAGAGGGTGGATATACATATTGAATAGGATGGGGGAAATGGCGGATCCCTGAGGGACTCCACAGGAGAGCAAGCCAGGAAGAGAACAGAATGGTGGCAGAGATACAGACTGAGTGCGGTTGGAGAGAAAGGCTTGAAACCAGTCAAGGGCTTGGCCAGAGATGCCGGCATGTGTAGGCTGGGACAGCGTTGCACAGGATGACTACCTTAGAAGGAAACATTTTTCCTCTGTATTGCTAGAAGTTTAATTTTGGGGCTGAGGTTTGACCTGTCGAGCCGATTCTAGATGTTTTGTAGAAGAATGAATGATAACCTTACTTTGTGCAATATCTGGAGCCCTGGCTGTGTAGTGCATGATCAATTAAGCACAGGATCTTAACATGGCTCTAAACGGGTAGCCAGTGGAGCCGTTAAGGAGGGGCGGGTTTACTTAACCATCAATTTCGGATGATGGCAAACAGAGGCAGCTTTATTGATTGTTGTGCAAGCCAAGGAAAACAGCAACCTACAATCTAACGTGACTGACTGCTCTAACCTGACCCACCCCCCTAGAACCTTTACCTTTTTAGATAGCAGGTAACCTGACCAAATCGATACCTAAGAAACTTGGAGAGATTACTACTAGGCCTTTCAGCATACACTTCCAGCCTCAAAACGAGGAATCCATCCATTCTCATACAGTTCCTCCACAGTATCTATTGACATTGGTTATGTCATATGATGATTTCGGATCTGCCCATCTCTCCCGAGGGGCGTTTGGACGGCCACTCCAGACACTTATGAGCGATCCCATTACCATTTCGGCCCTTGCCAGATTGAACAGTCACATGGGTGCCAATAACGTTGGCACACATTTGCAATTTGCAGTACATCATAGGGTGTATGTTCAAAATATTCCATCAACAAGAAAGTGTTGGCAAAGACAAATGGATCAGTGTTAACTGTAATGTCCTCAGAAAAATAAATAGTAAAAGATATATAGTAACACCGTGGCTTGTGGCCAGCCTTATTCATTATAAGGGGAATGTCCACCTAGAAGAGAAACATTCTCCTGCCTGAACTTTTATCCATTGACCTATTTATTTTACACACCCTCATTTTTCTTCTTCAAATCCCTCCTTTTTGCACTTTAGTGCAATACAACTCCAAAATAACTTTATTCATAAAAAAAAAAAACATTTTCTAGTCCCTCGCCCTGTTACAGAATCGTACAAGTTTCATGAGAACCTAGCCAACGCAGAGAGGACTTTACTTCTCCCCTATGCTACAATCTAAACTTCAACATTCATCTGGGTGTGTGCTTCTAGATTTAGCTTATTCTGCCCATAATACAGTTCCTGGAACATCATGCTGGAATAATATACTTTCTATTGGATTGTGTCCTCCCATGGATTCCCCATCTTTGATATACCAATATTCTGTTTGCAGTCTTCTGACATGTTTTTTGACAGCATAGGGCGATGTGAGGGGTCGAGTTAATGTCCCTCAGCTGCTTCCATTCCCAAACTCGAACGTGACATCAACTGTTGCCTCAGATCTAGTTTTTTCTCCCGCTTCCTGCAGAGCCGATTTCAGGATTATAAGAAAAAAAATTCACCCACATTTACGGGTAGGCTGGGAGGGCAATGGAGAATCTGTGGGAGGATCATCCAGTAGAAAGAACATTATCAGGCGTAAGTAATTTGTCTAATGGATTGTGTCCTCCCACACATTCCTCATCTTTGATAGACTCCTAAAGCAATTTTCTCAAAAGAGGTGAGACAAGTGGATTTTTCTTTACTAATTAATATTGTGCAAAACAGATTTCCCAAACCGAAGTTTTTACGAATTGTACGCAAGTTGTTGGAGTGTCTACTATTCACTTTGGTAGCAAACTGAACTTCTTTGCTTGGCATCTGCTAATTGGGGCAATGCTGCTCTAAGGAAGCAGACTTTAAAAACCCCTCCCCTCCGCAAAGCGGAACAAAGGTGCGCAAGTGTTTGGAGTGTTTGGAGGTGGACGGACATTGCCTGTGATGACCTGGTAATTAACTTCGCTTGCTGAGGAGGAGGTGGTTCAACCATTGTTTGGGTTCCGTATATTCATGAGCAGCGACGGGAGAGACTGCGGGCCATCGGCCTTTGATCTCCTTCTGCCTACAGGTAACTATGTCCTTGGCAGAGAAGTAAGGAATTTGCTGTATTGCACTTGACTCTATCCTCGGTTACCAAGGATGGGAAAGACTGCAGGCAATTGGCCTTTGATCTCCTTTTACTTGGAGGTAACTAAGTTCTCGGCGGATAAGTAAGGCTCTTACTGTTTTGTACTTGACTCTGTCCTCGTTTGTCAAGGACGGGAGAGAATGAGGGCCACCGGCCTTGGATCTCACTCGATTTGTAAAGGATTGAATCTCATTCAGGAATTAATCTGCTCTGCGGACTTAATTTGTTTTGTATAATATGCCGGCTGAACTTCGCAGCAAGGTGCAGGTTCTGGATCCCGCCGCATTTTGGCATGTACAGACCAATCTAATGAGGGGCGCAAAGGTGATCATAGAGTAGGCTCCGATTTATAAAAAATAAGGTGCTGCTGGCCTCTTGAGTCTTTGACCATAGACCCTGATGTGGGTTAATGGAAAGAACGGTCAGGAGGATGGTATACAGGGGGGTTTTGGCTGCACCAGTTTGAGTTGTTACATATGCGCAGGTCTTAACCTCAGACCAACAATAACTGCATGTTTCATCTTCCCCCGCCAGCCACTCCCCAAGAGGATCAGTTTACTGCTATAACTTAGTCAGTAGAATTAAAGAGTACCCCCTCTGTTCAATTGGGGGTTGACTCTTTGGCTGGCAGTTTTCCACTGGGTGGCTGAGTCCTTTGTTAGACTGTGTAATGCAATGGATGTTATAAATATTACCAAAACAACGACAACCCGGTTGGGACACAAGTCTTCAGTTTTATTGTGGTTGAGAGGGGTGGATAGAGAGGACCCTGCTGGATTAAATTTTTCAGATAAAACCTTTTTTACGCCCACAAATATACATTTTGAGTCTGAAATCTTGCCTAAAGTTGACTCTTTGGGACCAGCCTCTATATCAGCTCTGCATTTGGTTCTAGGGTCAACCCTTTGTCTATATGACAATATAAAAGATGTTGTTGTTGGGAACGCTAACAAGTTGACTGTGATGCAGGGTAATATCTCAAAAGTGTTTGCTCTATTGGGTTCAGAGGTTTGGACCAAATTCCATATGGGGGCAATGTATCTAATCCAATAATGGAGATTACTGATTTACACCAGGGCCAACGGGTGAACACTGTGCCCTCGGTTTGAGAAGTTACTTTAACAGCCTGGCCAAGGTCATCAAGTAAATCGGGAATTATTGATGATTAGTCAAACCCTGAATACTCCCTCACACTTGGGGGGGATACATGAGGGGACATACTTATAGTGTTAGTGAGTCTGAGTTATTGGTTGAGTGTGATGGGCTCACTATCAGTTAACGGACCACTAAGAAGAAGGGTTATCGGAATAAAAAAAGGAAACCTAAAAATATGCCAGCACCCAAACTGAATCAACGCCACACCTCACTAAAATGGCTTTGAGATTTGCTGTTGGAGGAAGAAAATATAGATCTTAACTCCCAGGTTGGGGTGTGGAGTGTGGTTGGAAGTGAAAGGGACTGATGGGCGGGAACTGGGGCCGTCTTTGAGGTCTACTCAAAGGGTTAATAAGAGAACTCGGGTATCCCCCTATAATTAGGGGTGCAGAAAATGTGTTGTCCCCCAATGGGCCTTCCAGCTTGTGGGCCATGGGCACTGACACATGCCCTGCCTTACTGGTGGGCTCAAGGGGCTCTAACCTGACACCTGAGTTAACCCGACTAGGGTTCATAATCTAGGCCCTATTGTCCCTGGGGCAAGGAAGAATGAAGAACCAATAGTCTAAAATGACATCTTTCCTACTGCCGTGTAATAAAAGTAATGGTAAAAAGACTGTTGATGATCCTTTAAAAGGAATGGGTGGTATTGCAATCCTGAATGGTATCATCTTCCCCCCGACAAAGACTGATCTATCTGCTGTTGTGCTACAACAAGATAAATCAGGGGGGGCCAGAGAACCCTGCGGTGCGTCAGAGTAAAGTACTAGGGGATAATAAATTGTCATTGGATAGCTACAACTCGAAGACTGTGGGTTGGTCCTCGGCTCGTCTTACTGCTGACAATATACAAATTAACAGGACAAAGCTCCTACACATTTTTAGGGAAATTCCACTATTGAGATCTCTCACATCTGATGATATAGATTTGATTACACTTCCTCTACAAAATAACCACCACATGGTGTTATTTTCACTCATTAATGGTGGCAAATATAGTAAAGGACCAGAGGGTTCATTTGCAAACCTTGGGATATAATTTGGTAGCCATTGAATCACCAGAGGAGGCAAAGTTATTTTTGGTACCGGAATCACAGGTCTTTAAGTCAATGGGAGGAGTGGTACCAACTAATAATGATTCAGCCTCTGTTGGTGCTTTGCTGGTATCTTTACTCTCTGTTCTTATGCAGAATGGACAGGACTGGACATGGATTGAGGCAGATCATAAGACCTTTGCAGGACTTGGACAAGGCCTGAGCCAGCCCTAGCTTTCTAGTCTGAGAATTATGTCGTGGAATGTGTGTGGACGTGTGAACTTGGATTGTTTCCTAAAGGAGTCCTTATTTGTAAAGGGCATGGATGTATTGTTTCTTCAGGAAACTGTGTACTTCACACTTTGAAGTGGGTGGGGGGGGGGGGGGCTTTCAGACTTTTTCTAACCCTGCAACTCGATCACATATGGGACGACCAAGTGGTGGCCTTATTGCCATTGACTCCAACTTGAACATAAGATCGTCAGTGGTTGATTCATTTGAAGGGGTGTTGGCTGTTAGTCTCACTACTAATGATGTGTGTTCTAATTTATCATTGGTCAATTTATATTGGAATCCTACCAGGATCAGAATAGGGGAGTTCCAATCCTACCTACGCAAATCTTTTTGGTGACTGGCTAGCTGATGGGCAGCACTATTCAATTTTGCTATGGTGGGAACGTCAATGCTGACTGTGTGGCAGGGGCAGAATGGAATGCTGCCAATTTCTTTCCTTTAGCCTCTCAACGTTATTATGGGTATGGTATGGGACAATTTTCTGTCTTATTGGGAATTACGAGAGTTGATGTTATTATTCACCACCTTCTCCATCATATACTTGGCATAGGGGACATTGCTCGTCTAGAATAGACTATATTTTTTCAACGGACGATCTAAGGACTGATAGAGGTACTATTTATCATGACCCTGGTTTGGGTGATCACTTGATTCTCTCTGACTTTAGGACTAGCTCATTCTGCTTATGAGCTGCAACCTGCTATCGGCTGCTTGGTTTTAGAGAGGGGGGGCGGTGTTAAATATAAAATGAAATAGTAGATTGGAGGGTGAATTTAATAAGTTACTCTTAGAGGAGGCCTCAAGTGCAGGTCTTCTGGTTGATTCCTACTCTTCGGCAGAAGAACAAGTAAAGGAACTGTACAATATTAGGGGAAGCTTGAAATGTTTTAGTTCCAGATACTCTGCATCTCAAAATAAGAAAACACACCTTTCGGGTGAAAAAGTAATGAATTTGAAAAGAGACAATGCGAAAGGGACTGACTGACCGTGAGCGGTTAGCATTAGAATGGAATGTTTACCAGACTCGTAAGAACAGGATTTGGCAAATTCATAGAAATCTGACAATCACTTAAGATGTCTTTACATCTGAAAGACAACCAACATGTGTTGCTTAATCCCTGTAAAAATAAGGGAAGACAATTTTGGGCTACTATTAATCAAAGGATAGGTAAGGTGGGGGACTCCTTTGATTCTTCTGTTAGAGAATCTGTATGGGCTGACTATTATGGGAACAAGTACTCCTTGTCAGAAAGTTATAAAGAATTAAAGGATCCAACCGCAGGTCCCATGATTTATGGGACGTGTCCATGGGAGGGTGATGACATCCTCTGGGCACTCAGTAGACTGAATCCATCTCGGGCGGCCGAACGGCCCCGATGGTGTACCTCCATGTGTTCTTAAAATGTCCCCTCTTTTTTGGTCTAGAATTCTGAAACCTTTATTTGATACCATCTTTGAGACTCTCATTATTCCTATTTCTTGGACACAGTCTATTATTATACCCATCTATAAAAAAGGTGATTCCGTCGATCCCTAAATTGATGCTTGTGGCCCCCGTCAATAGCCTTGCCAGTAGCACAGCCGCCTTGTTAGCCTTTGTGTAGAATTTTTGTCGGACAAACAACGTTCCATCAGTTTGCTTTATCCTGAGTACACCTAGTTGTCCCACTGCCTGTCTATAAGCCCTTAATGCTTTTCTGGAAGGGGCCTCCCCTGCCCGCCTCCCCACTTCGTCGACCTCTTCCTCAAGCTGGGCCTCGAGGGCCTTCAATTTTCTCTCCCTCTGAGCTTTTGCAGCAATAAATTCCCCCCTTATTGTGGCCTTAAACGCATCCCATTGGATGCTCGCCCCCATATCAGATCTCTTATTCTGTTTGAAGAAGGCCTTCATCTTCACCTCCATGTCCTCCCTTATGACTGGGTCAAGCATCAGTTCCCCCGGGACCCTCCACTTCACACCCCTGGTATGCAGCCCCATAGATTCATTGTCATTGTTATCACTTTATGGCCGGCTATTCCCAGGGGACCCACCTCCTGCGTCTTCTACTGATCCCATCAAGCCGGCAGATACCTAAATATAATTGATTCAGGACTGTGTTCCATGAGCTCCTGACATGAACGTGTAGCCCTCCCCATCCCTGTCCAAAAAATCCCATAGCCCCAAGCTCTCAAACCTTTCCTTTAATGAGCCCGACGCTATCGCTCCAGCCCGTTCCTCCTCTCCCAGATCTATCCTGGTTCCAGTGCCACACCAGGTTGAAGTCACCCATTAAGACAATATGTCCCATCGCAAATCCTTCCAACACATTTAGGAATTTCCTCAAGAAGGCCTCCTGTCCGGTATTGGGGGCGTATAAGGAAGCCAATGTATAGGAGATACCTCTGTGATCCCCCACTATTATGATATATCTTCCACCTTTATCCCCCTTGGTTCCTGATACTCTCAACTCTAGACTATTTCTAATAGCCAATGCCACTCCCCCTGACTTTGTTGGTACGGATGCGTGAAATATCTGTGAGAAGCCCTGCAATTCAAACCTCGTCTGGTCCTTCCTCGGGGGATAAGTCTCCTGAATCGCCAGTATATCCAGCCCAGAAGTCCTAGTGAATTTTTCTAATATCTTCCTCCTGAGAAGGGTATTCAACCCTCTCACATTATGTGTGGAGCATTTGAATTTGGGTGACTCTCAATGGTCTATGCTTATCCCTGCCTCCTTCCCTTTGTAGTAAACCATAGCCCTCCTGACCCCTTTCCCTTACTGGTGAGCCCTTGCCCCCTTCCCCACATTTCAGACCCTCAACCCTCATTAGCCTCCGCTTGCCCACTGATCCTTCCTCAATTCCTTTGACCCTCCTCCACCCCCACCCCCCCTAAATCCCTCTCCCCTCTTGCTCCCCCTCCCCCTCCATCCCATCCGCCAACCTTGGGATGTTCCCCACCCTCCCTTTTTTAACTCTATTTCCCAACCCCTCCCCCCTCTGGGCTTACGCGCCCTTGTTAGTTCCAAGATGAATCGTCCTCCTGCGCTCCTCTGCCCTGCTTCGAGCAAATATGTCCACCACGCCCTCTCTTTGATGCTTCTTGGGGGCATGTCATGCCCACTGTTATCATTCACTGTGCCGTCTCCATTGGTCTTTTCTTCTTGTTTAGGGCGTGGGCCTCGTAGTGCCGCCCTCCTTCTTCGTCTCTCTCCTGATATGGCCCATTCCCATGGTCTGGGCCTTGAACGATTCTCTGATTGGGGGGAGCTTTCTCCCTGACGTTCTTGGCCTATGGCCAAGTGTAGGATGTCGGCCCCCTCCTGTGGGGACACAATGCACATTTGTCCACATTTGGACCTCTTCCCAAGGTCCATTTGGATTGAATGCCCGCTTAGCCAGGTCTTTAACTATTGGGCCCATAAGCCGCCTCTTCAGTAGGGTACTCGCTACCAGATCTTGATATAGAGAAATCGTGTGACCATTGAATGATACTGGTTCCTGTTCCCTCACAGGACTGTTTCCTTTTGTCCATATCTGGTAAATGCATCCCTCTGTCTTGCATTGGGGCCCTTCATTAGCCTACCCGCTCTGTGAACCCATTACAACTCTATTGTTTCTGGTTCTGATCCTCCTATCAAGTCTTCAAAATTCTTCTGTACCACTCCCTTCAAGTCTCAATCCACCACTGATTCCGGCAACTGTTTTAATCCTTGTTAATCCTTCTCAACCTGTTCTCCATGCCCTCTATTTGCAGTTCTAAGTTCTGGGTCGCCACACTAAGCCATTCAATTGCCTCGCTGTTTGCTGCAGTATCTCTGTCCACCTCCTGAAGGCCCCTTTCAAGGATATCCATCCTCTCTCCCAATTGGCCCACCTCCTGTCTTATTTCCAGCAAGGCTGTGTTAAGATCGGTGCGCATTAACTGCAACTGTTGGTGGAATGCTTTAGTGAGGGTCGTCTGGAGTGACATCATATCATTGTGAAAGTTCTGCCAGGTCATAGGGGCTGCTTGTTCTGCTTCCATGGGGTCCTTGCGGCCCTTTGGCGCCTGCGTATTCTTACCCAGGTCCCTTGCTTCGGTTTGTGCCCATAGTTTGGGGAGAGTGCCTATCGTATCCCCCGCTATTGGGATCTGCTTGGAGATTCTGGCTTTATATTTAGACAACATTGTTCCCAAATGTTTTGCCATGTGCTCCCTTCAATGGTGCTGATTGGGGGGCGCTGCCCTTTCTGTGCCACACAAGCCCTCCTATGCGTGCCACCTTAGGTGCTGGAATTGCCCCTTGTGTGTGCAGGTTGCACCACCTCACACCCTCTTCCACCGCTAGCGCTGTCGAGGTCTCCAAAAACATCACTGACATATGGGGAGGCCTCCTTTTAGATTTCCATTTCTGCCCGCAATCCAGCCTCACCCGGCAGCCCCAGGGCCACGGCTCCTCCCAACCTATGTCGTTATTGTTGAATGTGGGCTTAATTGTGTGCTCTTCAGCTCCTCCTTCTGCTCCCTGTGTGTGGGCCGCCATGCTCCTTGCAGTTGTTGGGGGGATGGGGGGAGGGGGCATTCCCACCTCCCTGTGAGCGCCACACAACTCACACCCTCACGGCCGCCTGCTGGCCCAGGACTTAACCTGGCTGGCTCCTCACCTCTTCCCGGTTATCATGGATATCTGGGAATCTGCTGCGGTGCCCCACGGAATACCTCTGCCTGCCTTCACTGTCTGCTGCAGCGCCAGGCCACCAATAGAGTCCCTGCACCCCATATGTTGGGAGCCTGCTGTGGACCACAGCATCTCTTGCGCCAGCAGAACACTTCAATACGGGGCCGGATCTTTCCGATCGGGCTCCCGCTGCTTTTCTCCAGTAATCGAAAGACTACTTTGTTGACTTGCGGCAACAAACAGCCGCCGCTGTTTGTTGCCGCAAACCAATTGGGGGGTCGGGCCAAGCCCCCGTACATCCTCAGTGTTCCGTGTGTGTCTCGCGGTTAAGTGCCGCACTTACAGTTGCCTTCTATCAGGGGGGGAGGCAATGTTCCCCTCTTCAATTCTTATGATTGCCTGCAACTTTCTCGGCCACAGGGGTGGTGGGAAAGCCGAAAAAGCTGTGGAGCACCAGGAGCGGCTTCCGACACGTCTATCTGGTGAATCTTGGAATCGTAACATAGAATTTAAGTGACTGAACTTTAATAATTGTTCCAGGGAACAAGCATTGCCCTCAGCCAAGAGTGGTACAAGCATTACCCACAGCCAAGAGTGGTACAAGCATTGTCCACAGCCAAGAGTGGTACCAACATTGCCCACAGCCAAGAGTGGTACAAGTATTACCAAAGCCAAGAGCTGTCTAAATATTGCCCAGAGACAGAAGAGACTAACAACAAGGCATGCTACTAAGCTAATGGAGCCAACAGGAAGAGAAGGGGCAAATGCATTGTCTAAAAGGTGTGAAGCTTGTTAATTATGATTGTTCCATAAAATTTAAACTGGTATGAAATCTCACATTGCCAAAGTCAAAAGAAGGAAAGGTAGAATTACATTCTTAAGAGCATTTTGGCTATTGATGTTGCAGAAAGACAAAAGTGGCAAAGAGGCTGCCCTTCTGAAATGTGAATGTTCAGAAGAAGAGTGCTTAGGCCTACATGAAGGTGGTGAGGAAGACTAATGTGAATATTGTCTTTGCTGAAAAGTTGGACATTGGATTACTGAAACTTTTCTTTTGCCAAGTTGAAGGTGCAAAGAACTAAAGTGAAACTTAATTAGAAATTGGGATTTCCTTGTTTTTTTTGTTGAACAATGAAACTGAACCCAACTTAAAACTTGGGGAAGGGGAGATTACCCAGGTTGCTCTCAGTCTTGACTCCAACCTTCCTTCTGTCCTCATTCTCTTTGATCTATCCTCTACTTTCGACATGGTCAACCACGCCATCCTGCTCAATCGTCTCTGTGACAACCTGGGTATCTCTAGTCAGGCCCTTGCCTGGTTGACCTATCTCACTGATCGACCCTCCCTGGTCCAACGTGTGTCTTTCCTCTCTTCTATCTCTCTGGCTCTTTAACCACTACCTGGCACCTCTGGCCCACTGCATCTCTACCTTCTGCTCTAACTTTCATTGTTATGCGGATGACACCCAGTTCACCTCCAGGCTCCCCTCAGCCTCTTCTGCTCCTTCTCTCATACCAGAATGCCGGTCCGCAATTCAGGAATAGTGTGCCACCTATGATCTCTACCTGAATGCCAGTAAGACTGAGATCCTCCTCAATGGGACACCTGCTCCTGCCTTTCCTCTTTCACTCTGGCAGCACACCCTGGGCTCTCTACCTGCTCCTTCCTGTGAGGCTAAGAACCTTGGTGTCATCTTCAACACCACCCTCTGCTTCTCTCCTCACATCTCTGCTGTCTCGTAGAGGTCACACTATGAGCTGCACCTCCTCAGAGGTATTCCTCCTTTTCTCACCTTCCCCCCAGAAGCTCACTGTCTCCAGAGCCCTAGTCCTCTCTAGGCTGGACTACTGCAACAGCCTCTTTCTAAATCTGCCTGCCTCTACTCTTTGCCCCTTTACAACTAATCCAGAACAGGACTGCAAGACTTGTCCTTGGCCTCAAGCCCAGGGATCGTATCTGCTGCAATGATCAAGTTCAAGACCCTCTGCGTCAGCCACAAGACTTTCTGGGGACGGGGACAACACTACATCCAACTTTCTCTTCCTAAGCATCTTCCTTCTCCAGCCCTCCATGCATTCACCTCCAACTCTCTGAGGTTCCGCCGCTTCTCCAGGCTGAGAGTGGGGGGTAGATCTCTGTCCTCAGCTGGGGACTCCCTCTGGAACAGCATCCCTGCCTCTCTCAAACTTGAGCAGGACCACCTAAGGTACCGGAAGCAACTCAATACCTTCCTTTTCGCTTCTGCTTTCTCTCTCCCTCTCCCTTGCTGATGTCCCTGTCTGCTGTGCATACTGGTTACCTGGCCACCCACTGAACTTACAAGACCAGGCTCCTGCACGGCCAGTTGCCCTTGCACTGCTTCCGGGCCTCCCAGCCACTTAAGGGACTGTATCTGCAACCCTACAGTCCCCTGGCTCTCTGCACTTATGAGCCACCTCTCGGCAGCACTTAAGAGTTACTTGCACTCTTCCCCCCCCTCGCACTTCTCCCCCACCCTCCCCCTGCACTTGCGCGAACTGATTGACACCATGGCCTAGTAAGATCATTGTTGGGTCCTCCTTCTGTCCTCTCTTCGTTGTCTTGACTCACCTAGAAACACTTGTGTACAGGTGTGTTATAAATTACTTACCATATCATATCTGATACCTCAGGGCTGAGGCGCTTTACAAATGCAATACATAAATTAAATAAATATATCATATCATGGATGTCGAGTGTGAAATATGCAGGAGGATAGGGTTTAGAAATGTAACATTGTTCCAGCGAACAGATGACTGCCAGGTTTGCTCTCTCATTAGGGGGAATCCGTGGAAAAACAGTCCCCCTTAGCGCATGCATCTATCTTATCAGCATATGAAGAACAGAAGGGGTAAGACACGTGCCCTAAAGCCCTTTTAAAGAGTATTACATTGTTTTGGGGGATCTTCTTTGGCTAGATAAGCAGGAAACTGCAAATTCTCCACACAATGGTTTCCTGTAATGTGGGCATCATGTAACATTCACCTGGGTTACTTGGTCTTACGGGGTCACTGTGGTAGTCTCCAACACTCCCCACAGATCCCTAATGGGCTAGCGAGACAGTGCAACAGGCATCCGAATCGGAGGGGTGCAGTAGGTCCCCAGACATCCTCCTTACAGTCTGTGTGGATGGGTGCTGCATCCTTTTCTTGTTATCCTAGTATGGACTGTCTGTACCTCCCTACAAAACAGAACATCACACTATAATGATGCTTCCTCTGGGTCACCATATGCCTCCACCCACTGGTATGCCTTATTACCTGAGTGTAGAGTAGAGAAAGCCTTCAAGCAGTGTGAGGTAGTTACGTCACTAACCCCAACAATGCAGTCCTGCTGTCATTGGCTTCAGCTGGCTGTTGTAAGTGTATAATGCAGAAGTCTCTCTTCTGTCTTGCTAGCACTCTTCTAGTGTGCCATTTCGCTATATGCAATGTTGTTGCCTGGTATAGTCTTTCATCTGATCAGTGTGTCAATTGACACTATTCTGCACTTGGTTCCTTGGATCACTGTTCTTGTCTTTCTTCTTCTATGGTGAAACGGAAGGTTCGATGAAGACCCAGCAGATCCGGATTCCGAATCCTGTGGGGACTCTGGTAAGTCAGGAGTTGCCCACTTGAGCTCAGCTCAGTGACGGCATGCAAAGGACCTTGCATGACAGGATGGATAGATGTCCAGTAAGTATGTGGTCGCAGGAATTCTATTTACCATATACCACGGGATCCAGCAGGTAATGAGGAGTAACGTCCTGGTAGGTGATATGGACAAGGTCTTGTTGTGCAGACGATGCAGTCCAAGTAAGTGTTGTGCAAGATTTTGCTTTGGCTTTCAGGCGCAGTGCAGCATGATGAGAAGAACGCGAAGCACGTACCAGTAGTGGGGTGATGCTTAAATAGCTCAAATTCCAAGATGGTTGCGGGATTGCCATCGTGTGAGATGTCTTCTAGCCAAGATGCAACATGAGCAATGGCTTTTTAGTGCATACGTAGTCACAGGATGTTTTTCCACATCTGCACCAGGTCCACAGTTTTTTGGACCTTAACCTGTGAATGGTGTGTGCTGGGTAAAGGTGGTGAGGCCTTATTCTTTGTGTGGGACTGTATTGGGCAAAAATAGTTATGCCATATTCTTTAATTGGGGCATGGTAGGTGTGCATGTCTGATCCCTTCTGGCCCTAATGGCCTGTGCGCCATGACAGCACTGCGTCCTATAGGTTGTCCCTCTGACCTGGGTTTTCTTGGGTGGTTCTGATGAAATTGCTTCACCAAGCATGGGGCATGTACTCCTTCAGCTGGCTGTGACATACGTTCCATTACCATATACCCTTTCCAGTCTATCAAGTAGTACAATTTGTCTCTTATTTATTTAGAATCAGGGATGGCCCATAGTTTGTATTCCGGTTCCCCTTATACAACTGCTGGTGGAGGTGCTTTAGGTGTAGGGCGCATATCTGGATGCACTGGTTTGACCAGGGAAATATGGACAAATGGGTGTTTATACATTTGTGGTTGTAGTGCTAAATTAATTGCTGCTATACCAAGATTCCAGAGACAGTATAAGGTGCTAGATATTTTGGAGGGAACTTCCAGGTTTCTTCTAGATGTATGGTTTTTGTGGCCAATCAAGCTTTATCTCCTATACAATAGCTAGAGGCAACTCACCTTGCTCTGTCAGCCAATTTCTTGTATGTGTGTTTATTGATGGTAGCCCATGTAATCTCACTATGTGCTGCGAAAAGGTGTGGGCCAAAGTAGTAGTATTTGGTATCCATTTTAGTGGGATGAAATGCTCCATTTTGGACAAGTGGTCCACTACCACCATGATGGCACTGTAACCCTGACAGGGCTCTACGTTTGTAATGAAGTCTATTGTCAATGTATGCCAGTATTAGGGTGGTATTGGAAAAGGCTGTAGCAGCCATAGTGGTTTCTGTTGCTGGCTTTTTTATTGAGTGCAGGTTGAACAGGTTGAGACATGGGGGCCTTATTATGAGTATGCCGGTCTGGAATTAACCTGCCCATAATTCCATTTACTGGCACACTTCCGAAACGGCATACCCCAAGTGTGCCGTGGGGAGCCTGATTTACTGTCAGCCAATAGCTGGAGGTAAGCCATGCACCCCACCAGTAAAGAACAGTTTGGAATGGGGAATTCCGACCCTTCTCGTCACTTGTAATCTACCAGTAATTCCAGAAGACCAAGTGGCGGGATTTACCAGCAGAATACCACCAAACCTATAATGAGGCCTATTGTGTGTAACATCTTTGACTAAGTTGGGCCTCAATTACCTTAGTTGGATTTTTTGGAGGGTCTTCTTGACACCTGGATGCCCCACTAAAAGCAAATCATGATAAACCTGTAGAAGCTGGTGTTGTAGAGCATTGGAAAGTAGGTATAGGAGTCCTTGATAGAGGGGTAATCCATCCCTCAAGACACAGTCGCGTCCCTCCTCCATTCAAGTTTTTAGGTCCTCTGGGGACAGGCAATGGCAAATGCTGCTTGTTCCTGGGTGCCATTCTCTATACCCCTATGGTTTTGCCTGTTGGGATGATTTAAAGTGGTTCAGGAATTTGTTTGGCTTCTTCTTTCTGGTTTAGGCCCATTCTTGATAATGTGTCTTGAACTTGGGGAAGGGTACACCAAGGTTTTGTGCAACTGTCTTGAACTTGGGGAAGGTAACCTCATGGTTTTTTGGAACTGTCTTGGACTTGGTCAGTGGAACCCCTAGGTTTTGTGGTACTGTTTTGAACTTGGGGAAGGGAACCACAAGGTTGTGTGGAACTTTCATGAACTTAAAGAAGGGGAGATGAAAAGTAAGCTAGGGGCTGGAAGAAGCTCTGAACTTTATTTGGAACACTATTTCTTTTATTGCTGACATGCCTACACATTGTTTAGCTTTAGCTGTGAGGGCAAGTATAGGTTTTGGACACACAGACTTTTAAGTTGAACTCTTTGACTCAGACTTTCCTTAGTTTCTTTAAGTAGGGAAATCCCCCCGTAGTTTAGGGCAAGTTAAGCCTTCATCCATACTGACATTTAAGTTAAATAAAACACTTTTGTTTGAACTTTGAGTCTGTTGTCTTTGTCTTGCTTCATGATGCTTTCAGAGGTGCCACTCCAAAATGGTTTCACTCTTGCATTTGTCCACAACTATGCTTGCAGTGTTAAGATGAAGTAATATCTAATAAGGGCTCTCTTAACCCCAGTGTCTATATGAGCGCCCACTACCACAGATAGGCACGCAGCATAAATGAACAGGGAGTGGGGTAACTAAGGAACCACAAGAAAACCTAACAATCCTAAACCCCAAAGAGCGGCACAATGTTTTCAGTACCCTGAAGACTCACCCTGGTATGTGTGGAAAGCCCTTGACCTGGTGGTCAGAACCTAGCACAAATAGAGTGGAGATGGGGGGGGGGGAAGGTAAACGGACAATTTTACCAATGTATAAATATATGCTAAAAAAAAAACAAGCCTAAGGCCTACAACACTCCACATTAAATCTGCCGGATCAGGTGGTGGCAACGGAAATAGTTTGCCGGTATCCTGGCAGATTTACCGCTGGGACTTTAAAAATGTATTGAAATTCAAAGGTAAGTACCAAAATTATGATTCCTGGTCAAAAGCTCACTAACCCCTCATGAATCCAATACAATTTCCTGCAGGCAGGTGAGTACCCCAGAGTCAATTTTAAGGAAGTTTTCGGTTCAAAGTTGCATAGGAAATAATAGGAGGCAAGTCAAAGGGCCTTCCGCTTTAGTGGAGCTAAGTGTGAGGGGTCCGAAATGTGAGGCAGACGATGTCAAAAGATGCCATTTTATTAACTTAAAGGTTGGATAAACTCCTCACTATCCCTACCCTGAAGAGGATTTCCCTGCCTAAAATAAACTAAAGGAAACATTGTAACAGAAGGTTTCTGTGCCTCACACTTGTACATATAACAACTCAGTAAGGTAACATATGGCAGTTCAAATTCATCAAATATAACAGTTAGATTCACAACCTGATAACTGTCTCTCCTTATAATCTGGGTGAATTTCCCCTTCCCCAGATTCAAGCAGGATTCTGTTCGATAGTTCCAAAAGGATACGGAAATCCTGCCTTGTAACTTGACAACAAAAGTTCCAATACAGTCCACCTCAAATTCAACCTATAGTTCAGAATTGTTCCCCAATGGTTTTCCTCTTTCCACTTTTGGCAAAAAGAGTTTAAAGCAACTTCTTCTTATAAACCAAGAACACTTCCTTATTTCATTAGAATCAACAAAAGTGTATTTGTCAAGATAGTTCTGGACCAGTTCACAAAATATTTGTTTTAACAATTGTAGATGATTCTGCAGCAGTCAACACAACACTTGCTTCAGTAATATTAATTTGTCAGGATGATTCTGTAACTTTTTCAAGACTTTTAACCACATCACAGTACTTCAAAGACTTCCACCTGGTCCACTCTTCTGCTAGGCCTACTACTACAAGGTCATCTGCCCTGGTGTCCTCTCCTGCCAGGATAGAGCACAATTACTAACTACAAGTACTTCTGTGGTAAAGGTTAGCTTCCATCAAGTTAACAATGTCTTTTGCTCTACAACATCAGGCTTAAGTATTCTTTCTGGGAAAATGAGAAGCACACTGATGCTATTCGTTACACTCTTGTGTTTGCCAAAAGTAATGCAGGTTATGCTCCACACCTTCGGGGTATCTCCTGTCAGAGGGTACCTCTCCTGCCACTCTTGTTTCCCCACTTCTGCATCAATCAAATGCTGACAATAGTTGTCTTCCACCTTTACATTTCTTTGGCTTTGGCAATGTGGGTCAAGCCAGTTCCTCTTATGACCTCCTGTGCACATGGGCAATATTTTACAAACCGTGGGTCTCTTAATTGCCTCCTTTTAGCTTTGGCAATGTTGTTTCTTTTTTTTTTAACTTGCCTATGTATAATTCTCTTTTGGCTCTAGCAGTAGTGCTGTTTATTGGTTTCTTTGAATATTGCCCTCTTTGGTTGCTGGCCTTTATCTTGGCCTACATGAGTACAACCAAACCTTTCCGGTCTTTTTGTCACGTTCTTATTTTGCCACCTCCTCCTCTTTACATCCTTAAATCAACGTGGTTTTCAAATGGATTATTATTCAGCTTTATGTCAGTTCGATATTAAAAATCAGAGTTATTTTGCCCCTTCACTCTCTTTGTAACAGTCCTTCGATTAGGGCACCCCGGCTTGGCCAGCGGGCGATCACAGAGTGCTCTGGGTTCACAGCACCATAGTGAACTCACCGGGTATGGCATGCGTGTCTGCGCGCTCTTCTGCCTACAGGTCTTCTGCTTCTGCTGCTTCACGCTGCCCGGCAACCTGCTTCCTTCGGTTCCCTGTGGCCTGCGCCACATGACAAAGGAGCTTTCTCTGCTCCAGGGGCTCACCTGCCACCAGATCCTGCCTCACTTCGGGGAAAGTTTACAAAGCGTATGCTACCTGCCGCGCAACCTCTGCAATTCAGGTCTCCAGGGGGAAAGTTTCCAACTTCAACGCTTCCCACTATGCAACCTGTGCAATGAAGCTTTAAAGAGGAAGAGGCCCTCTCAAGACTAGCAACTGCTCAATATAAGACAGTGGCTCTGCTCCCAGATTCTGCCGTTGCTTCTGCTGCAATGTGGAGAGACCAAATCTACCCCACCTCCTGCTGTTACTCTTCTTCTTCTTGGCCTACACCTAGTGGGGCATTTTATGCCTTCCAGTCTCCCTCAGGTGTGGGTCATTATCACCAATAGGCTGCAACTTGCAGTCTCGTGCCTCTGCGGCCCTCTTCTTTGTCCCAGTACTTTGGGAATTGTGGGACTTGGCGTCCACAATGTTAAAATTTGTTTTTCTAATGAAAGGATCAACACCAAGTTAATTTCTTTCCTTATTTATATTCCCTAAAGGGATGTTATAAGGATTTAACGAAGAGTTCAATTTTACAGGGGAATTATGGTTTTCAGAGTTTAAGTTGGTAATTTTTAAAGACTCATCTTTAACATTCCCCTTGGAATCATTGGAGCATTTATACCTATTAATGTCAGTGATGTTAGGAGACTTCTTAGTTCCAATTCATAACTGGTTATAATGGTTTTCACCCAGGTTGAGATAGTTAGCTTGGGAAAATGAAAGCTTTCTCTGACAGCAAGCCATTACATATCCTGGTATCCCCGATACTTCCTTCTCTGAAGAAGGCATATACCACGTCTCATCCGATGGTGTCCTCCTGTTCCCTTGGGGCCCTTCTCCTCCCAGGTGATCTTCCCGGCTAATACCACCCCCAGGGTCGGGATCAGGAAGTTTCTGCCTTTCTCTGGCCACCTGGGAGGAGACTTTATGTAGGGTCTTTGTGATGACTGAGTAGGATTAATCGCATAAGTCAATTCTAATCATCAGTTGTAGATACTGCAGTGAACAACCCCATTGAAGGCCAGAAGACACCTCAAAGAAGTGCGCCAGATGTGGATGGATGGACCTGGAAGACGTAGCAGAACAGGAGGACCACCAATAGACCGCTATTGGAAATGCAGTAGAGACTCGCCTCCAACAAATCTTGACCACAGGCCAGAGGGTCTCCTGGCGGTGAGTATCACAAATAATCACCCACCCCAAGATCCAAAGGTAGGCACTTAGGTTGCCAGTTTTCCGCAAAAATGGCTCCAGCAGTATAAAACAACCCAGTAGGTACAGTTTCTTTCCTTGGGTGCAGGTAACAGGGTCATGCATTCTGAGCTAGTGACAACCTGGATGACCAGGGAAAGAAACAAAGGGTCCTCCTACAGCATCAAACTTCAAGTGTGCTCAGAGAGGAAGATTCCAGGAAGACGTGAGAACCCATGAAGATAGCTTTCGGTGGCTCAATGGACAAAAGATGATGTCAGCACCTAAGCAACTGGTCCCAGAATGGGGACAACGGCTGAAGGCACATTGGATGTCCTAAGCTGAAGATTTGGCAGTGTGGTGAAGTTTCATGACCCTTCTGGACAGCAGCAGCGACTCACAGCGAAGTGGAATAACATGGCGGGAAACGGCAGGATGCAGCTGTAAAAAGGCCTCAAAAATTATTTTAGTTAGGAGGCCTTGACCCAACAGACATTGGGAGTCCGCAGGAACCTTCAGGAAGCCCGAGCTGAACTTGGCAAAAATGGCAGAAAGAGTGGGAAAACTCCTTCAGCAAGTCAGAAGACCTGCCACCTCCAAGTTCCAAAGTGAAACCTGCAAGAGAAAGAAGCAGGGCCCGGGCAGAGCCTAAATTCTCCTGCACAAAGGGGCTGGGCAAAGGCCAAGCAGCCAATCGTTAAAGGGGGCCGGGTGAAATTGGTTGGATGGTCAGCCATTCTGGTTGGTCATTAGCACTGCCACTCAACTAAAGCCAACCCCGCAGGAAATGAGAAATATAGCACAGGGGTCTACAATGGCCTAAATTAGTTAGGACCATTATGGAGGCTGTCATTGGGGTCTCACAAAGAGCCCATGTGGTCAGAACAGCCATTTTAAGACTACCTCATGCTTATCCTGAACAAAACTAAGCCCTGAAACACAAAATGGCTGTGATCCCTTTGGCCTTTGGCGCCAGGCTCATGAATGAATACAAGTTGAAACGTTTATTTAATGCAGGAGCGCTTTATTTATATTCACTGGAATTCTCCACTTGCACACTGTTTTGGCGTGTCTATTTACAAACTGGAAGGCACATGCAAAATCCCTGTTACAGAAGAACAAACGATTCCAGTGGACTGCAGAAGCTCAAACTCAATGGGCTTCGTTCGGACCCAGAAACACTGAATCTGCCGCCTGACTTCCTGGTGCTACTGTAACATTACAATTCCCAGCGGCGTGAGAAGTCAGGCGACAGATTCAGTAACTCGCAATTCCCGTGGAGTCCCATAGGACTCCATGGTAGTGGGGAGATGAAAGCAACAGTGTCAATGCTTCTGTGAAAATTCTGCCTGCAGGGGCCATTGCGCCCGGTAGGTCTGACCCTGCCAGGTGCAACGGCCCCTGCAGGCAGACTCGTAGTGTAAGCTTACCGGCCCCCTTGTTTCCGGACAGCTACACTTGGAATGAGGCCCAATGTCTCTAGAGCTCTAGTTCTCTCCAGACTGGATTACTGCAACAGCCTCTTCCTCAATCTGCCTCTTTCCTCCCTCCGCCCTCTTCAGCTAATCCAGAATAGGATTGCAAGATTTATTCTTGGTCACAAGCCCTGGGACCGCATCTCTCCAGCCGTAAAATCTTTCCACTGGCACCCGGTGGCTGCAAGGATCATATTCAAGACCCTCTGCATCATACACAAGGCTTTCTGGGGCCTAGGACTGTGATGCATCCAACTCTAAATGCCTCCCTGCTAGAGTCCTTTGGTCCTCTAGTTCTAACTCTCTGCAGATAAGATGTTTCTCCAAGCAGAGAGTGGGTGGTAGATCTCATTCCTCGGCAGGAGCCTCCCTCTGGGAAGGCCTCCTTGCCCCTGTCAGGCTTGAGCCGGAACTCCTTAACTTCCGGAAGCTTCTCAAGACCTACCTTTCCTTCTCCTCCCCCCTTTCACTTCCTTGCTAATGCCCCCCTGCTGTTGGTGTGACTGACTGCCTGGTCCCTTCTGAGACATAGAAGGACCGGGCTCTCCGCCGACTAGTATTTAGTATTTATTTTATTTATAAAACGCACCAGGCCCGAGGGCACAGTGCGCTTTAGTCTGCCACAGCAACCCCTTCCCCCTGTCAGCACTTGCCTTCGGGCACCCTTTCCTGACCCGACTAACCCTTAACCTGGTCCACCCACCCCTCTGCACGAGTTGACCCTTAAACCATTCCCCCAGTGCACTTGCCCTCCAGGGTCCCCTTAGCACTTACACAACCCCTGGCCCCCCTCCCCCCTGCATACCCTCTCTCCTTCTCCCTGACCTGCCCCTCCCCACCCCCGTCTGTTGCACTTGCACGATCCGAATGTCATAAGGCCTAGTAGGGCCGTTTATTGTTTTTTATCTTCCTCTGTTCCTCCCCCTCCCCCCCTCCCCCTCTTCGTCCTGTGGCGCCTGGAAACACTTTCTGCTGTACAGGCACCATACAAATGTGCAATACATAAATAAAATGGCCTTCAGCAGATCATCTGCTGGACCTGGAAGCTTCCATGGGTTAATGGTTCCCAGGGGCAGGGCGTGGGGGTATACTAAAGCTAGAGGTGGGAAAACAGCAACAAGAAATGGGGAAATCCTTGGCAAAATCGTCCTGCTTCACCAATATCACCCATATTGTGAAATTGGTCATTTCGGGTGTTTACCCACTCAAAATTATTTTTTATGGGCGCTTTAACTTTTGGCCAATGGGATGTGAAACGTTTCAGCTCCATAATTGGTAAACATTTTGAGAAAAACACGACATTTTGGGTAAGATTGAGGGAGAATTTCATTGATTTTACTTACAAAGGGATAATTTCTCCCACCTCCCAATCACAGAAGGTCTTGTGAGCGCTCTCTTTGTTGCGTCTGGACCAACGGCGATTATGGAGGGAAAAGAACCGTTCTCATTATTCCTTTCTGTGACAAACCCCGGGGTAATGAGAGGGGGGTGGGCAGGCAGATTCGCTGTTTAGTCCCCGAGTTCCCTATACATTTGGTAGGGGAGGGGTGTCGGGAGCTATGAGATTGTGTGCCCTGGCATCCATGCTGGTTCTCAACGCCCCTGCCCCCCACCTCGACAGCTGGGATGTGCTTCAGAAAAGAACGTGTCCTTTTTGCGGCGAGCGCCGACTCCCGCGTTTTCTTGTGTTGCGATTCAATCTACGGCCTTTGTTCCCTGCGAGCGTCATTGTGTCGTATACTTTAAAAGATATTTGTGTCCATATGCTGTGTAAACTTGCATTTATGGAGGCGTTTTTACGAATACAGAGTGATTTTTACAGATACTCTGGCGTGTTTATCTAATCTCCGGCACATTTTCTCGACCAAGTAACCAATGTACCATCTAGAAGTACGCCGTTCAAGGTCTTGGAGTGGGGGTGGGTATCTCGCTCAGGGATCGCCGCAAAACGTATAACGGCCATGTTTTTGCTATTGGCCCATGTAACCCAGAGGCGCCTAGGTCATACGAAATGTTGATTGAGCTGTCAATCAGCCATCATAAGACGGATGTATGTTAATACGGGGACCGCCTCGCAGCGTGCAAAAGCTGCACAATGAAACACACATATTTAAAACGGGCCTCCGTTGACTTGTCACCCCATGGAAATGGTAATACGCGATTACACTGTGTGTGCAAATGCTCGCTCGCTGAAGCAACAACTTAATCACAACCTACACTACACGTACAAAGTATGTTTGTACCCATTGACATAATATTACTTTGATTAATTTGAATGAACTACATGCGAAGTGTTTCTTGGCAACTTTCTGAGCACCTGGAAGTGGGATTTCGTCAGAAATCTTGAGAAATTCTTTTCCCCATAGGAATGCATTGGAGTTAGAGTAATTTTAGGCGGGAGAAAGTGAAAAAGAATATTTTTCATTTAAAAATCGGGAGGGTTGGCATGTACGCGCACTCATGGTAGTCATTGAGACTAATGAAACTGGCTTTGCTTTCATCTTCTGTCAGCTGACCCATACTGTCCTAAAAACCAGGAGGACTGGTCGGACAGTGCACTGTAGTAGGGTGACCAGATTTAAAAAGTAAAAACCCGGGACAGGGCAACTAACATAAGTTGTACAGATATCGTTTCTCTAGTGTGGCACACTTTTGTTTTGTTGACCGGGCCCAATTTTCACCTGACACCATTGGTAAGCAACTCTGAAGAAGTCTATATCCTAAATATTTTTCGGGCATCAAAATAAAGCGCCTGAGTGAAATCCTAATTGAAAGCCTCCCCTTATTTTCCAATTCCATGGATGGGCAATGCACTGAACACTCCCCTATTTGACTCAGGACTCTGAAATGATAACACATTGGGGGCTGCACTGCAGAGTCACGCAAGCACCTCCTCAGGACTTGGGTCTGAATTGGTTGCATTTATTAATAAATGGGGGCGGGGCGGAGCCAGCCACAACATGTTGAGGGGGCTGGATGGCAGCTTTGAAAGCTGGCAGTGAGTTGGGCCATTACACCTATTTCACTGTTAATCCCCACCCTGAGCCCTGGAGGCTGAATAGATATTGTGCCTTCCTTTGGCCCATTAGATGCATCTTTGTTTGTTTGTTTGTTTGTTTAATTTATTTGCAAAGCGCTCCGGAACCCAGGGGTATATGGGCGCACAAGAATATGGTTACAGAGTACAAGTTAAACATATAATACAGTTATACAATTTACCACTACAGTATTTTATACATTTACAGTTAGCATAGGAGATATATAGTGGCAATAGTATGTACACAAGAATGATACAGAGGCTAGTGCCCGCAGATATAAGTGGGGAGTGAGTGAGGGCTGGGAAGGGTAGGTGTTTGAGGTGTCCTGAGTCACTTGTAGTGGGGTGAGTTTTTATTCAGTAGCCAAGTGATAACCTGGGTTCTGAATGGTTGAAAGGTGGAGATGGTTTTGATGTCCAGTGAAAGTGTATTCCATAGTTGGGCGTCAAGAACCGGGAAGCTGGTTCCTCCGGCTCGTTTTAGGGTGTATTTCGGCACCATCAGGCATAGTGTGTTAGTGGATCTGGTGATTCTGATGTTAGGTTTCAGGGTGAATTTGTTGGTTAGATAGGGAGGTGCAAGGTGGTTCAAGGCTTTGTAGGTAAGGCACAAGGTTTTTAGGTCAATTTTTTTGTTCGATGGATAGCCATTTCCATGTTTGTCTGATAGCAGAGATGTGCTCTCTTCTGGGAATATTAAGCGCAGCTCGGAGTGCATTGTTTTGGAGGACCTGCAGTTTATCGATGATGGATTTGTTTGCACCTGCATATAGGCTGTTGCAGTAGTCCAGTTTGGACTGTATGAGTGCTCTGGCTAATATGTGGCAGCTGCTAGTGGATAGTAGAGGTCTGCAAGCCCTTATCAGCTTACCTGTGTAGGCAGTGGATGAGGCGGTCATATTGATTTGTTTCGAGAGGTTGGTATTGGTATCTAGATAGAAACCAAGGGTTTTTACACTTTTGGAAATGGGTATGCTATTTCCATCGATAGTAATGCTGATATAGTTGGGGCCGAGTTTCGAGAGGGTGTTGGGGGAGCCGACCAGGAGCAGTTCAGTCTTATCATCATTCAGGCAGAGGCCATGTGTGGCCATCCATGCCTGAATGATGGTGAAGACTTTGTTAATTCGGTCGACATCGGAGTTGTAATTGCCTGATAGGGTTAGGAGTATCTGGGTGTCATCAGCATAGTTGGTGTAGGTGACACCCAGATGGTCCAGTTTGCCAAAGAGGGGCTTTGTAAATATGTTATACAAAGTAGGTGAGACACATGAGCCTTGTGGGACACCGTATGTGATGGGTATTGGGTCGGCCGCTGCTAGTGGTGAAAAAACATGCATGGTCCTGTTAGCAAGGAAAGATTGGATCCAAGTGACCGCTGAGTGTGAGAAATGTGCCGCCGATGACAAGTGGTTACATAGGATTTTGTGGTCAACCAGGTCAAAGGCTGCAGAGAGGTCCAAGAGAAGAAGGATAGCAGCCTTGCCTTTATCTTTGAGTTCGTCGATCTGACTTTCAAGATCAACAAGGGCCGTTTCTGTTCCATGTTGAGGTCGAAAGCCAGACTGACAGGTTCCTAATAATTGGTTGGATTCTAGATGGTCCTGAATTTGTAAATAGGCGACTCTATCAAGAATTTTAAGTAAGAACGGGAGAGTGGTGATAGGTCTATAGTTAGTCGGTATAGCCGGGTCAAGAGTTTGCTTTTTTAAGAGTGGGAGGACCCAGGATTTTTTTAAGTTACTTGGGACTGCATTGCTGGAGAAGGACAGGTTTATTAGCTTGGTAATGAAGGGGGATAGATTCCTAGCTGCATCTTTTATGATTTGTGCGGGGCAGCTATCCCCTTTGCAATTTGAAGGTTTCAGGGAGGCTATAATTTTTTGTACTTCAGGTACCGTTACTTTTTTTTAAAGTGACACATGAATTGGTGTCAGTGGGTGATTGTGAGGTTAGTTTGGCGGTTGGGCTGTTGGAGAGTTGTCGTTTGTTTACAATTTTAGTTTGGAGCCCAGTGATTTTGGTGGCGAGGGCATTCTGGATGGCCGTGCACCAGGGTTTATCCTTGGTACATGTATCTGTGGGGGGAATGGGGTTTTCAAGTTCTTTTAAGATGTTGAATAGTTCTCTAGTACTAGATCCTGCTTTGGTGATCCTGGAGTTGAAGGTTTCTTTTTTTAGCACGTATTATCTCAGTTTTTTAGAGGGCAGTGATATTAGTCAGGTTAGTTCTATTTTCTGAGGAGGGAGCTGTTTTCCACAGTGTTTCGAGTTTGCTTTTTCTTTGTCTGAGTAGTTTAATTTCAGGGGTGTACCAAGAGTTCAAGTGTGCTTTGGGTTTCTCTTTGCGCATTTTTAATGGGGCAACAGTGTCAATCGCTTTGGACATGGATTCATTATAGGAGTTGACCAGCAAGTTCAAATCAGCTGTGGCTGGTAGTGCGTTGAGCGTAGGGAGTACTAGGGGTATTAGCGCTTCAGCTGTAATGTTACGCTTGTTCCTTGTTAGGCAGGCGGGTGCAAGAGAAGGTTTATTAGGCAATGGGTTATTAATATTGATGTCAAGCGAGATGAGGTAGTGATCTGTCCAGACAAGGGGTAGGGGGTTCTTGAAGGTGATGTTGCAATTAAGAGCCGTTATCCAGTTGAGAGTTCTTCCTTTCGAGTGAGTGGGTTGGGAGCAAAATTGTGTGAAGCTATGCTCTGTTAGTGCGTTGGCCAGGGTGGTGGCTGGGGTGTCATTTGGGTCATTATACCCGAGGTTGAAGTCCCCAAGGATGATGATTTGTGCCGAGGGTTTGGAACTCTCGGCTATTAGAGATGTGATGTCTTCTTCAAAGTGTCCAGGCAGGCCAGGAGGCCTGTATATTAGGTGGACTCTAATTGCGCTCTTGGGGGATGTTTGAAATTTGACTGTGAGATACTCACATGATTTCAGCGGGGAGGAGGGGGCTATTCTAATGTTGAGAGAGGATTTAAAGATGATGGCTACACCACCTCCTCGGGCGTTGGGTCTATCGGCTCTGAGGATGGAATAATTTGTCGGGAATTGCTAGTGATAGAGCTGGGCCTGCAGCGTCATGCAACCAGGTTTCAGTCACTGCAAGGAAATCAAGGTTGTTGGTCAGGATAATGTCAGCAGTTTCTATGGAGTGGGCAGCTAGTGACCTAACATTTAGAAGTGCCCCTTTAAGGGGAGAATTGTTAGAAACTGGATTCTGGTTGTTGGATTTGGTGTGAGGTTTAGTCGGATGGTTGCTATTTTTTCGGGCAAGTCTGGTGCCTAGTCTGTTGCGTGTAGACAGGTCGAAAATAGTGGTGTGTGTGTGTCTACTTGGGTGTTAGTGCTAGTCAGGCTATTATCATGGGCAGGGCATGATGCGTTTGGGCTAGGGTCATGCCTTTTGGGATTGTTGGTGTTGCTATTGGCAAGGGTGACATCTGCGTGAGCTCTGCCATCGGTAGGATGGGCATGTCGTGAGCATAGCGGGAAGGCTGGTGTGGTGGGCAAGAATGGTGTGGGGCAGGCAATAAGGTAATGCCTAGGGCAGGCCAGTCTAGCTAGGCCATCCTTATAGGCTATGCAGTTATTACCAGTACAAGGTAGACTGTTATGCACAATACAGAATGGGAACATGGTAAAGAGGATGCAGAGTAGCATGGTGTTGGCAAAGTGGCAGAGGTACAATGCAGGGATTAGCAGTATGGCATCAGTAGTAAAAGGTCAGGTCAATACAATATGACATCAACAGTATGGCATCAGTAGTAAAAGGTCAGGTCAATACAATCTGACATCAGTGTAGGGCGTTGATCAGGCCTATGCCAAGTGGCGGCTGTAGCATAGGGCGGATTAATACAATGTGGCAACAAAAGCAAAGGTTCGAATGGGCATCAGTTATTAGACTGGCACATTGATACAGTAAGACAACAGTGGCATATGGTCAAGCCAGCGCAAGGGTATCAGCAGGTAAGTTTAGCGGAGTGGTACAATTGAGCATGCCTTATAGTGAGTGGGTGTTGTGCAGAGCAAAGGCATAGGCAACTAGTTCAGATAGCGGCTATTGTAACACTACATGGATAATATGTAGGAGATATAATTGTAACACGTAGTAGGTGGCTGTATTCTATTTAGATCTATGGTTAGGGTAGACTAGATGCAGATTACAAAATCAGAGCAAGTATAATATTAGGCGCGATGTGCTACTATGCTTGTGAGTGGAATTAAGCAAGGTGTGTTGTGAACAAGGAATGCATGAACAGATATCATTGTAAGTCATAGCAACTCATTTTTTGTAACGGCATCATCATCATTCATAACCGGCATTTCGTTTGTATTACAGACGTATCACATATAGAATACACAGGGCAGGCAGCCATAACACATGCAACGCTTCAGGTACGAGTGTGAGGGTGTTTGCACTGCCGGCTGTTCGGAGATCGAGACCAGTGCAGGAGGAGGGATAACCTGCATGGGCGTTCGTTCGGGCGGTGCAGTGGGCTGATAGTTTGATGGTGGGAGAGAGTCAGAACGGGACAGGAAGGTGGCGTGGCAAGGGGGACTTTATGGTTCTTGATCACGGGAGGGGCTTTCAGGTCTGTAAGCATCGGGTTGCCACTGTAAAGGGATGGGGTTGCAGAAGGCATCAGGGCTCGAGGCGACTCCTATAGCAACGAGCTGAGGATAATGGATAGTTAATGTTACCTTATGACGAGTTCAGCGCTTCGACTGGCAGACTTTCTGGCGATGGGCGTGCAGGCTAGTGACAGGCTAAGGACAGGAAGCAGCCTTGTTTCCTGGGCCTTGGTGAGGGTGGGCCGGCTTACGCCTGCCGGCGCCTGATCGGTGCTGATGTAGGCAGCAGCAACCAATCCAGGCCTAGCAGCGGCTCGTGGACTTCTACAGTTGCAGTTCACCCCCAACTCACTAGAGGTGTAGCCAGGATTGTGCAACAAGTGGGGCCTTGAGCTAATGCAGTAGGGCTCACCCTGAGGGGAGCCCAGAGAGGTAACTGGGCTTGTTCTGCCCCCGGCCAAACCCGTAGGAGCTACCAAGAGTAGAGATAGAGGAAACCAACCCAGGTGGGTTCAGACAGGTTCTCTCCCAGAGAAAACTGTTTAAATAAGGGGTTGAAATGGTGAATTTTACAGTACACGTCCTGTGATAAATTATATAAAATGCCACACAGTTTACAATCCGTTTTGTAGAGTAAGACATGAAAAATGTCCATCATATGTCAAGTCATCAACAATGCACAGGAGCATTTTCAAACACATTTTCATAATACCTTTGCCCACTGTATGCCAGTACCCCACGAGTGTAAAAAGCATGTTCCTACTGATACTGTCCAAATGCGTATATACATGGCAGTATTCCCACATCAGAAAATACTCATGTTGGCTTTGCCCATGATGCTAGTAAAGATACTATAACAAAACATGTTCATGCTGGCTCTGCCAATATATGCCGTATCCCCATGTATGAAAATGCTTTTGTTGGCTTTGCCTTAATGCCAGTTAAATAAAAAAGCCATGCCACAGTAAGAAAACATGCCTTTGCTGGTTAGCTGGCACAATAGCTCAGCGGGTGGAGCCCTTACTACTACAATTTGTGTGTGATCTACAGGTCACAAGATCAAATCCCAGCAAGGCCCACTCAGATTTTCATCCTTCTGAGGTCAATAAATGCATACCAACTTTGATGGGATGGTCATTTTATATAAATATATTCTCTGTACATTGCTTTGGCGAAAGCGCTATACAAATAACAAATCATTATCATTACACAAATCCCCCACATAAGAACACTCATCATGTTGTATTTGCCCATTAATGCCAGTAGAATATATTGCTTTACGGGCTGCACAAAGCCTCCCCTCCACCGCGGCCAATGTAAGAACACTTATGTTGACTTTGACCTTAACACCAGTTAGACAATGCCATGCCACAGTAAGGAAACATGCCCTCCCCCATGTAAGAACACTCACAAAGCTGGCTTTATCCTTAATGTGAGTACAAAATTCAATGCCACAGAAGGACCCGACAAGCCCCATTGCAGTACCCTTCCCCCACTGCAACTCCCCCTTCACATAATAACACTCAAATTGGCTTTGCTTTGCTCAGAAATGCCAGGAAAACATGCCATGCTCCTGGCAAAACATTTTCATGCTCCAATGTGCGCGCCGGCTCGGACCGGCCTATCGGGCAATAGGGCAATGCCCAAACCAAAGACGCAAAAGACTAGTGTGGGCCAGTCTTCTTGGTCAAAGTGGGCCCGTTTTCTGGGCCATATGGGCCAGTTTGAGTTACTTCACTATGCGGCTAGTAGTTTTGACCAGTGTTGCTGCATAAATATTCTGTAAAAAGTAAAATTTGCATCATATTTTATTAAAAAACTCTCAGTTGGGAACTATTTAAACAGCCTGTCACAAAAGGAATGAATTGCCATTTGCCAACTGTGGGTCTCTCTCTCTCTCTCTCTCTCTCTCTCTCTCTCTCTCTCTCTCTCTCTCTCTCTCTCTCTCTCTCTCTCTCTCTCTCTCTCTCTCTCTCTCTCTCTCTCTCTCTCTCTCTCTCTCTCTCTCTCTCTCTCTCTCTCTCTCTCTCTCTCTCTCTCTCTCTCTCTCTCTCTCTCTCTCTCTCTCTCTCTCTCTCTCTCTCTCTCTCTCTCTCTCTCTCTCTCTCTCTCTCTCTCTCTCTCTCTCTCTCTCTCTCTCTCTCTGCCCCCCCCCCCCTTTTGTCCTTCCCAGGAGCACCCAGAACATTCACACTGCATTCATTTCATTCATACCCATTCACTTAGACACCCCTTCACCTGCTAATATACATACAAGCACTTACACGCACCTTGACATGCATGCATACATATATACATGCATACAATCCACACATACATTTACCTGTTTCCGTCAGGAACCTCTAAGGCCCATCCCTGTCTATGGGCCTCATCACGAGTTGGGTGGTAGCCCTTAAATGCGGCTGTAACGGTAATATCACCAAATTTAAGGGCTGGCCTGATCACAAGTTGTTCGCTAATTGGGTTGTGTCACCGCTAGCATTTTTCTGGAGGTAAAAATCCCATTTAGGGCCTCATCACGAGTTGGGCGGTATCCCAGCCGTAATACCGCCCAGTCGTAATAGTGTTAGCACCCACCGGTCCAGTGGTATTACTGCCGGATCACGGGTTGGGCGTTAACGGTAAATCCCAATTGGGTCCATTGGATCCAATGGGGAATTTTCAGTGCTAATACCGCGCGCTAATACAGCCGGCGGTAATATCGCTGAAAACAGGGTGCTAAATGCGATTTTCACCTCAACAAAAAAGCTGGAGATAAAACAGCCCATTTAGCACCCAACTTGTGATAGGGCCAGCCCTTAAATGCAGCGGTAATACCGCTACCGCCACATTTTAGGGTTGCAGCCCAACTCGTGATGAGACCTTTAGTGCCCTGTATTCGGCGCAGTTACTGCCGGTTGTATTAGCATGCGGTATTTGCACCAAAAATGCCCCATTGGGTACAATAGAGAATGAGGATTTACCATTAATGCCCAACCCATGATCCGGCACTAATAGCACTGGACCGGTTGGCGCTAATGCTATTACAGTTGGGCGGTAATACTGCCGGGACACCGCCCAACTTGCGATGAGGCCCAATGCCTCTTCATTTCACAGGTTATTTAGTTAAACAAAGGAACGCTAATCATTGGGGGCATGGGCCAACCAAAAGTTGAGCCTTTAGCTTCCATTTAGGCGGTCTATTGATCATCTCCTGGGCATGGGCAGTGGGCAGGCTTTCGCCCCAGCACGTTTACTAAGGCCACAGTCACAGTAGAAGACTATTGTCTCACCTTGGAGAGCCATGTATTTACTTACTTTTAAAGTTTAAAAGTACGCTTTGAAGAAAGTAAATACACTGCTCAACGAGGTGACAATTGTGCCAGCTTTTTTGCCTCTGAGCCCGGGCTGGGCCTCACAGTATCATATTGATGACTGCTGCATCAAAGTGAGAGGGCTTCAGTCCCCACAAGCCCATGCCCAGTGATGGACTGGCCCACCGGGACACCGGGACTTCCCCCGCTAGGCCTCAGGGCATAGGGCCTCTTTGGGGTCTTGGCGGAAGGACACATAAATCCTGAATGAACATTCAGGTCAGCCGGGATAGTTCACAGCACACTGGCTGCTGCATTTCTTTGCCCAGGGCTGACAAGCCGGGATCCCGCCTTTCTGTTTTGAGGGGCTCCCCCAGCCCCTGGGAACTGCACATGCCCTGTAGCCTGACTGTCTGCTAGCTGGTGTGCTCGTCACATGATGCACACATTGCAAAGGTGCAGACTGTGCAGCTGGTGACGGTCGACCTCAGTCTGCTGACTCTGCTGAGTGCTACGACGACTGACGAGGTGCGCAGCCTGGGCTGCGTGCTCAGGCTTTTCTTCACCAGTTTGTGATTTTAGATGTGAAACTGCAAATATATTGCTCAGTGGGTGCTGCAGAGGCTTGGGTGTTGGGGCCTGGAGGGAGCTTGTGGAGGCTGTAGTGAAATGCCAGTGAAGTGTCTTCTTCTCTGAAAATTCCACTTGCATGGGCGCATCATGCCCCATGCGAATTGGGTCTTCTAGTACATGCACTGGAAAACTTTTATTTTGCCTAATTAAACATGGTGGAGCAAGGCTTGAACCAGGCAGGGTTAATTCAAGGTAGCAGTGTAGAATCACAGCAGGACATGCATGGGATCGGGAGCGGTAAAGGTAAAAGCCGGTAGCCTCCACAGCAGCCGACGACCTCTGGCAGTGCAAGTACGGCTGTTGAAAGTGGTAAAGCCCTACCATCCCCGCAGCAAACCCCTGATGTACAGCCTTCGTTAGGCACACCTAGGTCTGCTAATTTTCCATGGGGCACTGATCTGGCATTGCCCTGGCCCAGCAGCTAAGGAAACTGTGTCTCAGTTGCAAAACACATTCGTCGGGACAGCTATTGGAAAGTGTAGCTCAGTCTGTCACAGCCATGAGGTACGCCACTTACAAACACAGCTCTGACTGAGGAGGCACTGCTCAGCTTCTTCTCAGCTCTGCTCAGGGCCTCACACACGATGCGGCTCCAGACTGAATGCTGCTCTCGGTGAGACGGGCACTAGATACAGGAGAACCACTTCTTTTGTTATTAGATTCGTGTGCGTCTGTGTGCCTGCACGTGTGACAGGGGTGAAGAACATGGTTTGTAGGAATTGTGGGGGCCTATAGAGCTATGCGAGGGGGTGCGGCAGGCTCTGTCCACGGGACAGTCTAACTCTAGATCAATTTCTGACAATACACAGGAAGGATAAGAACCTGCATTCTCCCTTAGTTAATAGTGTACATGGTGAGAGGGTTAGGCGGAATCGGCCAACACTCCTCTACGCCTCCGCCCACTACCCCCAGCCTCCATTTCATTTTGTTCCTGCTCTTATGTGACAAGTATCACCCCCCCCCCCCCCCGCAGGGGATTGTGCGACTGTTGGAGGGGGGGATAGTTGCCAACCTACGGGGCACAGCTTGTAAGGGACTGTATATTTGCCCTGGGATTGGATATGCTGGAGCATTAATATTGCTCCCCTAATACCTGCCACAGAAGAGTGAGATACCACTGCACGCAGCCTGCCCCCCTGAACATGAGGTTAATTACAATATCCTTCACATTTGCAACTTACTACCACGCCAGGAAGCATACCCCGGCACCCAGCCTGTGCATCAGTTGAATTACACAGTACACTTAAACCAGCATAAAGCATAATCTTGCCCCATCATGAGCATCACTGGTAGGTGTGCACTGGGAATGATGTGAACATCACTTCACTGGGAGGTGTGCAATGAGAATAAGGTGAGAAGGGGTGTAAGAAAAGCTGTCAGTGGCACACTAGCACTCGGGTGGGTTAATAGAGGTTGGTAGTGGTGAGTGTTTACGCGTAAGCGAGGGGTGCATGGAGGTGGCTAAGGGGGCATGGGTCAGGCATGGCATGTTACGCTTGGAGGGTGTAAATGAGGAACCTGTGCTAGGGCAGATGGTTGTGCATGAAGGCTAATAGGGTCTGGTAGCACTGAACTGCAATAGGATGTATAGATGTTGGTCAATGACTTGTACGTTGGAGTGCAATTAGGCTTTTAATGTAGGATTAATACCAGGGCAGTATAAGAGTTGGACTGCTTTGATAAACCGGGTCAGGGGGTGCGGGACTGACTAAGGGAAGCTGGAAATGGGCGGTGGGGGTTAAGAAGAATGGTGTAGAAAAAGTGAATGTCTGTGATTGCTCAGTCCTAATAGCACTTAATTGTAGGCAATTGTATGTAGTAGCACTTCATGCCCCATTCTGACCGCTTCTAAGCGCCATAGTGAATAAAGTCTGATGGCGAGGCTCATTTGGCTGTTAATGGTGCAGTTGTTAGGGGGGTTGAGGGTGTACCGATGCCCGTGATATGGTGGTGGCAGTCTCCCTGAATTCAATATGCACTCCTGGGTGGATTTGCAAGTTGGCTTCCTTTCCAATCCCCATTGAATGGAGAGAATTGCACAAATTCTGAGTGCAAAAAATTACAAACGGTCTCACTAATTTGAATTTTCTGCTGGAAATGTCCTGAAATGAACAGATTTACAGACACTCAGTCTAAAAAATGATTTCAGAAAATAGTCTTCCTGAACTCAGAAAGTCTGCACAAGTGAGAAATCAGCCCATTTGTGATCCATAGCTCCAAAACTCCATAAAAACAATCTGCTTGAAAGCGTTGCAATGTAATTAGATTCCCTGATCATGGAGAATTCTTCCAGATGCCGACTTTAATCCCGAACTTCCCTAAAATTGATAGAATTAGGGTGACTTTGCAAAACAGCTCAGCAGTTAAGCCCTTTGTATGACTTACATTACACAATCCTTCGCCTTAGTGCCAGCAAAACTCATGCGACTGCACAGTGCCTGAGCATCAGTTGTGTTACATAGTTCACCTTTCTGACACGTTAAAACTTAATGAAGCACAATACTGCACCCAACCTGAGCAGGAGTTGTATTACACACAAAATGTCACCGTCATACCAAATTATCACTGCATAAAGCAAAATAGTGTGGCCAGCCTGAGCATGAGGTGTATTGCATAATATTCTGGCTGCATGCCACATTACCACAGAAAGCATAATATTGCAACTAGCCTGAGCATGAGTTGTATTACAGATTTCCACAACATAAAGCATAAACCCATTTTGACTAATTTTATGCAACATTTCCATGTGGGATACTCCCAATCACCTCATAGAAGGGTTGGCCTCAGGCGCTGTGCTTGCTCATTTAGTGAAATTTGGGGCCACTTTGAAATAGAATTCCAGGGCCACTTTTGGTTTGCCAGTCCGGCCCTGCCCATGCCTGGCGCCGCCCATTCCCATGGGTATCAAAGGCGAGCACACACAGCTAACTAGGTCATCTCAGAGAAATGCAAGTTTACATAACACTCCAACAAAGTATCATTACTTATATCTCCATCAACTACCTTGGTTTTCAGCCGGACGTGATTTTCATTTTCCATTTATTTTAGTTTAGATTAATAATTTCTAATATTTGAAGCTTTGCTGTGTTCCTTTTTCTGAGAGAATTTGAGTTCTGCTCCTCAGCCTCTACTAAACATAATATGAAAAAAAAGAAATATACACGTTTCCTAATCCGATTATTCTTGGGCTGACATTAATCTTCATATAACGGACAATTTGGAGCTTATCTTTAACTTTCGACCCTTAGATGCTTATAGTCGTTTTTCATACCCTTGCTGTTCGTAATCTAGTGTTAAATGTCCCGTTATATTACCACACTCGACCACTATCCCTTTTTAGAGAACGTAAATTCAACAAAAAAAAAATGCACTCACTCGTGTTCAGTCGTTCATGAACAATCTGATAGTTTGTTTTCCTTTTGACTTTGCTAAACGTTCACAGACGCACTCTTGTGCCTCAGGAATCTATCATGTTCAGTGAAACCAATCGTTGCGTTTCTGCTCTCTGCATGTACTCCTCGACTGCCCTCTTGCGGTGGTTATTAAGAATTTCCACTGGGCTTTCAGGACAAAACTAAAGCGTTGGAAACACTCGGGGTTCTTGTACCCTCCTTTGAGACCATGGGACATTTTTGTATTGCTTCCCGAGTACATTTTATGCCCCAGTCTGACTCTGTTCCTGATATACACACACCTCTTCATAAATTCGAGTTCTGGTGGGTGACTCTGTAACCCTATTTCTCAATGGATTTGTCAACTTTCTGATTTTTACAGGGTCTTTTTGAATGTGCTTGTCTTGCTACATTCTGTAACAAGACACTGTGACCCTGAAGTTTGGTGTCTTTCAGCAAAATGGAAGAGGCAATGGAGCAGACGCAGCACGCCCTTGACCCTCCTCTAATTACACCACGAAAAAGAACCTCACGTGTCCTTTGACCCTAACGACTTGAATCCAGGTGATATATTCTTATTTTTTTATTTTTTATTAGCATTTCTAAGTTTACAATTTTAAACTTTTTATGCTGCATTTAATCTCTATACAATCAATTTACAACATCCAAACTATAAAAAAAAATTATTGAATATAAAAAAGAAAGGAAGAAAAAAAAAAGAATCGCACAAAGAAACTTTCACATATATAGTCAACAAATCCAAAATGGTTAACCACACATTCCAAGTTTCATTTCCGTTTCCTTGGTTCGCCTCTGATGCAAGAAATCCTCATTCACTATTTCGCAATCATGTTTGCAATAGCTTTAAAAAATGCTAGTAGTGCCAGTGCAGTAATTCTTCTCCCTTGCATCAAGAGGTCCCGTATTACTTTGGGAGTCCTCGTGGAGCAATTTTTTAAGAACTTCTCCAGGTATTTTGTCCAGAGGTCCTTCAGAGCCAAGCACTCAATCATAAGATGCGTCTGAGTTTCAAGTGGATCTAGGCAGAATCTACATGAGTAGTTACGCTCACTTTCAATCTGCCAACTCTCAGTTACTTCCTTGGAGGGCAAGAGGTTGAGGCGCAGTCTCATAAACTCTTGTCTAAGAGTAGGTGGTGGAAATGTCTTTATGTAGCTCGGGGTCTCGCCTCTTTTACCGAAGACACTTCCTAATGCTCCTCCACTTTTAGAGGAAGAGATCCTATCGTTTGTAGTAATTCAAGGTCTAAAAGTTTTTTTTGGCGTGTCCTGGGCTCTCCAACAGAATATCCTCTGAGAGAAACAAGTTTTGGAGTATTGCTGAGCATATACTTTTCCACTCAAACAGAGGTCTTTCCTGGTTCTTCTTCAGGGCACTATACAATACTTCAAAGCCTCCCTCCAGAGGGGGATCCAGGCATTTGCGAAGAAAATATAGTGATTTCCACTCCAAAACTGCATTCAAGGATGTCAGGCCTAGCTCTCTCCAAATAATATCAACTGGCAGTGAATTTGGCAAGTCAAATGCTCTTCTCCAGAAGATCCTCTCGGCTTGTCGCCAAGCTGACCCTGCTAGCCGTAATTGAGTTTCAGCGCCGTATGTAAGTATTGGCATTACCTTCATTTTGTAAAACGCAATAACCGGAGATAGGGAGAACTTACAGTATCTCTGTTTGATGATTCTAGCCTGAGTGGCTGGGTTCCTAGCTTTAGATTCTAAAGCTGTCAAGCCAAAGGAATCGTTAGTGCTGTTATTCAGAGATAAGCCGAGGTATGTGATTTCTGCAACTTCAGGGACTTTCTCCGCTTTGAGGAACCAAGCTCTTTTAGATTGCTGTGACCGTCTAGCGTTTCTTCACGTTACATTTTTTTCGGGGTGATTGATAACGCATTGGAGTCAACATAGCTTGCCAGTGCATCCAGCTGTCTTTGCAGCCCTATCTCTGTTTGGTCGAGTAGCAGAAGATCATCTGCATAGAGAAGTCTTCCCACTGCTATTCCGGAGATTCGTGGTGGAAAACATCTCACGTTGATGAACTCATCTTCAATATCGGAAGTGTAAATCCAGGTGATATCACAATGGGCCTCAATACGGGCCCGGTGGTAACCCTGCCGGTGCCACCGGCCGGTTGCCGCCAGACCCGTAATAATTTACTGGTGCCTGACTTCCTGGCTCATTACGAGTCAGGCGGCCCGGGAAGTCAGGCACCAGTAAATTGTAAATCCCCATTCCCATAGAGTCCTATAGGACTCTAGGACTCTATGGGAGTGGGGACATGGAAGCACAGGTACCATTGCTAATGGTGCCAGTACTTCCTTGAAGGGTTTGGCTACCATGACGCTGCACCCTGCAGGGCCAGACCTGTCAGGCACAGCGGCCATGGCAGGTAAACACGTAGTTTGCCAGTCCGGAAACAAGCACCCTTGTTAGAGCCAGGAGATATTTCCCAAAGGAGCACAAGGTGCACACAGGCTAATAGGCCTTAATTTTTTAAATCAGGTACCCGGGTGCGGTTCCTTGAATGCACCTAAAAATCGGGCATAGCAGTCGGATTTCAATTCTTTGGTAGATTGTACATTAATCTGACGGCAGTGTTCTGGGCTACCTGAAGTCGTTGCAGTTGACAATCCGGGACTCCAAGTAGCAGCGTGCTGCAATAGTCCAGTCTTAAGTTTACCATGGTACCTACAACCATGGCACGGTCTGATTCAGAAACAAGAGGCAAGATGGGTTTCTGGGGTCCAAGTTGAAAATAGACAGATTTAACTAGCTCTGAAACATGGGCATTGCTGCCAGAGATGCTTCCCAGATGCAGCATAAGTTCTTAATCTTATACGAGAAGGATGTAACTGAATCAAAGACGGCTGCACAGGGGGTGGAGGCATGGTATTTGCTAAGAAGATGCTTTGGTCCAAATAGTATAACCTCAGTTTTGGTGGGATTTATCTGAAGCTTGCATTCCACCATCCAATCCTTTATAGCTTTTGCACAAGCCAAGCCACGCTCTGTTGCTTCTGGTGCAGATTTTAATCAAACATATATTTGCACGTCATCTGCGTCTGAATGGTATTTCAAGTTGAATATGGAAAAGATGTCCACCGCTGTCCTAAAATAGATATTATTATTTAGATCTTGGGGTGCAAATCCCAGCGCTAAAGATACGTTCACAAATTCCGTCATAAAGCTGCTAAAATAAGAAGCATGTTTCACCGCCAGATATGCTGGAATTGGATCGTAATCATGATTTGTAGGTTTAAGTCAAGTAATCAGATCTTCAATCACCTCAGGATTGACCGGGGACAAGGAAAAAGGGGGGACTTGAGAAATAACCCTCCTTTGAGGGTCTTGTGTTTGATTAGAGGCCACAGCAGTGTTCATTTGAGAGTCCAATCACGTACGAATAAGATTTATCTCATTGTTAAAAAACAAATTGAATTCATTTGCCAAAGGATGAGAAAAGGTCCGCCCAGATGAGGCACATGCTGGTGACGTAAGGCTCCTAATCAAAGCAAATAGTTCCTTCAACCTATTCTTAGAGGAGTCAATCTGCTCTTGAAGGAACTGAGATTTAGCTGAAATAATTCCCTGTTTATAGATTGCCAGAGCCATTTTGGCACTTTGATGGGAGGGCGTGTCTTTAAATTTCAGCCATATTTTTTCTTTCTTTCGATAATTATGTTTTAATTCCTTTAGGGAATCTGAGAACCAAGGGTTATTTTTAGTCTTTGCTTGATTCTTTACTTTCAAAGGTGCTCTTGCATCACAACATTTCCTTAACAATGTCGTGTTAAGCTGATAGTACTTTTCACCAGTCCTTCACCAAGGACAATGGCAAAAGTTCTGCAGTTCAATGTAGTCCTGTTATGGCATCTAGCGCCTTCTTTCTGCGCGACAAGACAGAGTTAAGTAATGTGCCTGTCAATGAGCCTGCTGAATCGCACAAAATATCACCACTGAATGGTCTAACCAGGAAACTGCTTTGTTTTCCCCATGGGAAATATTGATCCCCCTAGATAAAACAATATCTAAACAATGACCCAAGTTATGCGAGGTGATTGAATTGAGCAGAGATACGTCCTGGGATATTAGTATGTTGCTCAGTTGTAGCGAATCTTTATTAGTGGAATCATTGCACCACACATTAAAATCAAAGGACAGCAGCAATTTAGAGCATTGTAAGGCTTCTAAAGACCAATATTGTTTCAATTTCTCAAAAAATGTGCCAATGGGACATGGTGGTCGGTAACATAAAAGTACACGCATGGAGGCATTAGCTGATGTACAACAAGTGCTAGCAAGTACCCGAGCATTGTCCCATTGCAAACCCTGAAAATTGGTTATAGTGTCCATTGATTTAAAAACGATTGCAACCCCACCACCTCTCTTGGAATCGCTGTTTTCTCAATTTGATTAGAAGCCAGGTGGGACCAATAGATGGAACTGAGATACAGAGTTAGCCTGAAACCAAGTTTCTGTAACAAAAAGGCAATCTAAACTGCAAGAGGTAATTCAGTCTATCAAAGCCACAGTATTTTCTGCTGCAAACCTAGCATTAATCAGTGCACCCACAGTTTAAAGGAAAAAGATGTGTACCCTGTTGTTTTTTAAATGACGCGAGACAATCCCAAATTTGCCAACACCCAGCCCTCTAAGTTTATTTAGGGTGTGTAGACCGAGGTTATGGCCTGTGTCGCCTAGCAAACGCATCCGAACATGCGCACAAACATTGATGCTGCTGAAACATGCAGTTTCCAGCAGAGCAACGGCATACTTAACTACTCCGCCCCGAAGGAATTATTGAAAAAAAGGTAAAAGCCTCCAAGTACTAATTAAACAAGTTTCCCAGTTAACACGATTCCTATACCAATGTATCAGAACATATTTTTGTTTTGAACCCTGCCCTGACACTTTGGAGGTAAGTAAAGTCTTCTGCTTTACTTACGTTACCTGTTTGTCTCATTCTTTTAGGGAAACCTATCAGTCCATGAGCCTATCAGTACTGACAGACTACTTCTCTCTTTATGATGTGTTGTAGTGTAACAACTGCCCATATCACCTTACAGTAAAGTGCAGTTAGGATATTTTGTATCCTTATGTCTTTTTGTATAATGGCTTTTTGGTTACTTTAGAATGTGCCTAGGACATGCTGGTGGCAGCTGTGATATTTATACAATTTATGTAACATTTTACTTGTGCACTTTTGATTTAGAGCAAAAGGCTACTAAAGGTGGCTAGCATCGCAAGATGGGTGTGCCACAAGGTTTCTTTTCGCTTGTTCTTTGGCCTTCTTCTTGCCTTTTCAGGTCGGGAAATGCCTTAGGTGGAAATCCATGATTGGATTGCCACTGGCTCTTTGAATAGTGCAGATTTCTACAATTGGTGTGCTTTTCTCCCAGTCTGAATCTTGGACAAAAGGAAAGCTCCTGCAACTGTTCATCAGATCATCGTTGGAACCAAGACTTCTACGAAGAAGAGCAGCCCACCGGCGAATTCAAGACGACGCCTGTAGCTGACCAAACTTGACTCCAGGCTGTCCTGATCTCAAGAAGGCCTCCACTGGTGCTTCAACCACTGGGCCGGTGAGAACAAGCAGTCTCAGCCCCTGTTTAGGATTTATGCCTACTGAGGCTTCAGACGTGTCCCTGAACCAACCAGTGGACTAACTACCTCTCTCCTGGGCCACCTCGCTGCAGAGGTTGCTCTTCCGAGCTCTTCCGAGCAGAGCATTGAAACTTTGCAGATCCTCAGCTTGTGCCACATGTCACCTGCTCCTACATCTTCAGCCATCTCACTCCAAGGCAAGCTGTGCTGGGTCTGCGTCTGTGTTCACCATTCGAGAAGATCGCCTGACTGCAGTGACCTTCATTTAATCTTGTTGTCTTTGTGTCCTTGAGGTGCACCGTGGCCGTCTCTGGCACAGACGTTTTAATCTGTCTTCCTTCTGGTCTTCTACTGGAAGCTGTCTGGAACCGATTCCTAAGTATCGCAAGTGACTGAAACGAAATCCTGCAAAACAAAATATCTCACCTGTTTACTCATTTAGACGGCCTTTGCTTAAGGAACCAAGAAAAAAGAACGAGCCAGCAGCAAAGTCTGGAACTTCCAAAAGTGCCATCCGGAGAACTCCGAGCCAAGGGGTAAGTCTGCAAACCTGTTGCTTTTCCCCATCTCCCATATGGTAACCATGGCCTAAAGCCCTGACCCTAACTCACTCTTACCTGACCTTTGATGATAGAACCTGAGTTAAGGATCCCTACCTAGCCCTATCCTAGTGTGCTCGGAGTGAGTCGAGTCCTGATATGAACTTTATCTGACTTTCTAATAACCCTATTAATCAAAACCCCTTGCATTGCAAATCTCTATATAAACATGCTTGAAGAATTGTATACATTCGAACTGGTTACCTTTGGACCCAAGGCCCCAAATCATCTTAGGGTTGGACTTTATAAGAATTAGGAAAGCGGTTTTATGTTGATTATAAGAGTTATTTCTATCTCTATGCATCTGAAAGACTTACCTGTGTTTCACTGGTCATTGAATCAAATGCTATACTATTTCTCTTAAGGTTGATTGTAAATGTCTGTTTTATAAGTGTTGATGTGATAATATTTGACTAGAAGTTTTACTTGCTTAGTGTGTGTGTAAAAGCCTAATAAATATATTTAGTTGTATACTTACCTATCTAACCGGAATTACCGGTGTTGCTCTAAGTGGACTCATTGTAGCCCTACCCCACTGTCACACCCTTCCTGAGACTAACACATGCTGTTCAGCTACCGTACCTTGACTGAATTTGGCTGACCTCTCAGTGTCTTCCCTGTTCACCATAATATGGTGGTTTTCCAAAATCTTCTCACCAGGGCTGATTTTGGAAATTCATCTTAACATCAAAATCTTACAGAAGCAGACAAGAGGCAACCCTTTTGGCTCCTAAATAACAACCCGGCCATCACTTACTATACCACATAATACCTGCACACTGGTTCCTTGCTGGATCCTGTGGGACGTGGGGGCATTGGCGAAGGCTGCCTTTTCAGTGGATGGGCATTATTTTTTCCCCTGAATTTAGAGCATGCGACATATGCAGGGAAGCCCTAACTAATGTAGAGTGGATCATGGTGTTTCTTTCCCTGAGATCATTTGTCTAGTAATGGACTTAAAGGGTGTATTTTACAGCACAGTTTGTGAGCAAAATAGGGTAAAAAGCCGTTCAATTGGCAATCAATTCTGCAGGGACAACATGTTAGTCCAACTAAGGTCTTCATAAAACCATATCTGAGGCAATACAGAAACTCCACTCTTAGTAGAAGGCTGTACACCTGAAGACATTTGGTAGCGAACACAGAGCCGCCAGGCTTATCTTAGGCGGGAGAGAGGGCTGTAGGTCAGTACAAAGAAATTGTAGCATATATATAGTCCAAAGAAACACTGAAACACTATTATTGTAAAAATAATGGTTCATTATAAATACGTTTAGGCAAAGATACATCTTTGGAAAGGTAAGTACTGTTACATATTATATTACACACAATCATAATAACCAAATCAATACTTGTGGTATACAAACCAAAGTATAACCTTATTTAGAATAGCATTCAGCATTCAAGGTGAGCCAAACCTAAAGTTGTACAATCTGAATGGCAATATGCTATTCTTGGGGAATAATACCAGGTTAGTCATACTTTATGAATACAGCAAGTAATTCAAGGGCAGCTGACCCTATTGGTCCTAACTCAGTTTTATTCAGTTACAGAATCACTTTATTAGACCAACACTGTTTCAAGTATGTCTTGCAACATATATTACTTTCTTCTATTATGAATGGATACAGTTACACCACCAGTATTACCTTTAAGAACACAGTTCCGAGCTAGTAAAATAACGCATATACTTTCTAGAGGGGGCACTCCGCTACTCGTGGATAAGTATGAACACAGTAAACTATTTTAGAAGGGTACTAAAGCAGTTTACTCTTTTGGCTAGTCAGCTTTTCAGGCCTGGAAGTTTCCTTCTGGGCACTCTGAACCAGTCAAGCAGAAAACAGAATTCCTACCTTTGGGTCAAGAAAAAATCCTGCCCTTTCTGATTGGCGAAGAACACCTAAGTTCTGGTCATCCCTTTGGATCACCTCCTCCTGTAAGTGGTTTTTCGGGAGCATCCAGGTTTAGGATTTTATGAACCACCTACACAGTGTGTGGATTTTCAGGAGGTTCAGCCACTTCAGATTTAACTGAAGGTGCCTTTATCCTAAAGGGCATGCACCATATGGGGTGTGTGAGAGGAACACCTAGGTTCTTGCCAGCCCTAGGAACTGCCTCCACGGCATGTGGTCGAGAGTCCAGGTTTTGAGATTCAAGGAACCTCTCCACAGTCTGTGAGGTTTCAAAGGGACTTGCTGTCTTAGCCTCAGCTGAAGGTACGGTCACATCAGTGACTTGAACAGTGTAATTACCCTGTGTTACTGGTTTGATATCAAGACTCAAGATTCCATCAAGTGTGAACCAGTAGTAGGTGAGTTTTCAAAGGGTTCAATCACTTTTTGGCTTACTGCACAAAAACCCAGACTCATTTAAAAGAGGAAAAGATCGCTTTAATGTGACAGGCCAAAGCTTACAATAAAACGCTTACCTGGCTCCATGGCCTTACAGACTAATGAAATATTTAAACAACCAATTAACTAATTACACATTTTCATTTCCCCCCAACAATTAAATAATTAAATAAAGCCATTTCCTCCCTAACTGTCCCTTGGACCCTAGCATCTCCTTACCCCTCTTCCAGGCGTCCCGCTTTCTCCCTGGGGCCATGCCCCTCCAGGCTCAATACCTGTTCCCCCGGGGTGGCCCGCTTGTGCAAACAGCACCACCCCATCCTTTCCCGTGTCATTCCCCCATTGTGCTTCCCTCCCCCCACTTGAAAAGGGGCCATGCCCCTGGAGCCCAGACCCACTTCAATACCCCTCAGGCTCCCCTCTACACCAATCTCCCCCTTCCTATGACCTGCAGCCAGTCTGACCTGCCACATCAGCAACAGAAATTTTACATCACAACTTCTCTAATGCCCGACCTTTCACACAAAACTACCAGCCCATCGCCCCTTATCCTACACCAAAAACCCCCTAACAACTCGCCCTGGGACATAAAAAACCCTGTCCATACCAACATACAATGGTCCTCGCCCCCCCTTTAATAAACCAGACCTAAACCAAAATGAAGGGGTGGGAGGGCAGGACAATCGCCAAGTCCAACCGTCACCTGCCTCCCGAACCTTCCCCTGCCCCTTAAATACCCCCGAGGGGCGCTCTGCCCCCCACGGCCACTCGCTGGCCGTGTGCAGCGCCAAAAACTTCCCGGGGGGAAACGCTTCGCGTTCCCCCTGGATCCCCCCTTACGGTTAACTAATGGCGGGGTCACCTCAGTGACCTTAACATAGTTATTACACAATGTTATTGGGTTAAGCAGTCCTGCAGCACCGGCTACCTTGGAGTCTGCTTTCCAGCCTGTTTGATTGTGGGAGGAACCACTAAAGACCAGCTGTTTCTGCACAGCGGAACGCGGAGTACACGGAGTTCCGCAGAGTTGAGCAGTCCTGCAGCACTGGCTACCTCTGAGTCTGCTTTCCAGTTCGTTTGATTGTGGGAGGACCCACTAAAGACCAGCTGTTTCCGTGGAGAGGAAAGGGGAGTACGCGGAGTTCCGCAGAGTTGAGCAGTCCTGCAGTCCTCGCAAGCTGAAGCAGGACAATGCAAGGGACTGTCTCCATCGGTTGACCTGAAAGGAGAGAGGCAGAAGCGTTTGAATCATCTGAACCAGCCAGATGTCTCCGGAGTAACTTGAAGCTACCCCCTTAATGGGAAAGAAGATTGCCGCCTAAGAGAGGTAAGAACACTGCGGCCCCCCCAGAGACTCTGCTTGACACCGACATTCAGTGTGACAAATGCCATAGTAAAGCGGATAAACTGTATGATGAAGCCGATGGGCAATCTCTGCTAGTCTCAGCTGGGACTCAGGCGGAGGCAGTGGCCCTGCCTGTGACGGCCTCATCCCTGCCACTGCCTTCCGTGCATGCGATGCCCGATGTGTTTGCCTGCAAGATGGGCTGGAGTCCCGCTTCGGGGAGAGGTCTGCTAGCCGAGCCAGCCAGTCCCGTTCCCAAACACAGGCGGCTTACATAGCCCAGGTACGAACATGCAAAAGGGAAGTGAGACCAGTAATTTGGAGAACGCCAGTATTGGCGTGGCTCCACCCTCCGGACTGTCTACAAAGTCTACAGAGCCCCAGTCTCCTCATCCTGAACGCGGGGTTAGCAGAAAACCGCTGGAGCTCCATCCAGTCTCTGGGACATACAAAGTGTTCATGGCAAAGGAAAACTTAAAAGACCCTGTATACCACCCGTCCCCGGAATCCAGACCAGGACTGTTGGGGAAGGCAGTGATTTTTGCAACGGCAAAAATATATGCACACATGGATCTAATTAAACCAAGCCAACCAACAGATGATCGAGCCACAACAGTGCCCAGCTCATTAAGACATGAATCTTCCAACAGGGAGGTCGAACCTGTTTCTGCCAAAAACAACAAAAACCCTAGCAGTGATCCTGATTCTGACCAGTTGGATACATCGGGATCTATTGGGGAAATAACCACAAACACAATTAAAGGGGAAAAAAGAATATATAACAAAAAACAAAATGGAAGGAACCCAGGAGTAAAAGGGACAGAAAGACCAATACTTAAAGAACTCAGTAGGGGCAGATACAAAGAAAAAAATCTGGGCTCCAAAGATACGAAGAAACCTAAACTTCCAGCAAGCAAGAAGGCGGATGTCAGGACACATACCTTGCCAAACCCTCTGATATCGAACGCTCTACTCAACTTCTTTAAGAAGCAAAAGTGCAAGCGAAAATTAAACTCAGATGCAGAACTGTCGGATGCAGAAATCTTGGAAGTGGTAGATGGGATTCTACTTGCCAATAAAGCCAGGAAAACTGAATCAGCAAAAACCCAATCCCACGAATGTGCAGATAATGGGCCTCGGGGGGCAAATAAGTCTATCAATGGCCCACAGGAAAATGAATCCAGCCCGGTGAAATCAGGCGAAAATGGTGACTCAATACCCACGCAACCAAAAGCAAGTGAAATCCGTCATCCACAGCAGCCGGAACAAGTGGTGGTTTTACCACAATCGGAGCCCACTGAAGGTTATCAGAAACAAGACATCAGTGATCCTAAGGCTTCAAATAGCCAACAACCTCAACAACATGGAATACAAGTAAGCACAGAGCCAAATCTAGTGCCTGACAACTACTGTGGCAGCACTCCAAATGAGGAATTGAAGCCGCAGCGCGACCAAGCACCCGGCGCAAGGGCACAAATGAGTGCGCAACCTTGGGCGAAAATCCACCTCCAACATCTAGAAAGGGGTGAAAAGCCATCAAAGCCAAACACAGACGGGACAGCTCTAAACATAAGTGGCACCAGAACTCACCCAGAATGCCCAATATCATCAATACCGCTTCTGGGGAGTATGACACCGGAAATCTCAGCGCAGCACTACCATCCCTCTCAATGCTTGGACGCACAGCAAACGCCGGTGAAGCACAGAAGACACAGTGAAATCGTGATTGAAACGCAAAGAGCGTCGCCCAATAAAAAAACAGACATGACAATTATGTTGGCAATTACGATTGCGCTTGCCCCCTTTGGCAAACTCTATGAAACGATAAATGAATCTACAAAAGACAATACGACGATCCTGTGTAAGATCCAATCAAAACTCGATTTCATTGAAGGATATATAACAGCCGTAGAAGCAAAAAACGCAGAGCATCTAGCGACATGGGAGGCTAAATGGGCCCTTATGGAGGCAGAACTTAAGGACTCCACCTACAAAAATAAGACCCAAAAAAGGGGTATGGAAAAAGCCACTCAGACCAGCACGGTCAAGTGGAAAGGAGGAATGGAGCCAATCTTCAACAAACTCAAGCTGACAGAAATCCGTGAATCAGAGCCAGCGAAAATTCAGTCCCCCAGCCCCCAGATAAAAACATCGGCACCACTCCCCAATAAAAAGCAGAGTGTAGGCCTACGGTTGGCAGGAAATGTCAGGGCAGTCCACAAAAAAAAGGCGACCTCAGAGCTCAGCAGGGCGGAGGACATAATTGAACTGATACAAAGCCCAACAATGCCTAAATTGAAACCTTCAGAAATTCAAAAAGGGCCTCAACCTGTGGTGAAATCACAGAGAACGGCGGAGGAATTCCTGACAGCAAGTGCACTAATGGATTTATCAGAGCACCTTGAACCAGAGCCAAGGTCGGACAAAGTGCAAACTCAATGTATCCAGACTACGCCCTCAGAAGGAACCACTGAAGGGCCTCAGAGGGACCCAGCACTCATTAGTGATGTAAAGGGAAAGATCCCTGTGGACAAAACATCGCTAAACAAACCAACAGGAAACCGCCAAGAACACGCAAAAAAGGGCAGGATTCAAGACGAAGAAGTGCCGCAGCCAAGGATGGAACCTAGATGTGGGTCGACTCCACAAAAACTAAGAACTCAGAAATATTCTGAAGAAAGAACAAGAAAGACATATGGACGGGAGAGACCCGCGAAATTAGACAACTCAGTAAAAGAAATTAGAGTATTTAAACTAGAGCAAACATCGTGCAGAAGTGACTACATGATTCTAAATGGGAAAACTGTCCTAAGAACACTAAGCAAAATAGACTGTTTACAATATTTGAGAACAGACAATTTTATTCTAATTGAACCTTACCATCGAGATCAAAAGGCAAAAACCTACCTGCACATTAAAGGCAAGGCGCTCAAAGGAGTCTCGGATGAGGCATATACAGACCTAAAACAAGCAGGTTTTACTCTGATGGAACTGCAAACATCAAAAACAGAACCAAGGGCTTTGACCAAGAGTGTCATGAATGGCCGATTTCGACCCTTCTGGACTACATGGTCCATGATGCACCGTGGTATTAACTCTGCAACCCATCCAAGATGGCCACCGAGTCAGAACTGTTGCGGTCTAGCCTTTGCGCGCACTCGCCAGCTTCCTAGAAAACCTGCACGCCCCCGCGGCTCCACGCGTCTCAACTCTACCCATACGAGTTACTAGACGCTGCTCGAGTTCGCTCTCTGTGCTTCGTGCTATCTATTTTCCTTCGCTCCTGAAACCCCCCCCCTTTCCTATTCTTTGCCTTCCGTTATCCTACTTCCTGGATTTAATTACTTGTTCCTGGATTTCGAACGCTACCGGCTTCCACGCTGGAACCCAAGGACTCGCATTCCGGTTTATACAAGTCACGGTCGGTGAAAAAGAAAGAAGCCTCATCCGGAAGGAGAAAAAGGTGAGAAAAAAGGGAGCTTCTGACATATTGAGATGCCCAGAACCTGATACAGAAATAGATATGGAAGCGGCAGTCCAAGACCTCATGAGAGGTATGCAAGAATTAACTACCGACGTTCAAAATCTTAAAGCCGAAAATGCAGCTTTAAAACAGCTAGTCCTATCCCGGGATTCCGCAGTCAAAGGAAGCATTCTGGTAGGAGGTGTTGTGGACAAGTATGATGGATCTTCCAGGTCCCTACGTTCCTTTCTTGATTCATGCTTAGTGCACTTCACTTTCAAACCCTACTATTTTTCAACACCACGAGCTAAGGTTGGATTCATGATACCCCACTTAACGGGCAATGCATTAACCTGGGCTACTCCCTTGGTTAATTCTGGAGATCAGCTTTTGGATAATTACGAAGGATTTGTGGATGCCCTAAAAGCCATGTTCGATCGACCTGAGCTTGTCTATAGCGCACAAGAAAGACTTCTTGAATTTAAGCAAGGAAGTCAGGATATGCTCTCTTATGTGACTCGCTTCAAGCAGTTAGCCAAAGAAGCAGATTGGTCAAAAGAGGCCAGTTTCACTCTCTTCAGAAGGGGTTTAAATGATGAAGTTAAGGACGAGTTAGCAAGAGTGGCACGTCCAGGAACCCTCCAGGCCCTTATGGATCTTTCCTTGCAGATTGATTTTAGGATCCAGGAGAGAAAGGCTGAGAAAAAGAAAGTAAAAACATTTTCCGAAGGCAACTAGTGAATACCCAACGGCCAAAGAGACCATTGCTCCCCGTACCCCGGATCCAGAAACTATGCAACTAGGTGCCTTTAGGGGACCAATTTCTCCATAAGAAAGACTCAGCAGAATCGATACAGGTCTCTGTGTGTACTGTGTCTCAGACAAACATCTGGTTAGAGAATGTCCTGTAGCACCACCCCGGCGTTCGGGAAATGCCAGCTCCCAATCCTAAAACGAGCACAGCTTCGGGAGAAAGATGCCTGCTCCACATCCATTCCCTCCTTGAATACTCCTGGACAGAACACCTTAGTGCTACTACAGACTGCACTGACTTCTTCAGAGAATGATTCCTTTCCCATCCTGGCGCTCGTGGACTGCGGTACCATGGGGATTTTCATTGATCATGAATGGGCCATCGCTCATAAAATTTTAAGAGAACTAAAAGAAGTGATACAACCAGTGGAAGGAATCGACGGTAGACCTTTGTCTTCAGGTCCTATCACTCACCAAACAAAAGAACTTCAATTGTCAATAAACAACCACCAGGAAAGAATATGATTTGACATCATAAAGGCGGCCCACTATCCCATGGTGTTAGGCATGCCCTAGTTATAGAAACACAACCCTTACATCAATTGGACAGCAGGTTCCTTGTTTCTTGGCTCTGAATTTTGTAAGTCCCACTGTTTATGTCAGGACACATCTCGGATCTCTTTAGTGAACTCTCAGAACCACGAACCATCCTCCTTAAGCATGTCTAACATTATTCAAGTACCGGAATCTTACCAGACCTACTCTGACGTGTTTTCAACAGACATTGTTCAAGCTCTTCCACCCCACAGACCTGAGGATTTTGCCATTGAAACTGATTCTTCCGCTGTGATTCCATTTGGGAGGATGTTTATACTATCCGAGCCTGAGAAGAAGGCCTTACGTGAATACCTGGACACCAACTTAGCAAATGGAACCATCAGGACTTCCAAGTCTCCCGCTGGTGCGTCCTTGTTTTTTGTTTTTTGGATTAAATCAATGTACCCTGAAGGACCGTTATCCATTATCACTCATATCAGATATCCTGGAGGCTGTTCGAGGAGCTGTTATCTTTACCAAACTCGACTTTAGGGGTGCTTACCATCTCATTAGAATCAAGGAAGGTTATGAATGGAAAACAGCCTTTAGAACACCTTTTGGCCACTTTGAATATTTGGTCATGCCCTTCGGACTTGCCAACGCTCCTGCGGTTTTTCAACGTTTCATGGACAGAGTGTTCTCAGATATGTTCTTCTTTTTTGTTATCGTATACCTGGATGACATATTGATTTATTCCAAAGATCCCTAGATTCATCAAGAGCATGTCAAGGCAGTTCTACAGCGATTACGAGAAAATAAACTCTTGACCAAACCTGAGAAATGTCTATTCCATGCTCAAACTGTTCCTTAACTTGGATTCGTGCTCAGTCCTAATGGAATAGGAATGGACCCGGGTAAGATTGATTCCATACTTTCGTGGCCAGCACCTACCACAGTGAAGCAGATACAATCCTTCTTGGGACTTGCCAGTTTTTACAGAAAATGTATTCCTACATTTTCTGAAATTGTACATCCCATCGTGGCACTCTTGAAGAAGGATACACCGTTTAATTGGTCTACAGAACAAGAGAAGGCCTTCCAACAATTAAAAAGGAAATTCACTGAAGGTCCAATTCTAGCCCAACCTGACATTGATCGAACCTTCCTGGTGGAAACCGATGCTTCTGACTATGCCATTGGGGCGGTCCTAAAACAAAAATTTGAGGACAAGATGGAACATCCAATTGCCTATCTATCCCGTACCTTGACTCCTAGTGAGTGCCATTATTCTGTCCTCGAGAAGGAGATATTAGCCATCCGAGAAGCATTCACTGACTGGCGTCATTTACTCCTGGGAGCTAAATATCCAGTGCAAGTACGAACAGATCATCGAAACTTAAAAGTATTACATTCCCTGGAGTGCAGAAACAGTCGTCAGGCCCGTTGGGCCTTCTTTTTCGCACAATACCAATTTCAAGTCAACCATCTTCCTGGAATCAATAACGTCGTCGCTGATGCCTTGTCCAGACGTCCGGACTACGAATCCGTCGAAGTCAGGGCATTTCCCAAGATGTTTCCAAGAACAGTGTTTGTGGCACAAGCTAATTTTCTCCTGGAAGACGTCCGTGCTCATTCTTCTTCCTCAGATCTCTGGATGGAATAGACTCAGACTAATCGTTGGAACTTAAATACAAAGGATGGTTATCTCTTCAAGGACCAACGACTGGTCATCCCTACACAAGCTCTGAGAGATAAAATCATGAACCTCTGTCATGACACCTTTCATTCAGGACATCGAGGCATTACTACTACCCTTCATCAAGGTACAGAGACAATTCTGGTGGCCAAGAATGAATACTGACATAAATACCTACATTCAATCCTGTGCTGTGTGCAATCAAAACAAACACGACAATAGAAAACCTGCCGGTCTTCATCAACCTACATTACCAACAAGTCCTTGGGAGATCATCGCTACAGATTTCATTGTGGAACTACCACCATCCCGGGGTTATACGACCATAATGGTTACAATTGACTTGTTTACCCATACAGCTCATTTCACACCACTGCTCAAATTGCCCTCTTCACTTGAACTTGCTGGCATATTTATTGAACACATTTTTAGGCTCCATGGTTTACCTTCCAAGATCATCTCCGACAGAGGTCCCCAGTACATATCCCAGTTCTGGAAATACCTCTGCCAAATACTAGGCATTCAGCGGGCCTTGTCTTCAGGATATCATCCCCAAACCAACGGGATCACAGAAAGAACTAACCTGACTTTAGAACAATATCCCCGCTGATATGCTAGCCGGGTCCAGGATGATTGATCCCTATTGATTCCGGTAGCTGAATTTGCTTATAACAATTCAGATCATGCAGCCATCAAGACAAGCCCATTCTTTTGCAGCCAAGGATTCCATCCTTCGGTTTTACCATCCATTCTGCCACATCCAACCCCGGTACCTGCAGTTGATTTCTGGATTGAAAAGTTGGTGAACGTTCACAAGGATGCTAAGGAACATTTGGAAAAGGCCAGAATATCTGTTTAACGATATGCAGATGCCAAGCGAAGACCTAGCTCTTCTTACACATAAGGTGTGGCTATCCTCCAGACTCCTTCCTCGACATCTACAGCCTAACAAACTGGCTCCCAGGTATTACGGACCCTTCACCATCAAAGAAATCATTAACCCAGTGGCATATCGACTCCAGCTCCCAGAATCCTGGAAAAGAATTCATCCGGTCTTTCATACCTCCTTATTGAAGCCATATGTTCAATCCAATCAGACAGTTCCAAGACCTAATCCTGTGCTCATAAATGATCAGGTCGAGTTCGAAGTCTCCAGGATATATGATTCCAGATATAGAGGAGGACAACTGCAATACTTGGTTGAGTGGAAAGGTTACCCCCGCCCAGCGAACGTACATGGGAACCAGTTTCTAACATGAATGCTCCTCGTCTACTGCAAAGGTTTCATCAAATTCACCCGGGCAAATCCGTGGGTTCGGGCTCAGGAGGAGGCATGCTGTCATGAATGGCCGATTTCGACCCTTCTGGACTACATGGTCCATGATGCACCACGGTATTAACTCTGCAACCCATCCAAGATGGCCGCAGAGTCAGAACTGTTGCGGTCTAGCCTTTGCGTGCACTTGGCAGCTTCCTAGAAAACCGGCGCGGCTCCACGAGTCTCAACTCTACCCCTACGAGTTACTAGACGCGGCTCGAGTTCGCTCTCTGTGCTTCGTGTTATCTATTTTCCTTCGCTCCTGAACCCCCCCTTTTCCTATTCTTTACCTTCCGTTATCCTCCTTCCTGGATTTAATTACTTGTTCCTGGATTTCAAACGCTACCGGCTTGGCAGCCGGCTTCCACGCTGGAACCCGAGGACTTGCGTTCCGGCTTGTACAAGTCACGGTCGGTGAAAAAGAAAGAAGCCTCATCCCAGAAGGAGAAAAAGGTGAGAAAAAAGGGAGCTTCTTACAAAGAGGGATAGTGGCCACTATATATCAAAAACCCAAGATCTGTACAATCGGAAAAGACAAGGCACAAGATATCACTATGAAGAGGATAACGCCGTCAAGGCGTGCATGACCAACGAGAGCCAAGAAGGGAGACCAAAAGGAGTAGAGAGAACCACACCACAGAAGACAAAAGGACTCAACAGCTTGGAACATCGATCAAACCCATGACCGGGAGGGAGCGCTCAAGATCGTACTCAGACCACACAGGGGAAAGGAAAAAGAGTAGAGAAAGAATGCAAGAAAGAAGGGGTAAGGGGAGCTAATCCTTTGGAGAGCTGCGAAAAAAAGACACCAAAAGGCCCATGGAAATGGCTAAAAGCGGCCTTAAACCCAAACCACAACAAATAGCAATTACCAGGAGAGGCGACCAGAAAACGATCTCCTCCGGCTTGTCTACAAAAAATGTCTCTGCAAAAATGTCTGTCGATGACCTTGTGGAACACGAAAGGCCATCGCCACCTAACCAACCTGGATAAGCAGGATCTCGGGGCATTTGACATACTATGCCTCCAGGAAACCTGGTTAATGGGAAAACCATCCTTAGATGGTTTTGAGATTGAATTTTCCCCGGCAACAAAAGGCTTGTTTGGTCGTCCATCATCAGGTCTTCTAATAGCAATACGGCTGGGTTCAGGGATCACGACCATAAAAAAAATAACAGAGTCATATGGTATCCTCGCAGTTTTAACATCCTGGCACCAACAAGATAGCGGCCATACAGGGAGTGGAACATCACAGATAGCTATCATAACTGTCTACTGGAACCCCCGGAAAACCTCTACTGTACACTTCTGCAAACAACTAGCAAAGGTGATTGACGACATCTCCGTGGAAGATCCTATGACACATATAATTATATGTGGAGATTTAAATGCAAATTTCAACAGTACAACCGACAAGACGACGGCGAGGACAGTACAAAGCTCAGCGGAAGTAAGAGGAACAGCCTGGATGGCCCTTATGAAATCTAGAAACCTACACAACGTTGCATTGGTGAAATCATGGGAGGTTACGACGCCCACATGGGAGAAAGGCGACTCCAGTGCAACTCTCGACTACTTCTTCATTTCCCACAGTTTATTACCGTATATAGAAGACTATTCAGTCTCTAAACCCATAGAGAGCGACCACAATCTTCTGGCAATAGCATGGACATCGGCATGCCCAGGTGCCAAAAGATATAATCATTTGGCCGAGGTGAATAACCAGCAGACCCGTTTACATTTAACAGCCTCTAACATCAAAAGTATAACGGAGAACTACAAAAGGGGAACACGGAAAAATGAAAAATAGACGAATGCCCAGACTACTTACCTTTCCTATTGCAGTATAGGGTGAGCACGAAGGGAGGCAAACCAGCCGTAACTCAAAAAGGCCATGTGTACGATAGAGCTGTGGTGGAAAAAAGAAGGGCATTGAGAAAACTGAAAAGACAAGCAACAGCTGTCAATACTCCTATGGCTTGGAGTACATGGTTACTGGGAACCAGGAAATACAAATCATGGCTTCAAGGACATAGACATGCGATGTACCAAAAGGATGCGGAGGAAATGCTCCGGACTCTGAGCACAAAAAACACTAGTGACTTCTGGGCCCTCGTCAAAAGATCAGACAAGGCGGTGGAAAATCGAACCGCCAACTAAGAAAATGAAGAAGCATGTGTCAAATTCTTTGAAAATCTCTTTATGGCCCCGCTGGACCTTAAAACTCCATCCCAAACTGATTCAGGAACCCCATGGATCAACCTATACTCAAAAGATGATATAAAGATCGCCATCAAAAGATTTAAAAATTCAAGAGCTCTGGGCCCAGATGGCCTAAGTAACATCGATCTCAAGCAGAACGTAGAGGAATGGACAAACTTCATTAGTATCCTCTTTGATCACTGCAGACAAACATGAGCCATTCCAGCGTTGTGGACCAAAGCACTGTGGTACCGATATTTAAACTAGGAAACGGGGAAGAACTGGACAACTATCGTCCCATCGCACTTCTTGACATAATAGGAAAAATCTTTGCAACCCCACTGGCCATTTCCGTACCTGGGCCAGAATGTTACCAGCCAACGATCCATTTGAAATGGGATTCCTAAAAAATGGAAGTACCACAGTTAACATCTTAATGCTAAGCCTCATAAAATCAAAGGTCAAGCAAGGTTCCCCAACAGTCTTTTTGGCAATCGTAGACCTGTCACAGGCTTTTGACAGAGTGGACAGACAAAAACTGTGGGCCAAATTGGAAAAATGGAAGTGCCCGAGGGAAGTGCTTGAGCCAGTGATGGCCTTTAACACAAACACAAAGTTAAGAGTTTGTCTAAACAATCAAGGCCGGCTATCAAGAGAAATACCCTCAGAACGTGGAGTGAAGCAGGGCTGCCCCTTAGCCCTAGCGCTGTTTATTGCCTTTTTGGGGGACTTTAAAGAAGCAGAACTATCTATCAGATCCTTCCCGCCCAAGTTGGGAAATGTCAACATATCACGCTTATTATACGCAGACGATCTGATTCTGCTGGATCAGATCCAAATTGGCCTGCAGCGCCAACTCACCAACTTGGCTCTATACATGGAACTAAACAATCTAAAAATAAACAAAATAAAAACAAAGATAATGATCCTCGGAAAGCCAGCCTCAAAAAACAAGTTAAATCACAAGTGGTCTTTGGACAAAGTGAACATCGAAGTGGTACCGAATTTCAAATACCTGGGAGTGTGCATCGACCGCTCTGCGAATTAATCAAAAATGCAATTAGCACTATGGGAAAAAGAGAAAAATCTTGTGGCCCAAATGAAGATAATCGACAGAAAATATGGCAAATTTTCAGTGGTCCCAGTGATACAGTTTTACAAAGGAAAAGTAGTTCCAACCCTCACCTACGGAATGGGTGCAACTCTGAACATGACAACCCCAATTTGGCAGAAACTGGAAGGATACCTATGGAAATCTGTTCTGGGTCTGCCAAATTCGGTTTTGATGGAGATCATCAGGCGAGATTTAGGTCTGCTATCCCTGGAAGCACCAGTGCTGCAAAGTGCAATGCAATTGTTCAGGAACACTCTACTATCTGATACTCCTCCACTTTACAAGATCATTGCGAGCGAAATAGAAAACCACCACTTGACCATCTTAAACGCCTGGGTAGACAAGCTAAAGGATAAGCTGTTTGAGATTGCGTGTACAGAAGAGGACCTAAAAACAAACCCTGTAAGAGTAAAATCTAAAATGGAAGCCCAAGATTGGATTGGTACCCTTTATAAAGCACAGGCAAACAAACTTACAAAGCATCTCCCTCCAAACTTCAACAGACTGAAAGTGCCACTGGCTTACTGCATCAAATTCCTGAATAAACAGCTCAGGAAAACATACATGAGAGCACGCCTAAATCTACTCCCAACCCGTGAAATCCAGGCTACAAACAAACAGCAAAGAATGTAGATTATGCGGTCAGATAAATCAACCTGAAACCCTAAGGCATCTCCTGCTACAATGCTCTGAGCTAAGGGACGTGAGAGCTACTTACCTGAACAGCCTGTGCACAGACTTTGTGGGGAAGGAAGAAGAAATAACCTCATGGTGGAACAGGCTGATGTTGGGGGGAAAAAACGAAATGGACAATAGCTACGGTAAAACCTTTAGAAAGTGCTTTTCAAAAGATCAATGCACAGATGGACAGAGTGAACTGTTGTCCAGCCGGAGTTTCGGCTGAATGAATATGGGGGTCATTCCGTGGATGGCGGTAGCCATGGAGCAATTAGCTATATACGACGGATTAGAACATACCATCCTCTTCACCAGTCGTACACTCTTCCCACGTGAGAAGAACTACTCTGTGTTGGAGAAAAGGCCCTTGCCATCAAATGGGCAATCATCCATCTAAGGTACTATCTTCTAGGGAGAAAGTTCACACTTGTCACCGACCACTCACCTTTAGTATGGATAAGTCGACGGAAGGACTCTAATCCTCGAGTCATGCAATGGTTCTTAGACTAGCAACCCTACTGTTTCACTGTGGAACACCGAATAAGGTAAAGAACAGTGGAATGTGGATTTCCTTTCCCGGTTCCCCTGTGCAACAGATGCAGCTACGTCGCATAGGGAAGGTATGTGTGAAACCGGAGGGTGTCTCTCACCCGCTATTCCCTGGGGATCTCTCACCACCACGGCACATCCATCGCCTTTGGATCTACACCCTGGGGATGGACCAGTGCGGGAGGATCACCTGGGTTAGGGGTCTTCGGGGAGCGATGTTGAGACGCAGTATTCCCTCCTTTTTTGTTAATCTACCCCATCCTATTTTTTAGGATTTTCCAAAGTCCCAACACCCCCCACCCTTTTTACACAAGCACTGGGCAGAGGAAGAGCGTGACTGAGAGTAACCAGACTAACTCTCTCACATCGCACTGGACATGTCCCGTTAATCGGGTCAGGCACTTTACACTAAGTGCATACACCTGACAGTTGCTCTCCTCACACGAATAAAAGGCAACAACTAAAGACACACTCTGAGCAAGGCAGAACACTAGTCCGAGCAGAACTTCCAGGATGAAGGCACACCTACAGGAGCAGAGCAACCGACCAAGGGATGAGAGCAGCGGGCCGAACACCCCAAGGTTTGCCTACTGGAGGTTGTTGCCTCTGACAGAACACGAAAGAACCGTGGAGAAGGCCAGACCCCACAAGTAAAGATTGCATTGTGTTTCAAGGACGCCATCTACCCACCCCGGTGAATGGCAGAGTTGGGGAGGTGAGGCCAAGCCTGTGGTACTAACCTTGACTCGTAAATTGGAAATCGTAAAAAAAGAAAGAAGCGCACACAGCCGGGGAGTTGGCAAGTGACCTGAGAGACCGGTGTGAGTTAAAGCGAATGAAGTAGCAACAAAATAGCATAAGTGAAGGCTGTACACGTGTGGATGAGATGTGAAGAAAGGCCGACCTGTGAATGACCTTTAAAGTAAAATGCAGCTGTAAGATCAGCGATACTAAGTAATAGAGTGGTCCGGTGAAAGGAAGTAGCTCATTCGAAAGTCTCTGTCAAGGTACATTGTTTGAAGCTAAAAGGCAAACAAACAGCAAGAGTGAAAGTAAAATTGTGAATGTTGAGTCGAAGTGGTCCTGCGGTGGTCTGTGAAGAAAGCCACGCACAGTCGAAAGATTTTGACATCCGAAAGTGGTCCGAGCCTGGCTGAGGGAGACCCGAAGTATAAGCTTGGGGAAGTGAGCCCCACTTCGGGTGGGTGGGCTTTTAAGGCTCACGGAAGATAGTGCACACATCACATCTTTCAACATGCTCATTCCCATCCTTGGCGTACAAATAACCACAGACTACGAATGCACATGCAGGCCCGCCTGCCAAACCAGAGCAGCTGGGGAAGATCCCCGGCAAGTGAGCTCAGCACTACGCTCCTTCCCTGTGTGTACACAACTACTACACCCCTTCCCCGTGTGTACACAACTACTACACCCCTTCCCCGTGTGTACACAACTAAAGTTCTTCAAGCAATCAGAAGCCTCCCAGGTGATCCTGCTAGAGAATAAAGAGGAGAGTAGTATGCATGAGGGTAGGACAGTGCATGGGGGAGCAGTAAAGAGGAAAGGGGCAACCAGGATGTGGAGCAGGTGCAAAGAGGAGCAGAATAGATGGGGAGGGGAGGACCAGAAAGAGAAATACATTGTAATCTCCCATCACGAGGTGGCCATTTCTTCCCCGTTTTTATTAATTCATCATGACCAAGCCTACTTCTTTACTTCTGCATCTGTAGGTTATTTTCTTAACAATTAAGTCCCATCACCTGCAGGATTTATGATGTTCAATTGAGCATGAAAATCATAGGTGCAGCTTTCCCAATTATTAAGAGAACCTGTATTATTATCTAAGAAATCTCATCAGAATGCAATACTTTTATTCATTTCACACCTTAGTTAATACGACATTTTGATAGTACATTGAGTTAACATCATTCACCTTTTCCAAAAACAAAGATGATTTTACATGTTATGGGTCCTCCTTGGGATTTTGCCTCACTTACCATGGGCCTCATTACGAGGTTGGCGGTAAGGGGTTAACGGCAACGGTAAGGGTGCCGTTGCCGTTAACCCCTTACCGCCGCATTACGAGGTCCCTTAGCGAGAGCCGCTACGGGACCTGGGAGCTATTAGCGGGCCCGTTATTAGCTCCATCCCCATTCCCATTGAGCCCTATGGGGGCTCGAATGGGAATGTGGAATGGTTCTCAGAATGGGGACTTACCGGGTCCTCCAAGGTTGGAATGACCCGGTAAGTCCCTATTCTGAGAACCCAGACACGGAATGCGGTAAAGGGGTAGCCATGGCTACCTCCAACCTCGTAATGAGGCCCCATGACTTCTTTTTAAAGCCCACATGACCTTTATCGCTCTTATCATTAGGTTGGTACTGATTATGTATCAAATTGCGTACAGAGGGTGGATACAACTTCACCCTGGGTGTCTCATTTATATTTTGTTTGTGTTTTTTTGTCTATATTTGATGTTATGTTATATAGCATTAGTGTAGCGCCCAGTGCCATTTTTATAGCTCCAAAAAGGCTTATAGATACTTGAATCCACATTGCATTATTTCTTTGTCCTGAAGGAGGCGTCTGACTTAAGAACACACCAAAACGTTCCATGATGAATTAGAGCCTTGATGCACGTGTTCACATTTTCAAATATACATTTTTTGTTGTTGCATGAAGTGATGCCTTCAGATGAAACTATGCAATCTTTTTTAACATTTTTAAATATTGTGTTATTCTAAATTACAACGAAATATTCCAGATGGAGTTTCCATGTGTTAATATCCCCGCAAAAATATCGCTATACAAAAATATCGCCATATTTTTGCGGCGATATTGACCCATGGACCCTGCGGGGGACAGCCCCGCAACTCTCGCATTATTTTAAAACGTGCGGGGGACACCCCCGTGACCCCTGCTCCCACAAAATATCCTCCCTAAAAATATCGCCTATGGCGAGACAAACAACCATATGTTTGGCGATATTTTTTGTGGGGATATTTTGCAGGGATACCCAGATGGAGTACTTTGTCTATTAATATTATCGAAATCTAAGCAGTCATATCTTCCTATTTTATGCAACCACTTGATTGAGTTTGACACAGACAATCACTCCATCTGCTCCACCCTGTCTTCTCGTGGTATTTCTGATATAACCTTTCTAGGTTTATTGGATACCTCCCCAATTTGACCTATTCTGTTTCTTTGTCTTCTCCCACATCTTCTTCTTTTCCTCTTAGCTTTGGTGTTCACCAAGGCTCCGTTCTTGGTACCATTCTGTCGCGCTGTACTGACCGGAGGCGGGTTCAGATTCCTTCTCAAGCGAGAACAAGATCTTCCTGCCTACTTACTTGCCCACAGATGAAAATAAGTATACTGTCGGGGCACTAGTGAAGCAAAAGGTCTGGGAGGAATGCCGCACAGCACTCTCTGATAAGCTGAAAGAAGGAAAGGAGTCTTGGTATGGATTCTACTGGCTCCTCCCTTCTCCTCCCTCACACCAATACTCCCTGGCGTGCCTGTAAAGGGGAATACCCTGCTTAAGTTGGCAACTCAGGAAGGCCTATTCGGGAAACAGGTTTCTTGGGGATAGAGAGTCCGGGTGTTAAACTGATCTGAAGGTAGGGATTAGTCCAACAAAAGAGTCTGTAAACAAATTTCAAATCCAAGTGTGAATCCACTCCAGGCCACCAAAAACAGAGAACAGTTTCATTCCAACGGCCTAATGCAGAAAGTCCAGAAACCACAATCCTATGGAAGATCCAAAAGCAATCCAACAAGCCAATCCTGCTTGAATAACAGTGAGGGCGCAAGGAGTCATAACAAACGGGATATCCTAAAGTCAGTCTGAACAGGAGGCTAAATGCTGTGTAATGCCGGTGTTGTGCAGTAGCGGGACGGGTAGACAGGCACGGGCTCCTGCAATATGTAGTACAGGACCTGCCACCACGGTAAAGGTGCCATGGGATGTGCCACTCTCCCCGGCCTAACTGCCATGGCCACCACCCTAACGTGCCCGGAGACCTGATATTTACCCCACGGCCCATGGGCTTCATGGGCGCAGAGAAAAACGGTGATGGAACATGGCGATCAATCAGGGCGCTTGGACATTAGCAGAAGGTTCCCATGACCAGTTTTGGGAACCATACCAATCCAGTCAACCAGGTACAAAATGGTACCCCTGCAGGCTTGCGAGTCCAAGATGTCCTGGACCCCGCATTCTGTCTCTCAACCCACCACTTCAATGGGACAGAGAAAAGGAGGTAGATAGACATCAGTGGGGCAGGGTTTGACATGTGTTACATGACAAATGGGATGTGTCTTCCATGTCCCCAGCAGCATTAGCACAGTCACTGGGTTGATGACTTGCTTCACGGTGTAATAGACCTACATACCTGGGCAGTAGTTTACGGGGACCAGGAATAATGGGTTTTGTGGACAATCATACCTTGTCTCCGATGGCGATCGGCGAACTCTTGGTGTCTTGTTCAGCATTTAGGAGGTGCTCTTGTATGTGCTTATGTAACTCTGCTTGATGCAGAAGACAATCCATAACTGCAGGCATGGCCAGAGAATCTAAATCCCCATTAGACATTGCCCAGGGATGGAACCTGTAGACCGCATAGAAGGGAGAAACATCTGTGGAGCTATGAACCACGTTGTTCTATGCATATTTTGTCATACTGAGCACAGAATGTCTGGGATCTAGTTATTGAAAGCACTGGTAATGCAAATACTGCTCAAGGATTTGGTAAACCCTTTCAGTTTGCCTATTCGGTCTGTGGCTGGTAGACAGATGATAGGGGAACTCCGATGTCCAAATGATTCATCAGCTCACACCAAAAAGAAGATGCGAAGTGAAATCTCCTGTCAGAGATTATTCCTGCTGGCAGACCAAGAAAACTCAAGGTATGTTACAGGAGCATGTCTGCAAGTCTGCAGGCAAGCCCTTGTGGGCAAGGTAAGGCACCATCTTGGGGAATGCGTCCACAGCTACCCATATTGTTGTCATATCCCTTACTTCAGGTAATTCTTTTACAATGCCCATCGTCAATAAGGTCCATGGTTTGTGGGGGATGAGCACTGGTTGTAGCAGCCCCACAGGCTTACCTCTGGGACCTTCGCCTTGGGTGAAGATAGTGCACAGAGCAACGCATGCATCCACATCATCTTCCAAGAAGGGCCACTAACACCACCTTCATAGGAGATATTTGGGCTTGCATTGTCTGTGATGACCAGTAACACAGGTGTCTGGGCATAACCCGGAAAGCCTGGTGTCGTACCCCAGTGGTGGGTAGATTGAGACACCGCTGTATGAATGGTAATCCAAGTTGAGTGGAGTCGATCTGGTTCTGTACCTCTTCAGGATGTCACTGGACCCAGGACCTAACCTCTTGTAACATGGTGTGCATATGCACACAAAGGCATCAGGCGCTAGGACAGTATTTAATGGTTCCGGTTGTTGGTCCTTGTCTAGGCAACGTGATAAGGCATCAGCTTAACAGTGTGCTTTACATGGCCCGTGATTTACCACAAAATCAAATGGAGCTACAACCTGGTGCCAACAGAATAATAGAGCGTTGGCACAAGTTGTAGTAGCTAATGCCTGAAACTTCTAGTTGTCAGTGAAGACTACGACTTGATGTGCCACCCCTATAAAATGATGGCACCAGCCTTTGACTGTGGTCTTTATCACCAACAGTTCCTTTTCAGTGACTTTGTAGGCCAACTCCATTGGCATAAATCTTCGGGAATAATAAGATTTGAGGCATAATTTCTGAGTACTTATGCAGTGGAGTCAGTCCTATCCCAAAGATGTCTAAGTCGAGGTATCCGCCTCTACCAAGTAGGGAAGTTCTGGATTTGGGTGTTGCAAAACAGGGGCCGAGACAAAGGCCACTTTCAGTTGATCAAACGCCTTCTGGGCTTTGTTTGTTTAACAGAAGGACTCTGAAGGTCCGGCCAAGGTAGTCAGCAGAAGGGCCGCAGAACGATGCACCGGTAACAGTTAGCAATACACAGGAATGTCGGCAATGCCTTGAGGCTTGTAGGCAATGGCCATTGTAGAAAGGCCTGTACTTTGGCAGGACTCATTTATATGCCCTGAGAACACAAGAGGTATCCCAGAAGCAAGTCCCTTTCAGGTATGGTGAACAGAAAATGTTCCTGCAGTCTCTACAACACAGCTGATATGATATGGCATTTATAACGCGCCTGTAGACAAGTGTTTCTAGGCGCGACAAGACAAGTAGGGGGAAACAAGGGAGGACAAAATAACGATCTTACTAGGCCTTGTGTCATTCAGATTGCTCAAGTGCGGGGGGGGGTGCTCATGGCGCGTGAGGTGCTCCAGTAAGGAAGAGGAAAACGCCTGCACTCATCCAGATACACATAACGGACCTATCCAACATATCACTAAAGATGCCATTCAGGGGCATTGCAGAGGCCGAAGGGCATTACAAGATACACAAAGAGCCTGTATATGGGGCAGAAGGTGGGTTGCCACTCCTCTCTCTCCCTGATGTGTACATGGTTGTAAGCCTCTCTGATATGCAGTTTTGCAAAGACCACTGTGGTACAGAGTTAATCCTAAAGGACATTTATCAATGGAATTAGGTAGTGATTGTTTTTTGTTACTCTGTTAAGAGTACAGTAATCATTGCAAGGCTGGCGATCCTCATACTGAAAAATAAAGGCGAGGCCGTGGATATTTGTAAGGGGGTATGAACACTGGCGTAACTATTTCTGTAACAGAAATAATGTCTTTATGAAGGCAGAGTGACTATAAAAAGAAACTTTATTTTTGAAGTCTGAGGGATCCCCCCCCCCATGCAATGGAAGACCCTATGCTGGAGGCCTCCATGTCATGGTGTGGGGAAACCCTATGACTTCAAAAAGAAGAGTGGGCCTCATTATGAGTTTGCCGGTCTGGAAACAACAGTACCGGTAAGCTTGCTGGTACCGTTGTTTCCGGACCGGCAAACTACGAGTTCTGTGAGCGAGTACCTTTCAGCCCGCCAGGTCTGACTTCGCGGAGAGAACGGCACCCGCGCTCAGAACTCGACGGATGCACCTGCACCATTCATGAATGGATGGTGCCGGTGCATCTGGCCTCCCCATTCCCATTGAGTCCAGTAGGACTCAATGGGAATGGGGAGTAATATTTTCTGGCGCCCGGGAATGGGCAATTTCCGGGTCTGCCAGGGCTGTAATGCACCGGTAATTGCCCATTCCCCGGCACCGGAAAATTCATGACTCTGGCGGCAGCTGTGCTGGTATTTACCGGCACGGCTACCGCCAGGGTCATAATGACCCCCAGTATCTCTTTGAAGTCACTCTTCATTCATAAAGAAATTATTTCCGTTATGATTCAGTCCTTAAAGGAAATCATTTCTTTATGAAGTCAACGTGACTTCCACTTAACCCCATGACGGGTGCGTGGTGAAAGGGTGCACACTTAAATGTACGGGTGGCTGCCTGGGTGTGCCTGCATGGTGAAAGGGTGCACACTTAAATGTATAGGTGGCTGCCTGTGTGAGTGTATGGTGAAAGAGTGCACACTTAAATGAATGGGCGGGTGCCTGTATGGTGTAAGGGTGCACACTTAAATGTACGGGTGGCTGGGTGTGCCTGTATGGTTAAAGAGTGCACAGTTAAATGTATGGGTGGCTGGGTGTGCATGTGTGTATATGGTGAATGGTGTGTGTGCTTGTGTTCAGGGGTGCAACAAAAACTACATTTCGGGGCGGCTAACACTTCAAATGTTGGGAGAGGCGCTATCTTCATGGGCAGTGGCCGAGGGGAAAACTTATTTGTGTGGGGAATCCAATTTCTTTACACATTTTAATGAGACTATTCTAGTGCAGCTTCAATGTTACACGCAGTTAACTCTCTCCCACTTATGGACTGCTGCGAGAATTGAGTGGCTTCCTGTTCCCTCTCTACCCTTCCAACCACTCCCCTGGCATGCAAGTACTAAACCCACAATTGGCTAAAAAATGTGGCATTTGAATGCAGGTACTAACAGTGAAATGCTTTATGTTAGTAATTGCTGGGCTCTTGTTAACAGCAACACCCAGGTGCTGTTTAACATCTTTGTCCTGTTCTGTCCGGCAACTGCTCTGAAGGTCTGCCAGGTTGAGTGAACATAGCCCAACATTTCGGGGGGAGGGGGAGGGGAGTGCTGAATCCCAGTCAACTCAATGGTGTTGCACCACTACTTGTGTTTAATGCCTGGATTACTTATTGGTAATCTTCATTACTCCTAGCCATATTCTTCCTCATCCCACCCCTTGTGTATGAGGCACTCTGCCTCATACAAAAGGGGTGGGACAAGGAAGAATAGGCAGTGTGCCTCATACACAAGTACTGGGATGAGGTAGAGGTACATGGAGGTAATGCCTGACTTAGCTACCTGTAATCTTCATTACTCCTAGTCCCATTCTTCCTCATCCCAGTACTTACCTATGAGTGAAGGAGCCTCATATGTAAGCTCTGGGACACGGAAGAGGGACGTGGAGGTAATTTTGGGCCAAGGAGCTGATTTTGGAGGTTGGGGTAAGGGTGAGAGGGAGAGGTGATGTTTGTGGGGGTCAGGATTGTGGGACAAATCATAATGGTTCTCCATGTCCAGTCTGATCAGGCATAATATGTGGTATTAGTGGCTAGAGAGGCATTTTGGTGCAGCCAATCTAGTCATTCCTCAGTTTGCTTTGCATGGCCTGTGGAACACAGCTAACACAGACTCCCTGAAGAGAGTTTGAGACTTGAAAGTACTTGGAGGAGTAGAACTATTGTGCATTTGAACTGCAGCAGTTGGGATTTAACCCTGGTAATTTTTTAACATTGTTGGGACTATTTGCATCTGGGATTCAACCCTGTTATTTTTTTTTACTTTGTTGGGATTTAACCCTGTTATTACTCACATCAGGATTAAATGACTAGGAACTAGAGTGCGCGCCTGATCTTCTTTTTCTACTTAATGTTGCAGGAGACCCGGGTTCCAGAGGCAGCAGCACCGGGGTTATTATGCCCCCACTTTGGAGAGCCATAGTCATGGTTTTCCTCCCTCCCCCAATTTTGGGTAAGATTTGTGTGTTTGGAGGGGAGTTGGTTCCTGGTCTCCTGAATGAAACACTTGTGCCATCACTACAATAACCAGAATCCCTTGAGACTGAAATTGAAAAAGTAATTAGCAACACCTGAAAAGGAACACAGCTAACACAGCCTCCCTGAAGAGAGTTTGAGACTTGAAAGTACGTGGAGGAGTAGAACTATTGTGCATTTGAACTGCAGCAGTTGGGATTTAACCCTGGTAATTTTTAAACATTGTTGGGCCTATTTGCATCTGGGATTCAACCCTGTTTTTTTTTTTTTTTTAACTTTGTTGGGATTTAACCCTGTTATTACTCACATCAGGATTAAATGACTGGGAACTAGAGTGCGCGCCTGACCTTCTCTTTCTCATTCCTCAGTTTGATATGACTTTATTTTTATAACCGGGCATTTCTGATAAAGCAGTCCTGCTAAGTATAATTACCTGGCTAGACTGGCATTTCGGTGTTGCCAGACTAGTCGTTTCTTACTGGGGCATTGTATATTTTTCTGGGAATCTGTGATAGAATGATATGAAATAAGTCATTTATAACGTGCCTGTACACAAGTGTTTCTAGGCGTGACAAGACACGGAAGGGAAGCTAGAGGGAGGACAAGACAAACGATCTTACTAGGCCTTGTGTCATTCAGATCGTGCCGGTGTGAGAACGAGAAGTGCAAGGGGAAATGGAGGGGGGATGCAAGGGAGAGCGGAGGGAAAAACAGGGCAGCAATTCTCTGAGTAAGTGTAGCTAGGGCAGTGCAGCTCTGAGTAGTGCAAGGAGAATAATGGACTGCAGGGTTACAGTTACAGCCCCTAAGTGCATGGTAGGCCCAGAGGCAGTGCAGGGGAGGCTGATCAAGAAAGAGTCTGGACATAGTGAGACTCTGAGGGTAGCCCAGCAACAAGTCGGTACAGCAGACAGGTAGGTCAGATAGGCCAGGTAGGCCAGGAGGGGCGGGAGAGAGAGAAAGCAGAGGAGAAGAGGAAAGTTTTGAGCTGCTTCCGGATCTTCAGGTCGTCCGGCTCAAGTTTGAGAGGAGCGGGGAGGCCTTTACAGAGGGAGGCACCTGCATAAGAGCGAGATCTACCACCCCCCCCCCACTCTCTGCCTGGGGGAAGTGTCTAACCATTAGAGAGTTGGAGTTAACTGAGCAAAGGGCTTGAGAAGGAAGGTATTTTGGCAGAGAGCGATAGATATAGTGTGGGCCCAGGCCCAGAAAGCTTTGTGGACAATGCAAAGGGTTTTGAAATTGTTCCTTGCAACAACCGGGAGCCAATGGAGAGATTTCAGGGCTGGAGAGATATGATCCCTGGGCCTGAGGCCAAGGATAAGTATCACAGTCCTGTTCTGGATTAGTTGCAGAGGGCAGAGAGTAGAGGAAGGCAGGTTGGGAAAGAGGCTGTTGCAGTAGTCCAGCCTAGAGAGAACCAGGGCTCTGGAGACAGTGAGCTTCTGGGGGAAAGTGAGAAAGGGAAGTGTCTCTTTGAGGAGGAGCAGCTGGTAGTGGGATTTATTGGCGACGTCTGATATGTGAGGAGAGAAAGAGAGAGTGAAGTTAAAGATGACAACCAAGTTTTTTGCGTCACAGGAGCCTTCCTGCGAGGCAAAAACATTTACCTGAAAGAAGGGGGCCCTAGGTGGGCGGAGAGAGTGCGAGAGGGAAAGCATGGGCAGGGGTCCCAATTAGAAGGATCTCCATCTTACTCGCATTAAGGGAGAGATCGGTGGATGTGCACCAATCCTGAATCGCGGATAGGCAGTCAGGAATGAGAGAGGAGTCTGAGGAGAGCCTGAAGGAAGGCTAAGTGTCTTCTGCATAAGAGGAGAAGGTATAGATGAGGTGGGTCAAACAGGGCCAAGAAGAGGTTGAAAAATCAGGGTGAGAGGATGGAGCCCTGGGGACACCACAGGTATAGAGAGATGTGGTGGAGAGAAAGGGACCAAAGTGCACCTGGGAGGGACTGTCCAAGAGGAAGGAGGTCAGCCACTCAAGGGCCTGATCCGTGATGACCAAGTTCTCATGGAGTCAATTAATCAGGATGGCGTGGTTGACCATGTCGAAAGCAGAGGAAATATCAAGGAGGATGAGGACAGAAGGAATTCTGTAATCAAGGTTAGAGAGCAGATCTTCATAGGTGCTCAGGAGAACAGTTTCCATACCTCTGGCATCTCTGAAGCCAGACTGATGGTGATGGAGACAACCAACAGATTCAGTGTGGAGAGTAAGCTGGAAGATGGACAGTTTTTTTTTCCAACAATTCGCCCAGGAAAGGGGTGATGGATATTGGGTGATAGTTTTCCAGGCAGGCAGGAAAGGCAGATGGCTTCTTGATAAGTGGGTGCAGAAGATAGTGCTTAAGGGGAGAGGGGAGCATTTGAGTGGTGAAAGAGTGATTACAGAAATCAGCCAAGGCTGGAGCAAGGGTGTCAATATGGTCCTTGATGGTTCTAGAGGAGCAGGGGAGCACCCGTTTGGACACCACATTCAAAGATCGGACTTGTCCAGAAACCTCATCAGGTATTGTCAGAGAGAAAGAGGAGATAAGAGGAAGAGAAGTGGAGCTGGCCAATGGGGGGGGGGGGGTCAAGAGAGGAATAGGGAGAGGAAGAGGAGATGGGAGACTGGATGTCCTAAGTTTTTGCAGAGAAGGGACAGAACAGTGCCATACAGAGGGAACCTGAGAGGTAAAGACCACAACAGGATTGATTATTTACTTACAGATTTTAAAGAGTTTGGCTTTGTTGTTAGATGCCACAGAGACGCAGGCTTGAATGTGTGTTCTCTTCTTGATGAGTGTTATTGCTTCGACTGGCATTTTGGTGCAACCAGTCTGGGTATGTCTACATGTGGCCTGGCATGCTTTACTGCAATGTTATTACACTGGTCTACATTGTGTAGCCAGTTGGACATGTTGTCATTGTGCATGGCATTTTTAATAGCAAAGCATTAATGTTCCTGTGCACTGTTGGTGACTTGCATGTATTGGATTGGTGTTACCCTACAAAACCATTGCAAACACTCTGGCTTTTTAGCCAATTTTTCTCAGAAAGTGTGCTGTATATTGCATTAAAACACATATTTATATCTTTCTACTAGTGCAGTGTGTGACATACAGCTTAAACAGCACATTTGTCCGTATTACGCAAGTGTGATAATCTAGGCCGGCCCAGAGTGTGGCGCAACCCATGATTTGTTACATAGTTGGGGGGGGCCCTCAGCATGGCTCGCAGGGAGGGCCCCCACATTTTGTGTTACGCCACTGGGTATGAATCACATACAGTAATATATTCCCTTAAAACCTCATCCTCTTTAGGGTTCATAGAGTATATGCTGTGATTACGGAGTACAGCATCCTTGACCAGGTCTATCGAGCAGTCACACAATCTGTGTGGTGGTACGAGCTCTAACCATTTCTTAGCAAACACATTGCAGTATTCGACGTACACATCTGGTATACCTGCTTCAACCAAACCTACCATCTGTAGACCAGTGACTAAGCAATATCTGTATTGATGGTGTTCTGTTGTAGGGAAACAATGGTTTTGGCAGTAAGTGAAGACAAACTACACCTGTCTTGGCACCCAGTCAATGAACAGGTTGTGTGTCTGTAACCAGGGTATGCCCAGGATCACCCCAAAATACAAGGAAGAGATTCGATCGAAGGCATGTTTTTTTCTGTATATTGCTCTGGTCCTGTCAGAAGCAACCCCGCGGTCTGCTCAGGCACCAAACTAGAAGAGAGGGTGATACCATCCACTGCCGCCACTGGCTCAGGAAAGGCTTTGGGTATCATTGGAATCTTGTGTTGATGTTCAAAATCGAGATTAATATAGTAATGCCGGAATCTACCAGCAAGGAAGTTCTTACCTCTTACTGTCCGGGCTTTGCAAATGTTACCTGGAGGATGACATAATGGGATACGCACCACAAGGAAGAAACAGGCTCACTGTTATAGAGGCCCGCTCAAGTGGCCTCGTCTACAAATAGTCCAGGCAGTTTTCTGCCTTCTTCTTGGGTCTTCGCAGTCATTCTTTGAGGAACTTGCTCAACGTCCTGCAGAAGGGGCAGCGATTGGCATCCCTCCAGCTCCCCCGCTCTACACGGGTCTGGGAGATACCCCTAGTTTTCCTGGGTTCAGGCAGTGGCATGGAGGGGACCGCTACCCAGTCCCCCCAGGGGCCGTATGGAACCCAGCCAAGCATTTTATTCTTGTGGTTCAGCTTGTCAGGCACCCAGCTGCAAGACTACCTGCATAATGCCAGAAATAGGAGCTTAGAATGGCAGGGACTACCGCCAGAGTGTCCATGAGTGAGATGTTAAGCCCTCGATAAAATACAGAAGCCTTCTTCAATTCAGGCCATTGCATCTCTGCGGCTCCCTGATGTACTCCAAAAGGCTCAGATAGGCTTGGGTTAAAGTAACTCCAAATCAGAGGCTTGGTCCTTGTCTCTTGTGTCCTTCTCTCTTCTGTCAAAGACCCAGGTCCTACAACATAGGGTCACTAGCCTCCAACAAGGGGTTGGCCCATATAGCGCTACCCTACCCAAGTATAACAAGACAAAAGCTGCATTAGAGGCAGCACATGTGAAGGCTGATGGCCTGCACAAAAAATGCAGCTTACACTGATAGCTAAAGGTGCAAAATGTTGTAGGATCCCCTAAAAACTTCTTGGGCAGGGGCCAGTGGAAATGGGGTGAACATCTGATATGCAGCAATACAGGGGTCTCTTTCCTAGTGATCCAGAAGCCCGAGCGGTACTACCCCAGCAGGAGGAGTGGCTGGGGCGTTGCTGAATTCAGCCTCCAGCAGCTGCTGCATGCTATGTCTAACTAGTTCAGCTAGTGTGAGCTGCCATCAGTCTGTCCGCAGAGTGGCTAAGGCCTGCATGGCCATGGCTAACGGATCTGCAGCAACTTCTGTCTTGTTCTCGGGCGAGGACAGCAGTGTGCTCTAGCACTTTGAAGCATCTTCTATGCACTAAATGGAATTATCAGTAAATATCTTAGACCAAATAACTGGACAGATCCATGGAAGATGGTAAAATACTGCTTTAATCTCAATGAAAGAAAGCAGGGAGATGTAACAGCTATCAAAATAGATGCATGTTTATTCACACACTTTATCTCGTTTGTACAGAGTTTATATACTTTTAAATACGTCATTTATGACATCACCCTACTTGGCATTTGCTAAACCTATTGACGGGAGGGATTGGATTAGGGCAATATGTCTACTCATAGAATTATATATGGGTTAATATCTCATTGGCTGCCCCTTGTCTGTAGGACACACCATGAGCTACTTCAACATACGTAATATTCTGATTATAGCAGAGAATATGGCAGCGGATTGGTAAATGCAACATTGTATGTAAAAGTGCGTGGCAGGCTTTATGATGGGTTGGCAACCCCATCCAACCTTGGACTTTTGGCTTTTTAGCAGCATGTGAGTGAAAGCGAAACCTAGGTGCTCGAGGTGCGTCAACTAATTACTTGTTTTCCCAATGAGCCCATCGTATGTCATCAACCTGATCCTTAGCCAAGGTCTTCTGTTTGTAGTTAACCTCCTAGTCTGGTCACTATCCTGTAACATTCAATGGAGTATGAGCAGACCACCATCTCCGTGTAGGCTTTTAATGAATAGCCCTTGTTTTTGACTTCTGAGTTACGTGTTAGGAGACCATGATTTTGTTAATTTCAGCCTTTCATTTACTACTATTTGATTTTATTAAACAGGGTGCCATTACTCTTTCCGGCTTTTAGAGACTTGCTCACTCCACTTCACATAGGCTTTTGTCCTCGTTATTGTTCAACAATGTTGCAGAACTTGCTGCCAAGTTGCGAAACTCGCTGCCCGTTCAGTTGAGAGCAACCAACAATCTTCTGGCCTTTCGCTGGCTGTTAAAAAGCTATCTGTTCTAATTGCTTCTTTGGGTTATCAATTTAATTCTTTATTTCTTCTGTTTTTTTTCCTTTTAGCACCAAGATTCTTCGGCGAGTGTGCGCTTTATAAAAATAATTAACATAACATAACATGCCACTACCAGATGTCCTTGTCTCTCCTAATCTTAGCCGAAATATGTCTTATGCACACTGTCTGTCCATTCGACTCCTGTGCCTTGAACCCATCTCTCGAAAATAGCCTCCTTGATTCCAGGCCAAGGTACTCCCTTATTCTGCACACGAAAACAGCTTCTTCATCAGTTCTTCAATTTGCAATCCTGGGCTCGTCTTTTGAGGTAGCAGGGTTGATTCTTAACACAGGCTATTGTCCATTTTCTTCCAATGGCCGTCCTAAACCCTAAACATTGTGTATATACCTATTTTTAGCAAGCTTCTATGTATCTTTTCTACCTTGCATTATAGTTATTGGTCAGCACGTTGCTTCATCTGCTTATATTCACGATTACTTCGTCTTTAGGTACATGTTTCTCTTAGTGCTTCAGTTATAATGCCAGTCTTAAGTATTTTCATATTGTTTCGGCATAGGTTCATACATCTTCTTTATGACATCATTCTGTTGTCATCAGACTTTACTTGGAGTTCATCCATATTACCCACAGCTGCATTCTGGCATCTTGGTAGTGGACATCCTTCCCATTAGTATCCGTCTTCTGCTTCTATGTGAGGGTATATTCTGAATGGTTGCCTGAGTGCATATCGTCTTTCATACACTCTACGCGGTATAGGAATGTTGCATGGATTCATGCATGCGTTCCCAATGGTCTACTCCAATATGACGGTGGTGAGGGGGCAAGGACCAGAGGAGAGGCATGCATCTGCTCCTCTACACAGGCTTCAAATGTCTGTACTGACCTAGGCGGGTTAGGATTCTTTCTCAGGGGAGAACAAGATCTTCCTGTCCACTTACTTGGCCACAGATCAGCAGCGTATAATGTGGGTGAGCTAGTGAACTGAAAGGTCAGGGAGAATGCTGCAAGACACAAGGTAAAGAGCCTAATTAGTGTGGCTTCTACTGGCTCTTCCCTTCTCCTCCCACCCATCAGTACTCCCAATACCTGATGTACTTGTGAGGGGAATACCCCGCTGCACTTGGCAATTCATGAAGACCTGTTCGGAAAACATGGTTCTTGGGAAGAGAGTCTAAGTGTAAAGCTGATCCGGGGTTAAGGAACAGTACAACAAAAGTGTCTGAAAAGAAAGTTCCAAATCCGGCTGTGAATCCACTCTAGGGTACCAAAAACAGAGAATAGTTCCAGTACAAAGTGTTAATGCAGAAAATCCAGAAAACACAATCCCAGGGATCATCTAGAAGCAATCCAACAAGCCAATCCAGGTCGAATAACAGTCAAAGGGGTCGTAACAAAAGGCGTATCCAATTGTCAGTGGAGGTTAGCCGGGTTCAGAAGACTAGGTCGAGCAGAGAAACAGAATGCAACTGACACATAAGGCAACTATTGAGGTGCGCAATGTGCTGAAGCCGCTGACGGTCAGACAGGCAGGGGCTCCTGAGATATGTAGTACGGAGCATGCTACCGCAGTAATGGAGCCATGAGATGTACCACTCTCCCTGCCATAACTGCTCTGGCCACTGGCGTAACGCACCCCGAGGTCTCACACCTTCTTATATTCAGTTTACATTTATGATCTCACTTCCCTAATTGGTAGGTTACAGCCTGCCGCCGGGGGGCTCTATTGTGTGGTAGCTGACTGTGGCCCGAGTTAGTTATTGCAAGCCGAATGCGAGGGCCTCTAAAAAGAGCAAAGGTCATCAGAAGGCTATCGGGCGCCATGGTAAGGGCTTCCTGTGACACAGCTTGTTCATGTCTCCTTGACCTGTGCCCATTGTGTAAGTATAAAAAAATGGAAGAATGGAATGCAGGTGGTTAGAGCCTCAGTTACAAGCTTACTGATTGGCTATAGACCTGAAAGATGTGAGAAGCACATAGGAGAAGAGAAAAAACATGCTCCAATTTATATAATTTGTAATTCATCTGACTTATACAATGCTGATGACACTCAGATTTGTGTGTCTTTTTCTTCTTTTTCTGACGCTCTTTCATCAGCTAATTTCAAACTACCATTCTGACATTCAGCTTTGGGTAAACTCCCACTTTTTAGCTAAGCTCTAATAAAACAGAAACACTCGTTTTCCTCTGTCACTATCACTCATGCAATATCCGTACATATGGTCCTCTTCTCTCTTTTATCAATGACTTAAACTAACAGGATTCAACCCAATCCTTGTGCAGAAGATGGCATCCTGGGTACCCAGTTGGATTTCGCCTCCCGAGATGTCTCTTTTTCACTTGTGCAACATTGATTTATCATCAGTGTGAAAACGAAAGGCCGGAATGGGAACCACTGCAGTTGTGACACAAGCATCAGGAGATGGTGGCTCCTCAAGCGGAGCAGAGCGTCAGCAGGCCTGTTCCAAAATGGTGACTGTTAGCCAAAGGAATTAGTGACAAAGACAGCCATCCCATTAGCCTCCTATAACATTCTGTGGTCCTCCACAGCATCTTCAATCTGCCCCCCAGTGTTGGCTTGCGCCTCCCCACCTCCGCTGAGCCCTTTGCGATTTTCATTCATTTGGTCTTTGGGTCCCTTTCTTGAAACTGCCCTGCCCTCTTAGTTCACTCTGCTCCCTTCTTGCAGACTTTTTACATCTGCTTAGTCCTCGGATGTTAGACTCTTGTAAACTTCTTTTCCTTACATCATTGACTGTACTGATAATAGTCTTCAAATATTTATTCAGGGGCCAAGTCCTATAAATTAAACTAGGGGTACTCATTAAGATACGCAATGGGATGCGACGTTGCCAGAAATTAGTATATCAAGGTGAAATCTGGAAAGGACGAATGGCATTTGCCTTTCATAAAATCAACACACACACAACACCAAGAGAGGATATTTTCTTCTAATAGTGTTTTTGAAAACACCCCTTAAGTGCCAGGCTATTATGCAAGTCTATGCAAAAAGGACGAGCATACTCGTCCTTGTCACTTAAGGGTTAAAGCCAATACAAAAAATGTTTTTTCCTAGAACTTGCAGTACCGAAATGGGACATTTCACCGTTAGTTGTTTGTTATTTTTCATCCGGTTATATAGTGCAGTGGTGAAGTGTCCGGCCTGCAAACCTGACGACTGCGGTTCCGGCGATCGGCTTTAATTCATATCTTCAAAGAGGACATTGAATGTTTCTCATTTTAGCTTGGGGGACTGAGGCCACCCTCTGAAAAAGTGGGGGGGGGGACCCCGTCCACCTGCGTGTACCCCCGACTTGAGCCCTGCATTTATTGTACTATTTCCAACTTTTTTGTATAACGTTTCGAGTAAGGCGCAATAGAAACGCAATAAAAGACACCAATACATACATGACACCACCATTCTAACCTAGAACACGCAAGTGTAACTGAAATGATGAGCTAAGTGTTGGAATTGTATTTGCAAATGTCTTGTGAATTCCCATGTAAGTTTTGACTTGCTCCGTGTTAACTAACATTTGCAACTCCGTCAAACCTGACAGGAAGTAAATGTGCCTGCGGTGTATCTATTTACACGTATGTGCTCACATAAGTTACCCATTCGAGTCATCTTTTTTGAATCCACTGTTACCTGCACATGCGTGAGTTACAACCTTTTCGAGGTGGAAGGCAAAATGGTGCCTAGAAAAATCTTCGCGAATCGACCCGTAAGGCAGATATGGAAACGCAAAGCAAAGATTGAAAACTTCCTGGACAAGTTCATGAGAATTTGGCAAGGAAAAGGATTTTTCGGTTTCCAGCTTTATAAACAGATGCCAGCATGTTCCCTTTTTTTGCAATATCTAGTTCATTTGTGCAATAACTTCGATAAACATAAGGAAGAAAGCAATAAGACTATTTTAGAGAAAAAAACGTTTTTATTCAAAAGACGTGCATACAAAAATATTTAGAGAAGTGGAAAAGTCGAGATAATAACTGACACATATTTAGAAAAATGATAGGCCATTGAAAAACATGTATAGACTGAAACGTTCAAACACTTGACAGACATAAACCCATGAGTTCATATTAAAAACGATATTAAAATATAATTTGGCGAAACAAAGCATGTTTGGAAATAACTCTTCATGCCTCCAGCTTTTCTGCTCCCCCTCTACAAATTCCATTTGCGTCAACAACCTCCATGCTAGCAAATAAGGCTGTGAAAATAAGGGACATCAAAGTAGCCCACCTTCTCCCAATAATGATGTGCAATGAAAAATTGGTTTACATTTATTGCTGTGCATTGCATAGCAGGGTCAGTACTGGTTAGTGTTGTGCAAGGTATGTGGGGTGTTCTTCGGCATATGTGAACATGTTCTAGAGCAAGAAGGCGATGTATTAAAAAGCTGTGTTTACCTGCCAATATTGAGGATTTCTATAGATTGCTGTGCAGTAAAGATATTGAGGATTTCTATAGATTGCTATGCAGTAAAGATAAAAGTACCTTATTTGAAGCTCACAGCAATGGCGCATCATTGCCGCAGGGGTCTACCGGCAGTTACCTTATGTCTCCAGCCAAGGGTTAAGACTTTAAGGAAAGGTGATGTGCTGTAGGCTTGCCCGGAGAATTGGTGCAAAACATGTAAGTTTCAGACAGGAGTTTAAAACGCCTGCTTAAATGCCACCATTTATATGACCAGGTTTCCATTTTTCTGATAGCCAGAGATTTTACTCTGATGCCTTGCCAACTATCTCCAGTGGGATGGTACATTAATTTGTGAAAATGTATCAAGTCAGAGTAGCATCAGATACCCCATCGCTCTGCCCCGTAGCACATAAAAGATATCAGAGATGGCATCACCAATGACATCATAATGTATGGCGTCAACGGGGGTTCACAATTAAGGTTGTACAAAAGCTGCTGAGTTTCATGGGTTCTGTTGTTTTAAATTGTTTAACCTTAGCTGTCTCTTAACTAAAGTATATATATATATGCATATTTAAATATGGAGGGTGAGAGAGTGAATGAGAGAGAGTCTCTCTCTCTCTCTCTTCCCCCCCCCCACTATACCAGGGTGGCTCTTCCAAACAAAACCACTGAAGGCAAAGGTCTTATTCTATTGAAAAGTAGTTCTTGACAAGCATGAAGTTGAAGGATTGACATATTTTGTGCTGTAATGCTCAGTTGGACAATGTGTAAGCTTGAATGGAGACCTGTTCTTTTCATTTTTTGATTTACAGTAAAGCCTTATCCTCTGCATAGGTACATTCTTGTTAGACCCAAGCAATATATAAAATTAACTTTATCTAAGTCTGGCAGATCTCAAATATCCCTAATTGCAGGCTCCCATCCAGTTTGTCTGTTGATTTCCTACTGTAATTCTCAGTTATATGTTATTTTGACAGTGTGTTTTTAGGAGGTTCTGACGTCTCCTTCCTCATTTCCAGACTGAGCGTGGTGGATGACACTTTAACTGTTAATTATGCACTTCTTGGTGTTGCATTGGCATGCAAAAACGTCTATTTTCTTTTGCTGCTTGCCTGATGGCGGGGTCAACCCATAACCCCATCATATCCACCAGTCCCCCGGTCAATATCCCCCACACCAACCCCTGTTGCAAGTCCCTCGTTTAGCTCTCTTTTCCATGAATGCTTCTGCAGCTATCTCCTTCACTTAATGACTTTTCGGTGACCTGCCCCACCCATCACTCGCTGCTCCTGTTCTGTCCCGCCGCTCTCCTCCTACTTGTCCCTTGGTGCCTCGGGATCTCTGTGAGTGCTGATTACCTGCTTTGCGACATCACTTGTTTCCCCACCCGCTGTCTCAGCAGGACCCTACACTCCCATTGTCTTGCACAGAGCCACTGGCGAAGTTCACTGCTTGTAGGACTACAGGCAGGATTTGCCTGAATCCCTGAGGCCCAGTCTCCTTTGTTGATGCGATTGTCGTCATAATGCTGAGTCGTCCTTGCCCAAGGGGGCTCTTCATCAAGAGGTGTTTTATTTCAGTTAATTGAAGTGGCAATTCATAATTTCCCAGTTGTCAGAATAATGCAATGTGCAATTCTCTGGACACGAAATTAGCAGATTATGGTACCACGAAGAAAATGCTTATCCCTAAAAAAACATTGGGTCCACTTTAGCCTTACTTTCAGACACTTTGTACCCAAGTAGAATCTCTCATTTACAACTTGCAAATAGAGATCAGACCACGGTCACTGAAAGGTGCGGACCCACTGAAGGAAGGCACGGCATATTTTTACCGCTGAACTAATTACAAGACATATTTGCAAAGGTTTTACACTTGAAGTCCTTTTGTTTTTTTAGACTTTTTATCAGACCATGTACATCTCCGCTTATGCATCTCAGTGTATCCTTTTCCAGCCACCGCTTCATGATTGCATTGTCAGGAAATACACTCCATTGAGTGACAATTATCATCAAATCTTCTCCTTGCATGTCGATTGAGGAAAAAAGGAAGCTGTGAGTAGGCTTACTCCTTCAGTTGTCTCAGGAGCAAAACCAACAACTGGAGTCTTAACTCACTGGTCATATTTGTAATTTTCCATATCTGTTGGCTGATAAATACATCTACATTGTAGGAAAATGACATCAGTAACACATATGACTTTATAAATGGGAGCAATGAAATGCTACACAGAAGTGTAGTTTTGAATAATCGACTACTGAAAAGACACCTTTGTTTGTTTTATTAAGCGTGTGAACATAGGAATCTTGCACTTCTGACTGAATTTGGCCTTTTTAGGTTTGATTCCTGGCTCTGCGTTACCCGAGGAGGGTTGGTAAATCACCTCCTTTCTTTCGTGTACGTTCTGCCACAAACATGAAAAGTAAATAAGCTTTTGTGCTGTGCCAAATTCCCAACACTGCGGTCTCACAGTGCCAAGGCTGGTTGGGAACGTGTTTTATTGGACTACATACATTGAACCAAAAGGCCTGGCACTTGAATACCCGCTTGAGGAACTTACAATTCGAAAAATGAACATACATTGTTTTCCTGGACGGATGACCTCACCGGCCCCTCACTGGAAGCCTTAGGTTTCCGGTACCCTTGATAAGTGTCCAACTGCCTGTTGTTTTGACTCGTCAAAAATGTTTCTACTGTCAACAAAACTGACATATTTGTTTGTTTCCAATGTGGATTCTTTGGATCAAAGATTTAAATCTTCTGAAACCGAGGAATTATTTTGTGTTATTTAGCAGCTTTGCTTAGGGTTGGGAGGGCTGTTACCTATATCTTACCTGTTATCTAGAAAGGGGTTTTGCTGAAAAGCACCACCTACTTTTAAGACCATCACCAAAATCCTTTCATAGAACTGTGGGAATTCACACAACTAGAAAACAAAAAAGGACCACGCTTCTACATAAAATGTGTATAGTTACTGACGGGTTACTGGGCCTCCTTACGAGGTCAGTGGTGTGGTAAAAATGTGGAGGAAATTCTGTTACCACCATTTGTTGGTGCAGTAACCGATTACCACCACTTTTACCGCACTGCAGAATTCTGAGTTTGGAGGTAGATGGAAGATTAACCCATGGAAAAATGCTGGAGGTGAATCCTCCACTTTACCTCCGAAAGTCGGCAGATTTAGCATATAGTATTAATGCTTGCGGGAAATCCAACAAAAATCCCCATTGAGTCCTATGGATAACACAAATGTAGATTTAGATCACCATGCCACCACTCGTTATTCCATGGTAATGCCAGGGGGCCGAGTGGTGTTAATGGTAACAAGTTTGCCCATAAAGCAGCGGATTTACCGCTGATTTGCTGCCAAGCTCGTAATAATGCACAATGCGCTTTGCCACCCTCTACTGCAAGATTCATGGCTCACATTTTGGTGTAGTAGCAAACTGAAACGGAACAAGAAAAAACTGTGGCAACCGGCGCGTCCTCGAATGCTCGTTTTTTTTTTAAAGAGTAATGTTCTGCTATAAATACAGGCGGAGCTAAAGAAGATGAAGTTCATTCATATAACCTGAAATCATTTACACAAATATTCTGAGGCTGAATTTACTGACAGTTTCATACAAAAGCCACTGGCAATAATCAGCCGCGTCAGATTATCAGACTTGTAGTGTGTCCATCTTCTTTAAGTGTAAAGCATACAGTTTTCTTTCACTTACATTTGTCCATTAAATAAACTGCATGCATACCGACTTGATATTTGTCCTCAAGCCATCTATGTAAATTCTTGATCCAATGTTTTGCTATCTGTTTGACAGATCAAAGTAGGCAATATGTGTGTACTGTGGCGTAGGGGTCTGCAACCTTTGATTCTCCAGATGTTTCGGACTACAACGTCCATCAACTCTCGCCTGCTTAGTTAATGGCAAGGGATCCTGGGGCATGTAGTGTGAAACAGCTGGAGAGTTGCATGTTACCGACACCTACATGTAGTGTTTTACAAGAAAAAATATGTACATTGTTGAATGACGGGACATTTCCTAAGAACACATTTTGTGTGTATATATATGAGGGGCCATTAGGATCCTCAGTCATTATTTCCGACACATATTTTTGTGTCACAAAAAACAATGTATAATACACTCAAACGTTTAATGAAGCATATATATATCTTGGAGTAAATTGAATATTTGGTTTCAGTCAGAAGAATTCGGGTTTTCATTCTATGCTAAATACAATTTAGTCAATAAGTTGTGTGACTAATCCAGGGAACTCATCCCCTCTCCCAAAGGGGGAGTCACTCCCTTTGGGACTGGGGAGGTGAGCCCGCTAAGCTTGCATTCCCTAGGGGACACGGCAAGCGGGATCCCACTGGGGGTAATTCCCCTTAGAGAATAGGCAATCCCTTAGCATGAATATGTGTTATCCTCCCTTATCTCGGGAAGCTAATCGTTTTATTGGATATACGGGAGTTAACTTGTGTAACAGCGTACACCTTCCTATACAAATGGCGGGTATGGCTTCTGACCTTTTTCAGGCATTGTCATAAACTTGGAACGGAGAATGGGAAATAAGCTCACCCCCTCTAACGTGGAAGATAAAGACCCAATCAGCGTTAGACCTGAGGAGGAGGAGAGAAGCTTGCAGAGCAACAGAGAAGGAAGTACTTCCTCCTGGGAGGTGTGCCAAAGGGAAGCAAACACACACACCAGTGAAGTGCACTGACTCACGGCCAAGCCTATGGAACACTCAATAATCCTGCTGGTGCCAGGACTAGGGAGACCCGCTCCACAATAATCTCCCACAACAGAAAACGCCAGAGCAGTGAACGAGTGACACAATGAGGACCCGACACAGAAGCCCTTCACGAAGACAGCGGGAAGGGAGTGCCAGCTAAAGCATAATCGTAACGCCTGGAGGAAGCCAGACAGGAGGAGCAATGTCGGCCTTCGTGACCTCTTGCCCCTAAGGAGCACCGCATGGAGACAGAAGGTACGGAGTCGCTGCAGGGAGCCGGGATTAGGTCAGAAAGGCAGGGTGTGAGAAACCAGGCCCCAAGAAGGGGTGCCAGAAAGCAAACCCAAAGATGGGGTGAGAGCAACCAGACCCCAAGGCAGGGTAAGAGAAACCAGAACCCCGGAAGGGGGAAACCGAAACCAGACCCCAAGGTGGGGTGACAGAAAGGAGATTCCAATACGGGATGACAGAAACCAAACCCCAGAGTGGAGTGAGGGCAATTAAACCTCAAGGCAGAGGAATAGGAATCTGTTCCCAAGGTGGGGAAAAAACAATCCAACCCCAGGCAGGGTGGAAGAAACCAGGCAGAAAGGTGGGCTCAGAGAAACCAGATATACCTGAGGTCCCATGGAGGGGTAAGAACCAGGAGGTACCTAAGTGGAGAAAGCACAATGAAATTCACTGGTGGAAAGCCCAAAGAGAGGACCTGATGTGGACTTATGAACCCAGGAGGTTACCAAGGGCGAGTGACGACCTGAGATGGAGACAAAGTACCTGGCAACCCAGGTAAAGAGGGAATCACCCAAAAAGACAGCGATTAAAAGACAGAATGGGAGATTTGGCTGAATTTCGGGCATTCAAAAATTCAAAACGCCCTAAAAGGTTCGACCAAGTCCCCCATACGGTGGTGGGGACTGTGGGGGTGTCCCCCGCCCCTTGAGCACTATATTGTGAGTGGGAGTTGCGGGGGTGAACCCTTCAGCCTGGCCAGAAAAAAAAGGAAATGACCATGCGGCACTGGTTCCCGATCACGGAAGTGAAAGGGAAGGGCACAGATGTTGCAAGGACACAGCAAGTCGGTGCCACACAGCGAAGTGTGCCGCCACAAGTTAAGTAGGGGGGGGTGGGGTTAGAAGCCCATGGCTGCAATGTTCAGGGGAGAAAAGACTGAAAGTTTTCAGAAAAAATAGTTTTTGGTCAGACTGATGCACAAGGAGGTGAAGGTGGAAGAGATATTTGTACCTGTATCTGAACTTGGGCAAGAAGCCCCTTTTTGATGAAGAGACATCCCGGTGGGTTCACAAACCAGCCACCATTCTTTTGTTTGAATGAAGGTCCCCAATGTACCTTTCTGTTAAAGGTAGGTTCTTTTCAATGAAAGGGAGGGGAATCATGATTAGAATAGCTTTCTGGATGGCACATTTGAATAATTCTAGTATATACTGACGAGCACCCTTTGAGACTCTTTTCGTTTTCTTTAAGTGTAGGGCTGAGAAACCAAGGGACACCATAAGTTAATACAAAATGCCACCTTGTCCGTCTCCTGATACTGACTTAAAATTTCACATTTTCAGCATAAATAATATTGTTTTCAGTAGTGAGCGCAAACAACTCAAGAAACAAAATAATTGTCTCACCAACTAGCATATTTTGTTCATTAAAAAACCGACAGGAAATTTAATTCTGTGATATCATTATTTCACCATTCCACATCAATGTTTCCTTGTGTGATAAACACATTTTGGCCTATGATACATGCAAATTACTAATGGATATATATATATATATATACTTAATTTTTATGTTATATGCTTTTGAGTGTATTATATATTGTTTTCTATACAGAAATATGTACTTGAAATGCTGAATTGTGTTACTAACAGGAGGTCATAAATTAACATCATGTGTTATAGTCTTATTTTTCAATTTTTTCTAAATATGAATTATTCATTGCACTAGAGAATTTTGCCTTTTCTCTCCAATCAGCAACAACATTGGTCTAGCCAGTGACCAAAATGAAAAGCTCTCACACCCCAACATATTTTTAAATTAGGTTCTAGTTCCACATATTTAACTGTGTTGCATGGCTATGCAGAAGTAACCTGTAATAACTGAGGATTGAACATGTTAAAGGCACGTGAGTTCAATGCCATTGGCAGAAGATGTTCCTTGATGGTCTCTGCTTTAAAATACTTTTGAAGAGAATTTGTGCTTTCAAAAAATGAACAATTCAAGATGTAGACCCTAAAGCCAAACATTCTAAAGGTTAAACACGTATAGGAGTGGTTAGAACGTGCAGCCCTTAAAACTAAAGCTTCAATACATGACACCACCTATAGAACCCAAGAGACCAATACTTTGTTAATGGACCATACGTGTGCAACAGTGACATGCAAAGTAAACCCCCTGGACACATACAGGGCCAGATCTAGTAAAGGAGCCGTAGCTGCAGAAATCATGAACTGAATTCCTTTCAAAACAAGTCATATGGGATGGAGGATAGCTTGTCTTGGGAGGATAGCCCAGGGGCAACGTGCTCGCCTTGGAGGCAAGACCACGTGGAGCAACACAGGTTCGATCCCCGGGTCTGCGCTTAGAAACCTCGGGTCTAAGCACATTATAAATAACCAATTGTAATTATATACAGTGGATTAAAAAATGCCTGCCTGTCATTGATAGCGGGCACCTTCTCATGAAGTGCCTAGGCGTCAACGTAGAATGTGTGACATTAAAGGAAGCCTGCAGGGGTTACTGAATTGTGTGTCCCGATTTAGAGAACACATCTTGTGGCTTTTGTGATTTGTGATGAGGGCGCCTTTGATTTGACCTCTTCCATTTTGGGAAGAGCTACCACCAGCACAAACAACACTGGAGCTGCCATGTGTTGGCGGCAGGTGGGCTTGCAAGCCGGTGGTCCATTGCAGTGGCGGATGCGTACTTTAGTAAGGTAACTTTTTTGGTCCACTCAGATGATGGTTTGTGTGACGTGCCCTGCAGCCAAAAAGGCCACTGCAAATTCCATTCTTTTTTAGTACTGGCGCATACCTTTTTTTTATAGGCAGCTGTCGATTGTTGTTAATGTAAGCCCAGACTAACTTGGGTCCGGCTTTTATCTCTAAGGACATACTTAACCTGTAATTCACGATTCTTTAAAGAAAAGCTTGACTGCTGGGTGAGATCTTTGTGGAAAGTGAAATCACAGCCATTGCTATATTGTGTAGCAAATCGCTATCCATGGTATAAAAGCCACAAAGGCGGTGTAGTGGCATAAAAAAATAGCAGCATTTAAAAGCAGCTAGTGCCCATACAACAGAATTTTGGTGGCCAAAAACATGCCCAAATCCCATTCCCAAGCTTTGTACACAGCATCAATATTCCCAGTCCACTGCCTTTTCTAGGGCAAGGCTGTGGAACCAGGACTAAAAATGCATAATGTGAAGGTGTAATTGCTATATTGACAAATGTCTGTGCTTCATTGCCGAAAACATTAGTTTTCACCAACACGGGTCCACGATTTAGGCAATAACTCACGACATTTGGGGCTATGCAATCCTATATATACCGATAAGGAAAGCTGAGTTCCTGAGACAAAGTCTAGGCCACTGACCCACAGACCACCTCATGGATATATATACACACCACAACTAAGGGACATATTGCTATTATCAACTGCCCCCCTTACAATTGCTCTACATTTTAAAAGGACAGTATTTAAAATGTTGTTAAAAGCATTCAGGCTTGACTACGAAGGTCACAGTCATTCTCTAACAGATAATGCCCTTGGAATTCTGGCCCGCTAGCCAATGAAAGAGTGATGATATCATGTCATTGTCCTAGGCGATGTCCTTTCTGATTCTGATTTTCTGCTGCAGTCATCACATCTCTTAGTCTTGCGAACTTTGGTTTGGTCTATGAGATTGCTAGGTGCTTGGAAAATAAGTCCAATATTGTTTTACGCCTCTGTCTTGTTTGAAGTTTTTTCCCCAGGCTGTTGTTTTGTTTTCAAACAGGGCTTCAGCAGAAGAAACATGATTCCAATCATGTACAGCAACCCACACACGTAAAAGGAATAATCATATTTTTGAGTAACATCATAGATCCAACCTGAATAATACAAAGAAAAGAATAAAATAGTAAATGTACGAACATATTTTTCATTCGGAAAACATTTACATAGTATGAAAATAATATGAGCATTACCCCTTTAACTGAATCAATCCAAATTAAAAAGCAATTTTTTTAAATGTAGAAGTCTTTCAGAATGTCAGCAAATTGTGTAAGGTTTTACTGTTAACTAAGAAGTGGTGTGCATACAGTGTTAGTTTACATGCGTTCCATATATAGCAGTTTGTAATTAATAACATATATAGACTTCAAACACATCGCCAATCAAATTAAGCCACAAGTGAGTAGATACCTTATATAAGTAAGGCAACTATGAACAGCATGCATGCCAACATGCTACAATTCTATTTGGGAGATGTTAGTCCAGATCGGTTGTTTTCTATGCATTGTGAGGAGCCAGGAATGAGACTCAGACACAAGGGAGATATGGTTTTGGTCAAAGATTTTTATTAAAATAAAAGGGGGCGTGGAAATGCCTCTCTGTTCCTGCCCTAATAGGTGTTTCCCTACCAAAAACCAAACCTAAGGGTCTGCAATATCAGAATGTCCATAGCAAAACTGTCCGGTATCCAAAGTACTATTTTGGCCCTCACATTCGAACAAAATTAACTCTAACGTGAAATGGGGAATGTCTTTGGCCTTGAGTGGTTTATAAATGTTCAAAAAGCAAAATGCATAACTCTAACCCAAAAGTTCCAGAAGGATACAGTTCCCCTTCCCCTGGATTTCTCTTCACTCTGTTGTATATTCAAATATATCAGTTCCTTGAGTTTCTCTTGATCAACAACACAACTGGTACACAAAACAACTTGGCTCTTTATCTTGTTAGGGTACCTGCTGTCCCTCCTGCTAGGTTTGCACTCCTCTTCACTTGATCAGCACAGCCTGTTGCTAGTCCTGATATATCTTTCTCATGACCTATTTAGGTGATGTATTTCTTATATACTGTTCAGTTTGTCTTTGCCTGGTGTGCTTTCCTACCAGGAATTGTTTATATGAACACTTGCAATTGCCTGTGTACCTTCCTGCCAAGGCTTTCTTAAAGGAACATACTTGGAACTGCTTTGTATGCTCTCCTGCCAGGACTTTCTTGCATGCACACACTTGCAACGGCCTGGTATACTCTCCTGCCAGGACTTTCTTATATGTGCATTTTTATTGTAGCTTTAATTTGCTTAGTGTACTCCTCCTGACAGGGCTTTTCTCATGTGGGTGCTGCATACACTTCCAAACTTGATATTCTCTTATGTTTGCTTTATCTGATATTGCATCTGCCTGGTACACTATCCTGCCAGGGCATTTCTCATATGTGTATTGCACACACTCACAAACGTGAAAGTCTCTTACTTTTGTTCCATTTTCCCTTCTATGATATGATATGATATGGCATTTATAACACAAGTGTTTCAAGGTGCGACGAGGCAAGGACGGGGGAACAGAGAGAAGACAGACAACGATCCTACTAGGCCAGGTGTCATTCAGATCGCGCAAGTGCATAGGAAGGGGGAAGGGGAAAGTGCAGTACAAGGGATAATAGAATAAATAACAATAAGAAAAGTACAGCCAGCAGCTGGCAAGTACAGTGGTAAAGGGTAAGTGCAGGCATCAAGTGTCAAGTGCTGGTAAAGGGACTGTAGGGACACAGAAAAACAGTCCCTAAGTGCAGGGTTGCAAGGAAGGCAGTGCAGGTGTGCAACTGGTGGGGGAAGGGACCTGGACCCGAGATCATAGGGTGGCCAGGTAGCCAGTGCAGTGTCAGTTTCAGCCAGGAAATCAGTAGGGGAGTGGAGGAGAGAAAGCGGACGCAAAGAGAATGGTTTTGAGGTGCTTCCGGAACCGGAGATGGTTCGCCTCAAGTTTCAGAGGGGCAGGAAGGCTGCTCCAGAGGGAGGCACCAACCGAAGAAAGAGATCTACCACTGACAAGAAAGCCTTGTGGACAATGAAAAGGGTTTTGAACTTAATCCTTGCAGCCACTGGGAGCCAGTGCAGAGATTTCAGTCCTGGAGAGCTACGATCCCTGGGATTGAGGCCAAGGACAAGTCTCGCAGTCCTGTTCTGGATGAGTTGCAGAGGGCGGAGGGTGGAAGCAGGCAGATTTAGAAAAAGGCTGTTGGAATAGTCCAGCCTAGAGAGAACCAGGGCCCTGAAGACAGTGAGCTTCTGGGAGAAGGAGAGGAAAGGAAGAATACCTCTGAACAGGTGCAGCTGGTAGTGTGACTTCTTAGAGACGTCAGAGATGTGAGGGGAGAAGGAGAGTGTGGAGTCGAAGATGACCCCAAGGTTTTTTGCCTCACAGGTGGGAGGAGGAAGAGGGACAAGAGAGGCCAGTCAGAGAGTGACAGGAAAGGAGGGTGTGGGTGTGCCGATGAGGAGAATCTCGGTCTTACTGACATTAAGGCAGAGACCATTGGCGGTACACCAATCCTGGATGGCGGATAAACAGTCAGAAATGAGAGAATGAGAAGAGGTGGCTGAGGGTAGCCTGAAAATTAGCTGATTGTCACCCACATAGCACTAGAAGTTGGGGCAGAGCACAGCAATGCGGTAGGCAAGAATTGCCAGGTATTGGGTGAACAGCCAGGAGAGACGTTAGACCCCTGGGGGACACTACAGGTAGAGATAGAGGAGAGGAAGGACTGAAGTTGAACCTGGGGGGGTCGATCAGAGAGAAAAGAAGTCAGCTACGCCAGGGCCTGGCCAGGGCCTGACCGGTGATCCCCCGCTCATCACGGAGACGGTTGAGCAGGATGTCATGGTTAACCGTGTCGAAGGCAGAAGAGAGATCAAGTAAGATGAGGAGACAAGGGGTGTTGGAATCAAGGTTAGAGAGCAGGTTTTAAAGAAATGTTCACTTGCTCGTTCTCTTTTGTGTACTTTATTTTCTTCATTAACTGTTATTCGGGTTTGGCATGGCTACCAATATGCCTGGTGTCCCTGCTTCCCTTGGGTGCACTCACCAACTCTTGCTGGCATACTCTGTTTCTCATGTGGCACGCTGGTGGTGTTCGTTTGGCGTTTCCTTCCATTTTGCTGCCTCCGTTCCTCAGCTTCTCTGCTTTTTGCAGTTCCTGCTGGGCTTTTCTGCTACATTTTGGGCTTTGGTAAGGCAAACGCTGCCTCTTAACAGCTGGAAACACCCAGGAGCCCTGTGTCAGTTTCTAGCATTCCTGCAGCGTGTTCTCTCTTGCGGTCAGCTTTCCTTTTCCTGGTCCTTGATCCGGTTGGCTCCATGGAACTCTCTGCAGCCCCACAGTCCCACAGTGCATACAGAGGAGCAGCTTTCTCCCGCCAGCAGCACGCCTCAGTCAACAGCTTCTGCTGTTTAAATTTCCCAGCCATAGGTATGTGCTTGCAACAACTACAGTGCAGCTTGTGCTCTTGGCCTTCTTTGCTCTGCATTACTCGGCTCATCTTCCCAGTCCCAGTAATCTTGTAGTTATGGGAATGTAAGTCCATTCTTGGTGATTTGCATGTAAAGTCTGGGTAAGTGTTCTCAGTCATCTTTAAGGGCAAGTCAGCTCTGGATGACTTGTAGGTAGAGTGAAGGCGTTTTCATGAGTCTTAAAGGGTAAGTAAAACTTTTGACGGCTTACATACAGACCTTGTGAAAAGGTCTTCAGACCTTGTGAAAAGGTCTTCAGTACCCTTCCTAGGTGGGTGAGGAGAGGTATAACAATATGCCATTAAAGCCCCTTATGGGATTAGGGATGCCTTTCCCAAAGAACATAGTATAAACCTACTTTATCTCAAACTCCTCTTTACCGAAGACCACCCCTTCCTTCTTGTTTTTAGATAGGGCCAATATACTTTGTTGCACAGTCAGTCAACTTAATACCTCAGATCTGACTAGAATGCCCGTGGACACTATTGGCTTTCTATGTTAAGAGTACATAAGTACTGTGAAGAAGAAGATGCCCAGGAGGATGCAGATCACTCCAGAGAACCAGAGCAATTGCTCTATTCTTCCACAATATTTGACTGGTCCAAAACAATCCAACAGGGAAATACAGGAGTTCAAATACATGTCAGATACGATACCGAGCGAGAGCTACCCTCTGAGGAGGAGAGTCTATAACAGCTGGCAACAGGCGAGCAACTGCAAGAACCTCACTGGCAAGCCCCGTAGAGAATGGGGAGGTATGCTGCTGGTAGCCCAGGAAGAAGGGACAGTATGCGCAGGTACCTGAATCAACCTCTGAGTGTCCCCCAAGCCGGAGAGCTGCAACATGAAGCAGAGCTGCTCCGAAATGGACACCAAAGGCGGCGAAGCGAAGTCTCCGAGTACTGCCAGAGTCTTACAGAAGAACACCATTCCTCAGAAGAGGCGAACCAAGAAGAAAGATACGCAGGCATACCGAGAAGGGCTGCAGCTTCAGGGAAGCTGAGGGAGAAGTGCGGAAAGCATTTGAGAAGGATGGGGGACCCTGAAAGCAGCGTGCTAATCTGCGATGCGCACCTCCACGAGAAATATAGAACGAAAGGGACATACGTATTTGGCAGGAGAGTAAACCAAGTCGTGGTGTTGCGCCATTGTGAGTCTGGCACCCGCACCCATATGAAAAGAGGGTCTGGGACCCTGAACAGTGTTAAGACATTTGAAAGGGACACACATACTTGGCAGGAGAGTAAACCATGGGCACTGGAAACATTACCCAATTAAATAATTTCCCTGATACACAAGAACAGGGTCCCCTCCAAAACCCCAAAATTGGTATGGCAGGTTCCTTTCTGAAAACTAATGAACATGTGACAGGTTCCTTCGCGAACCCTAAAGCACTCAGATTAATTCATATTTAACTTTTACAGCCCCAGAATGACCAAGGTCCATTCTGACTCAGCCTGAGTGATAACTTCACTGTCAGGCCCCTGATACCGGTAGATCAAGTGGCCCCATACATTCAATGCGAGGCTAATGGACAGGCCATTTGCTGCATGGTAGATAAGGGTGCTAGTAAATCTGCAATCCGATCAGAGTGTCCCCCTAATGTGGCATTATGCTCCGATATTGTGAGAGCAATAGGGATATCAAATATTCCAGCAGTACAACAATTCAAGGAGCTCCTCACAATTACCCTGGGTCCCAATAAGGACACACATACATTTCTTCTTAGCCTGTCAGCTCCTGTCAATCACCTTGGGAGAGATTTGTTATGTAAACTAAAGTGCACCATTTAATGTAGAACGGAAGGTGCATTTTTGAGTGTTCTCAGAAATACTGAGGCTGACTTAGCTATCCTTGGAGCAGGGGACTGGTCACCCTATGTGCAAGAGTTATTCAATGCACTGCCACATTCTTTGTGGTTTATCCATGATAATGAGGTACAATGTATAATGCAGAGCCAGTGAGAATTAAGATTTCTCCTTTTAAGAGGCTACCTTGTAATCCACAGTACCCACTGGAACCAGAAGCTGAGGTGGAAATATACTCTGTCAGGAATCCCTCCTAAAACAAGCTATTATTGTCCCCACCTCTAGCCTCTATGATATTCCAATGTTGCCTGGTAGATACAATTATAGTTAAGACCTGAGGGCACTACATTCTGTTGTCATTCCATCATTTCCAGCAAACAAAGGGGGGTCTGGGAATCTCTCTACCAGCACGAACACAGCCCAATGACCTGTTCTTGGGTGAATAACCCCTGGGAGAGACTCTACCAAGTCTTTAGCTCACTGTCCTTTTCACAGAGAAGAAATTTCCCCGCATATCAGCCTTTGTCCTGCCCAGGGGCAGTCCAGCGCCGAAATGCTAGGCAATTCTCCTCTGAACAAGAGTACCATCAGTAACCCCATACACGTGTTTCAGCCTTGTTGGGCATCATCAGTGAGGTGAAACTGTTGCCTCTCTAGGAACAGTGAGCAAGGGGTCCACGTCTGGATTGCCCTGATATGCGGGGAAATTTCTTCTCTGTGAAAAGGACAGTGAGCTAAAGACTTGGTAGAGTCTCTCCCAGGGGTTATTCACCCAAGAACAGGTCATTGGGCTGTGTTCGTGCTGGTAGAGAGATTCACAGACCCCCCTTTGTTTGCATACATTAACTTTGGGTTTCACCCTAAGTTAACAGGGCAATCCAGACGTGGACCCCTTGCTCACTGTTCCTAGAGAGGCAACAGTTTCACCTCACTGATGATGCCCAACAAGGCTGAAACACGTGTAGGGGATTACTGATGGTACTCTTGTTCAGAGGAGAATTGCCTAGCATTTTGGCGCTGGACTGCCCCTGGGCAGGACAAAGGCTGATATGCGGGGAAATTTCTTGTCTGTGAAAAGGACAGTGAGCTAAAGAGTTGGTAGAGTCTCTCCCAGGGGTTATTCACCCAAGAACAGGTCATTGGGCTGTGTTCGTGCTGGTAGAGAGATTCCCAGACCCCCCTTTGGTGCCATCATTTCCAGTGCTGCCCAATCGAGTTACAATCCTGTCTTGCATACCACTTACTGCCACACACTTTACACTAGTGGATCTGTTCTCTACTTTCTACTCTATACCAATACATAAAGACAGTCAATTTCTATTGGCATTTTCCCATAGGGGAATTCAGTATACAAGGACTGGCCTTCCCCAGGGGTATACTGAGTCCCCTACTCTTTTCTCACAGCAATTTAAGAAAGACCTAGATTACATTAATTTTCCAGGAAAGTCTGTGCTGGTGCAGTATGGTGATTACCTGTTGCTAGCTTCCTCTTCATATGAAGAATGTAAATTAGACATACAAATATTGTTAAGTGTATTAACTAATAAAGGGACAAAACGTTTCTAAACAGAAATTGCAGCTGCGCAGAGAAAGAGTACAATATTAGGGCACAATATTGTAATGGAGAGTAGAGTCATCCCCTCTTCCAGGAAAAAAGCAGTATACAAGATCTCAGACAGTTACCCAGATGAGAGCATTCGTAAGCATGGTAGGAAATTAATTATAGGATAGGCAGAGACAGTGAAACACTTGCAACACTAAACTATACTGTTGAATCCTTACAATGGACATCAGAAGCTGAAGAAGCTTTTGAAAGCATATACAAAATTGTCTGAAACCCCAGCTCTAGGAGTGCCTGAAATTCACATTGTATTGCAAGGAAAAGAAATGGGGTTGCTCTTGCAGTAGTGACGCAAACACATGGGTCCTCATTACGAGGTTGGCGGTAAGGGATTACCGGCACCGGTAAGGGCACCGGTTCCGGTAATCCCTTACCACCCTACTACGAGTTCCCTTTGCGGGTCCTCCCTTAACACCTGGTTTTTCCAGGCGTTAAGGACGGGACCCGCAAAGGGACTTTGGAGCTAATAACGGTACTGAAATTTGCGGTACCGTTATTAGCGCCTTCCCCATTCCCATTGAGCCCTATGGGGGCTCAAATGGGAATGGGGAAGGGCCCTGGTGAATGGGGAATTACCGGTCCCGCCAACCTTGGAATGGACCGGTAATTGCTCCATTCACCAGGGCGGAGTCGGAACGAGTTTGGAGGCTCATTACGAGGTTGGAGGTAGCTATGGCGCTATTAGCACCATGACTACCTCCAACCTCGTAATGAGACCCATGGACACCATTAGAGACCAATTGCATATTATAACAAAGAATTAGACCCAGTGGCAGGGAGTATGCCACCTCGCCTGTGATCAGTGGCTGCAGCTGCAACAGAGGTGCATCAGTGTGAAAGTATTGTGTTAAACTTTCCACTGGAAGTGGCTGTTACGCACTAAGTAATGGTGTTATTGCTTAAAACCATAACCAACACGTCAATTGCCAATTGTTATGCCTGTACTGGTGGCTGAGCTTGTGACACTCACAAGGGCTTGACAACTGGCCGAACAGCAGACATTGAACATATATACTGACTCTAGATATGCCTTTGGGCTTTACACGATTCCAGACAGATGTGGCAACAATGAGGGTTTATTACCTCTTCCAGTATTCCCATAGAAAATCACCAGTATGTAATTGCGCTGCTGGATGCCACCATGCTCCTTAAACAAATAGCAATAATCAAATGTGCAGCACATCAGCCACTGGCTAGTAAAGTTAATTGCTGCAACAATTTTGCAGACTCTACCACAAAACTGACATCTGTTGCCAACTCTCAGGCTGAATATATTCTCCCTGTAAGAAAGATACCAGAACCACCCTTTGTTAAGACTGCTGAGTAACTAGCAAAGATATACGAAAATTCTCCCTCAATTTGCAAAGATTATTAGATATGTAAATGGTGTCGATTACATGGGGACTCTAAGGAAAGATGAACAGGGATGTTTGGTTGCACCAAAAATACTACTCTCTCACTTGGTCGGAATATATCACGGGAAAGCTCATGTGGGCAAAAATGGGATGATTTCAACATTAAACAAGTACTGGTATGCACCTGATTTCAACACAATGGCACAAGACTACTGCACAAAGTGTGCTACGTGCCTCAAAAGCAATGTGGGAAAAGAGATCCCAACTATACAGTGATCACATCCGTTTGTAAACCTTCAAATAGACTTTCTCCAACTTCTCCGTTGTAACGATCTACAGTACATTCTGGTGGGTTTGGATGTTTTCCGGGCTGGGTAGAAGTATAGCCAGATCGAAGGGCAGATATAACCACTGTGCCAAGATTTGAGATTCCACTTAGCATAAACAGTGATTGGGGAACCCCCTTTGCCAATTAAGTATTGAAGGAACTCTTTAATGTCCTTAATGTACATCACAATCTCCACTGCCGCAACATTCTCAGTCAGCCGGTTCAGTGGAGCGCCAGAATGGGCTGTTGAAGAATGAAATGTCCAAGCTCTGCCAGGAGACTGGATTGAAGTGGCCGCAGTCACTTCCTCCAGTTTTGTTCGATATGAGATGTATGCCCAACCGGAGAACAGGACTGAGTGCCCATGAAGTATTGTATAGACGCTGCATGAGGCTGCCTTCATTTCCCCCAGCAAAGAGTGTTGACATGAGCCTGCACCTCTCAGATGACAACCTACTTGACTGTGTGAGATCTCAAATTTCTTCCATCAGTTCTCTTTGCAAACAAGCATAATGAGGGTAGTGAAAACAGAATGTGCTTACTTATTTAGCATATGGTCTTTGATTTCTCTGCATTCAGCTCTAAAGTTGTCTTGCTGTCACTATGGTATGAAACTGTTAGTGAGATAGATCAGCCTGGTTTCCGATATGTGACCATTAATGTATCTTTGGGAACAACAGTGTTTTCAATTCCTATGTCTGCCTTTCAAGGTACTACTCGGTTCCCAAACTGCTCTGAAGGAGCGACTATAAGACTGCAGTAGCAGAGACAAGTATTTTTCCCTAGGAGGCGTAAGAGGAATTAGGGGATATGATATGGGATGTAGTAAATACATCACTTGAAGTGTGGTGCGTTTATCAAGGGCAGTCTTTAACCGATCGATCGGGCAGATCATTGGGGCACAGCTCTCCAATAGAGATGCAAAAAAAGAAGGAAGCCGTATAGTGTCTACTGGTCGGCAGAGGAGAAAAGGGTGGTAAGGCTCCAGGTTGAGTTTGACCAGGAATGGACAAGAATTGTACCTAGGAGGTTTCAGAATTTATTAGAATTGTTGAAGTAAAGAAAATAACTGACGCACAGTGAGATGTACATGTGCTAGAGGTTGTATTTAATAACGAGAAAAAGGTGTCCCAAATCGCTCACCATATTGCCACTCTGTATACTCCCTATGATGTGATATACTCTGTCACCACTAAATTCCGAGAAAAACCTTTCCCTGCCACTACTGTGTGTGTGTGTAATACTGTTCTTTGTTCTCTTGACAGGAACGGTTATTTGTTGTGGTCGATGTTGCAGTAAAAGGGAACAGATGGTAGTGAATGCCAAACCCTCTGAACCCTGATCATGTTGTACAAGGGAGAATACTATCGGTCAATGGTGTTCTAGGAAATCTGTGATGAAACTAAAGGTGGAATTAGAAACTTTGATGCATATTGAAATCTAGATTGTAATGTAGGGGTGTGATAAAGGCCTCTCTTCTTTGGCCTGGTTTCCCATGAAAGCTTGATTGCTTCTGTGACAGGGCGAGGGGCTAGGAGGTGTGACAAAAATAATGATACAATTCTCTGTGGTTTAGATTGCACTAAAGTGCAAAAGGGGGATTGTGGGAGTCGGTCTTTTTCTAAAATAAATAAATAAATAGACATTTGAATAAAGAATGATGAACAGGAATTTCTCCTGCAGGTGGACTCTCAAGTCTGACCTAAATTGATATTGCCCCGCCCCTATGACATCATATTGCCCATATCCCCCAGTTTTCTTTTTCTAGCTGACATTATAGGGTTCCCCCACCCCTTTGGGTTGGCCACAGCTTGTTCTATCCATGAACCCTTATGAGCACCCGCTCACTGATAGACCAAAAAGTGCTGTTCAGGAGAAACTTGTGCCAAGGTTGCCGGTGATCCAGCAAGCTGGTTGAAGCAGGTACCGAGAGTGGAACTGCTTATTCCTGACCAGAAGTCATCATAGGAGTGGTGGCCCAGCACCCCACATAACTAATTGTATGACCGGAAACGTCAAATGACCTCAAAGGCAGAAAAGAACACAGAGAATGGACAATTCATTAATGAATGTGGTCAATGTTTTGGACGGAGGCAGGATAAATGTGTCAGTGGGCCTAGCAGTGGTATTCTCAAATGTTCTCAGATCAGGTGACCAGTGTTCTATAAAAGTAAGGGGTGTGGAGGACGGGTCAGGTCAGCCAGGGGGGCTTCTGTTAGATGCAGGGTTCTGTTTCCTTGATTTTCAAGTCCATTAATAAAGGCCTCTGGTTGCCATCACCCAAAACTCAAGTGTGGGCCTGGTGTCAATCACAAAATGGCCATGCTTGTGTCATATGTTCCTTTTGAAAAGTAATCAAGTACATGAGCCCTAGAGTCGTGCACATTTGAAGCTCTTTGATAAATACAAATGCATGGCAGTATTTGATTACAGAGTATACATTTAGTAGGGCACCCCTGAAGCATCATGCAAATCTGATCATTTAGAAAAACCATAGTTAAAAATCATACTGTTGGTGAAGCTACTTTTGCACTATATCTTGATTGCAGCCATTTCACTGCGGCATTGCACCGGGCCTACAGTGATTCCTTACGTAAAACATATTCGGCGTAGCACTTAAAAGCTTGTTTTTGGCATATGTTACGTAGCACAACATTTCATGTTGCAAATTCGAAATAAAGCGTATTTTAAGTTGGAAAACGAACTGGTTCTCTCATACAATTCTCATGTGGATTGCTCACATGAAAGGTTTGGCTCACTATCTGAGATATAATATCCAGTGCACAAAATATACATATGTTATTTATGTATGGGACTTGGAGCATGCACAAGTAGTGTACGGTGCGCCTTTTAATGTAGCTTGAAGGAGACCGATGTTTTGCTGAAATTAATGAACTAAACCGTGAACTGCTGGCGGACTCAGGGAGCACTTCTGCTACCGACAGTCTTACTGGTATAGTTCATCTCTTATATCTATCTTCCATGGTGGGCCTAACCGACCTGCATCCCAAGGTTCACCGAGGTAGCGACGCCGAAACCAGCCAGTACGACCAGCCGACCAAGTGTTCAGCACCATTATTAACCCAGCACAAACATACGTGGTGCTGATGGTGTGGAGGGCCTTCATTTTTTTTTTTAAACTCTCCACTCTCCAAACACAATGTGCTCAGATCGTAAACAGTTCATCTGAAACAAAAAAACATGGCTGCCAGGCAAACATGAAAGAGGACAAAAAACAAAGAGCCCTGTTTCCTTGGCAACTGAGAAGCAGGACGGGAGTTGCATGGTCCGGCAGTGACGGTTGCAAGGGAAAGTGGCAGCAGGTAAATACATTTCGTTTGTAAAATATAAAGGGGGCGGGGGAGGTGAGCTAGAGAGCAGTGCACAGCTCAGCTTACATGCTGCTTGGAACATGGGCTTGAATGGGCGGGTACAGCCTGCGTCCCGCACAACCTAAATGGTTGACAAGGGCAAGCCAAGTTCTAGAATGTATCGTTTTTCTATCTAATGAGAACAGTGTGTGCATAGAAATCCCAGCCCACTTTCTGAATCAATGAAAACAATTGCATCGACACAATATCCCAGATAAAAATAGACTGCTCTGGATAGGTATCCTTTAAGAACCAGAAGAGGACCATCAAGGAAACCCAATGCAATGTAGCAAATAGGAGGATTTGCTGACTCCTCACTTCCTTTATAGAATTAGATAAAGAGCTGTGTGCGAACAGTTCCCTGTACCCACAACACTTTTGTAGTGTACCTTAGGCATTAGGCCGATGATCTGATATGATGTCATTTATAACACGCCTGTGCCACTTAGATTCCTATTCTTGCTTTGTCCATGTGCTTTTGGACTTCATCAAGGTAAGTCATCTGGGGAGTTGTATTTATAAGGGGGTTTAGCATGGAAGCTAGTGGTCGAAGTGGACAGCAGTGGTTGAGATGGGTGCTCCTCAACTTTTTAAAATTAATATTTACCATTCCTATACTTTTATTTGAATAAGAAATCCTTCCGGAATGTTTGTTTTAATATTAAAGTGTAGGAATACATTGAAACTTGCCTTAGGTCCCCTTAAACAGCAGTGCTTGCTTTTCGCCCTACTGGGGATTCCAACGGTATCAGGTCTATCCATCGAAAATACTTCCATCTGATTAAAATCCAACGAAATGTATTAATTGAAAGTCATTTCCATCGAAATGCACTTTCATTGAATACATTTTATTTTATTTCGAGGTTTAGAGTTAGGATTAGGTTGGGGTGCCCTTGGGGGTTGGGGGGAAACTCCCCTTCCCCAATAAACAATAAACACTAAAACGTTACATAAAGTTGGCGAGTGCCGAAATACTTTACAGATTTCATCACTGGACAGCTCCATGTAACGTTAAAGCGTTTTACATGCTTTACTCTTGTATCTTTGACTTCCATCGAACATATCCATATATTCGATGGACAAGTTTCAATGGATGTGTACATTTTAATGGAATAGATATCATTTTGATGCATTTCTTTTCAGTGCCTTTAAGTTGATTAAATTAATTTTCGGTGGATGTTTTTCGACGGAAAGACTATAAACCGATTCGAACATGGCACTTGCTGGATCCGCTCCAACCTCACATCACAATGAGCTATCGTAGAACTGCTGGGTTGCTGTTATTTTTTCAGTGACCTGCTTGCGGCATAGCCAATTCCCAAGGCCATCATAGCCCTGCTCCCGCAGAAATCAGAATTTTGCCTTTGCATTTAAGCAACTTAACATGAAAATACTGCTGGCAGTGCTGTATGTGCAGTCAATGGATAGGTGAGAGGGGTAGCTTTAATCTTTAGCATGCCACTCAAGAGGTGCTATTAGTAGGTGATTAGAAAGGGGTGGGTCCTTAAAGCTGCACCTGTGGGACCAATAAATAAAGGCGATGCATTGTTTACAATGCATTTCTTTCACTGTGTTTCTTTCAGTTTTTACTATGTGGTGGGGTGGAATGGAGGAATGGCGGGACTCGGGTATGTGGTTTGTATTGCGCGTGGGAGGTTTGCGAGGAGCAGGGCGGTGGGGCAGCAGGGAACATAGTTCCACTACTTCTTTTTGTACACTTCGGCCACTGATGGACGCCTTCCATGGGCATCCCTTCTTTTAACACCCGTCTTTCGTTTCCTCAAATGCATGTCGTGCTTGGGTTCTTTTGTGGGATAGTTGCATTTTCTTGAGGAGTTTCATTGAGCTGTCTTTCTAGCGCGCTTCCTGTGTACATGTTCCTGCCATCCTCATGAATTCCACAGAAGTGTAGGTCTTCACATCTGTACACTCTATTCACCCTTATGGCGTTCATTCAGGCAAGTCATTGAACAAACAATGTGGATCCAAATGCACAGGGGAAAAAGGAATCATTGATATGTTCAGAAGTACCGGAAAGTACCCAATGCGATGCAAAGAACGAGTGTGTGAATCCAAAATGTAGAGAGGTCAAGTACATATGTTATCTTCAGGCTTGGACTGTCCTGTAGGGCAACAGGGCAATTCCCGAACCCAAAAACACAAAATGCTAGTGTGGGCCAATTTTTCTAATGAAAGTGGGCCACTTTTTTGGCCCATGTGGGCGAGTTTGATAAGTTACTTCACTATGCGGCTAGTAGCTTTGACCATTGTTACTGAACACATATTCTTTAAAATGCACAATTTGCATCACATTTTATTAAAAAATTCCCCTTGGGTACTACTCAAACACTTCGTCACAAAAGGAATACATTGCTATTTGCAACTGCGGGCCACTTTTTGATTGGTGCCCGAGACAATTTTATGCCCCAGTGCGACCCTGGTTATCTTTCATGGATTTTGTCTGGTATGCCTCTCATAAAGAGTAGAGCCTGATTCAGGAAGATTTGCACTGGAGCAAAGTGGAAGATGCCAAGATCATCTCTGAGATGCACTTCAGCAGGATCAATCGCATTCGCACATGGGCATCACTGAGATGCTCCAGGATTTTCCTTTCTTCATGGCTTTATGAACACAGTGTAAGATAGCGGGTGCATCTCCGAGATGCTTACGCATGCACCTTCTAATTTGCTGCAATCGAAATATTTGTGAATCAGGCCATGAGTGTCTTTAGTGGAGCTGGTTTTGGTGATACACCAAGCATTAATATCTAGTTGAGTTTTAAGCATCATTGTCATATGTGAGGTTTCATAAGCCATGCAACTTGTGCTGTGGGTGTGTTAAGATGTTCATAATGTACTTACAAGCAGTTTTGGTTTATTAAAAATTACATGAATAAGATGAGATCAAGAGAAGCCTGCGAAACAGATTGGCTAATGGGAAAATCTGCACTCACTTACCTGCAAATGGCGGTCCTAACAGCGCAGAGATGCCGTTGGCACAAATGATGATTCCGAATGCATTTGCAAGGTCTTTAATTCCGACTAAATCTTCCGTCACCACAGGCATCAAGGAGAAATATCCACTGGAGAATCCTATGAAGGCACACAAGACCGCCAGGCCAGCATACATATGGACTAACGGCAAAATGATAATACAAATGCCCATGCTTAAATTGGCCACCAGGAAGACGTTCCACGCGCTGACACAAGGCAAGTCACCGATGATGCCAAGGATTATTTTCCCAAAAATATGGACTATTGCTATAATTGAGGTCAGAGGGAAGATGTCATTTTGTTCTGTTAGTCCGTACATCTGCACTATTTCTGGGAGATGAATAAAAGGAATGACAAAACTAGAGTACGCTAACAAGGCCCAAAAAACAAAGCCCACAAACACTTTATTGGTAAACAGTGATGCGGCTCCAAAGTAGCTGGAATACCAGGCCCAGAATCCATTTTTGATTGCAGCAGTCATATGGCTCACTTCCTTCAGGAACCGTAGCTTGCACATCCTCCTAAATGTGCGCTCATTTCCACCTTTATCATTGGTCTGTGATGTTGGCAAATGATCGCTAATATCTCCATTGGTGTGGCCACCTTCTTTTCCTTCCTCATTTAGGAGGCCATTGAGTTTCACAGTTTCGGGTGAGAGTGGCTCGTTTTGTTTTTGATCGTCCTCAGCGTGCCCGCTCTCTGCGCAGTGTTCGTTCCCCTCGTCCCTTGAAGGAAGGGGTCGCATAAGTGCTCCACAGACGCACATGTTTAGCGACACTGCTCCTTGCATAATCATTGCGTTCCGCCATCCATATTCTTTACAAAGATACTTTAATAAAATAGTTATCAAAAATGTTCCAAAACCTGTCCCGGTGGTACTGAGGCCCTGCGCCAGCGCTCTTCTCTTCTGGAAATATTGTCCTACCATGACCACAGCAGGCAGATACACCATTCCACTTCCAATACCTGCAAGGGATGAAGGAAACCATTATGAAGTATTCTAATAGAACAGATTTCACCGCCTCTCAATCATTGTAATCAAAATGTCTGTATTTCATTATTGATAAGGCTCGCGTGAGCATCAAGCCTGCCTAAATAACATAAGGAATAATAACATCACACAATCTAGAGTGCTGGAATTCTGGTCTTCTTGTCACACTTTAAATCATATTCAAATTTGCTCTAAAACAGCATCTTTCCAAAAGATTACCTTTCCATTAATTACGACTTGTGTGCTCCCTCTTCCCCACAGACAATAGTGCTGCTACTCCACCAGCTACCACCACATATCAATGCATGTAATCCAACTCTTTTGCAACATTGGGACCAGACCTGCTGGGGGTCACACATTGGAGTGGCAACCACATGGGCATCAACAGGTCGCAACTGCATGGGAGAATATGGATGGAGGAATGCAATGATTATCCAGAGAGATGTGTTGATTCCTGTCACAGCAATATCATTATCTTGTCTCACCTACACATGTGTTAGCACTTATTACCTCCACTCTAGCATTCCCTCTGTCCTCATCCTACTTGATCTCTCCCCTGTGTTCAACACGGTCAACATACCACCCTGCTCAATCCAATCGTCTCTGTGACAACCTGGGTATCACTGATCAGGCTCTGGCCTGGCTGACCTATTTTCTTTCTAATTGACCCTTCCAGGTACAACGTGGGTCCTTCCTATCTTCTAACTCCCTCTCTTCATGTGGTGTCCCGCAGGGGTCTAACCTCTCGCCCGGGCTTTTCAACCAATACCGGGCAACTGTCGCCTACTTCATCTCCATTTCTGCTCAACTTTCCAGTGCTATGCTGACAACACCCAACTCATTTTCAGGCTTCCTTCAGCCTTCTCCTCTCCTTTCCTCATCTCTGATTGTCTAATCGCCATTCAAAATTGGTGTGCTGCCAACGATATCTGCCTAAATGCCAACAAGACTGAGATCCTCCTTATTGTTACACCATCTCCATCCTTCCCTCTCACTCTCTGCCCGGCCTCACTTGGCCCTCCTCCTACCCCCAATTGCTTGGGTTATCTGGGTTATCTTTGACTCCACACACGTCTCTGATGTCTCCAAAAAGTCAAACCTTTTATTGCACCTCCTCAGAGGCACTGTGCCTTTCCTCTCCTTCCCTCAAAAACTCACTGTCTCCCAATCTCTGGTTCTCTCCAGACTGGATTACTGTAACAGCCTCTTTCTAAATCTACCTGCCTCCACTCTCCGCCCTCTACAACTAATCCAGAACAGGACTGTGAGACTTGTCCTTGGCCTCAAGCCCCGGGATCTTATCTCTCCAGCTCTGAAATCCCTTCATTGGCTCCCAGTGGATGCAAGGATTACATTTAAAACACTCTGCATTGTCCACAAGGCTTTCTGGGGCCTGGGTCCAAAATACCTTCAACTATCCCTCCATAAATACCTCCCCTCTCGATCCCTTCACTCCTCTACTTCTAACTTCCTCAGGGTTAGTCATTTTGCAACGAAATGAGCTGGGGGTAGATCTCTGTCTTTGGCTGGTGCTTCCCTCTGTAACAGCCTCCCGACCACCTTGAAACCTGAGGAAAACCATCTCCAGTTCTGGAAGCACCTCAAGTCCTTCCTCTTTGCCTTTGCCCTCCTTCTCCCCTGTTGATCTGTTTCTTCTCTTAGCATCGTGCACATGGCCACCCTCTGTCACTCGGGACCGGGTACCTGCTCCCCCTGCCACCCTCCTGCACTGCTTTCGGGCCCCCTCCTGCACTGGGGTTCTGTAACTGTACCCATTCAGTCCCCCTACCACTTTTCTTCTGCACTTATAGGATAGCCTTTATCTAACTAACATTCACCTGTCACTTGCTGGCTGCACTACCATGGTTTATTGCCCTTATTTATTTATTTATTTATTTATATTATTTAATATTGATTCTGTTCTCTCCTCTGTTCCGCACTCTCCACCCCCCTTCCATGTACTTTTCCCCCTCTTCCCCTTTCCGTGCACTTGCACTTTCTTATATTTCACTAGTAAGATCGCTGTTTTTTTTTTGTTCTCGCTTGTTCCTCTTCCTTTTGCCAGGTCGCGCTCTGAAACATTTGTGTACGAGCGCAATATAAATAAAATATAATTTCATTTCATTTATCATTTAGGGCAGTGTCTGGATGCTCATTCTTGCAGGGAAACCATGACACCTGATACATCCCATTGCTCAACCTCTGTAAATTAACAAATCCTCCATTTCAGGTTAATGTTCACGTACAACAGTATGTCTACTGCCCTCATCCCTTAGAATTGTTTGCCCTCTGGTATTATATTCCTGACATCTGGAATCAAATATATATATATATATATATATATATATATATATATATATATATATATATATATATATATATTGATATAATTGATATTTTGGAACTATGATACAGTATCAAAGTACAATTCCCAGACTGCAAAGTAAAAACCAGGATTGGACTCATGCATGCTATGGGACAACTTGGGAGCTCTGATATAACAGTAAGATTGAGGGGCTCCTCCCTTGCACTCACATGTATGTGCCAGTAATGTTTGAAAAAGCGCCCCTCATAAAGCAACACTTTCCCCTCCACTATGCATGAGATTGGAGTGTGCAACAAAAAAAAAATGCGTTTCCAGAATCTGTACAGTGTTAAAGAAACAATGTCATAGTTATGTGATTTTGTTTTTATTATTAAGTGATTTTGGCTTGTTTAACAAATCTTACACTAGAATTACCACAAGAAGAAAAACAAAAGAAACAGAAATTACATTGAATATACGATAAAAATCTAATGTCTAACACTTTACAAAATTCATATATATGAGCACACATTTTTTAGGAACGTAAAGATAAAGTTTTAGGATCTGTTAAGAACGTCAGATGCATTAGGAGAAATATACATTAAAAACCCGAAAACAGAGAGGCCACCAGGGGGCGCACAGGCAATGGCTGCCTGAGTGCATAGCTCCCGCCGAGGCCCGGGTATCCCACGGGATTGAGCCCCCCCCGAAACCCCCCCGCGAGCACAACTGGGGTGACCGACTCGGCGCCCCCCGCCCCCCAACGAGAGGAAGAACGGAGCGCGAGCTCCCCGGGGAGCCGGAGCACGAAGCCCGTGGCGCCGGAGCGGGAGACGCAGCAGGAAAGGAGCGGCCTCGGGACCGCGAGCGAGGCGGTCTCACCCCGGGCGCACACGGCACCCCAGCCCGACGGACCTTCGCTCCCCCCATCAGCACCACCCCCCCCCCAGGGTGCGGAGAACGACCCGGCCGAGGTCCGAGCCCCCGGGACTTCGGGGACGTGGCAGGGGGGCGGCCCTCTCCGCCCCTCCCCCCGCGGCCCAGTCCAGAGCGAAGAGCGCCGGGGCGGCCCGCGCGGCGAGGAGGCAGCATCAGGGGGATCGGAGCAGGGCTCCTGGGAGTCGGCATCCCCCCCCACCGAAAGTGAAGAGAAGGAGCGGGGCGGCCCCCCCCCCGGGACAACAGCGTAGACCAGGTCAGCGGAGGAGGCGGCACCCGGGGGCCTGGAGAGGTGCCCCCAGGGACTCGGAGCCCTCCCCCCTCCGGGAGCGAAAGAAAGGAGTGGGGAAGCTCCCTACCCCCCCCCCCTCGGGGGTTACCAGCGCCGGAGCCCAGCACAGCACAGCAGAGCAAGGGGAGCCCCGGCGGGCCGGGGACTCGCCCCCCCACAGGTGAGCGCCCCGAGCGGGGCGGAACCCCAAAAGCAAGAAGACCAAAGGCGGGGTCTGTGGACCAGGGCCCCCCCCCCCCGGAGACACCAAGGCCCGAAGTGGGGGTGACCAGGGTGAGAGGCCCCCGCCAGCAGTTGGTGGGGCGTGTGCCCGCCCGGAGGTGCCCCCCCCAGGTCCCACGGAGCGAGCCACAACGTCCCCCCCCTTATTTGGATTGGAAGGTTGGGCCCCCTTGATCCACCATCCCCCCCACCCCAGGAGACCGGAGGAGGCCCCAGAAGACCACGAGGCACTTGAAAAGGGTGTGAGGCCCCTGCCTGAGAACAGGTGGGGCGTGTGCCCGCCCCCCGGACTTTGCCCCCCCACTTGGGTCACCTGTGGAGCGCACACCAAAGCAAGGAAGGACGGGCCAGTAGGGGACCCCCCGCCCCCCGTCGGGGCCGCGGGGACCTAGACGACAGGACACAGGGAAGAACCACATGAGCTGGAGGGAAGCCTTGCAGAGATACCGCTTCCGGGGGGTTGAAAGAGGTGACAAAGGCTTAACCCGCGAAGGAACCATGGCCCAATCGGGGGAAGCTTCCCCCTCCTCGGCGGTAATGGAAAGGGGCTTTGCCTCCATCCTACAAGAAATAAGGGACATGCGCTCCGACATTGCCCAAAAAGTTGAAAAAATGGACCAGAGGGTGGACAAGATTGAGGACAGGCTCCTACAGGTCGAGTCCAACCAATCCTCCATAGCAGTCCAAGACATACAATATAGCATGAGGTTGGAGGCCCTGGAGAGGAGGGACGAGGAGAGAGCCCGGCAGATGGACGATTTCGAAAACAGGGAGAGGAGGACCAACCTCAGAATCTTTGGGGTGCCCGAAATAGAGGGGGAAACGGAGAGGGACGTCACCCGAGCAGTACGAGACATCATTACTCTCCTGTTCACGGAGGAAATGACAACCGAGCCAACTTTTGACAGGGTGCACAGGGCGGGGGGCAGGGCCGGGGCCCCCCGGTCGATTCTGGTCCGGTTTCACTACTACTCAGAGAAGACGAAGGTGTTGGAGGAGGCCAGAAAGGCTAGGGAAATCACTTATAACAACGCACAAGTCTCGATATACCAAGACCTCTCCGCCTACACGCTGGCCAGGCGCAGGATGTGCCGCCCTCTCACACAGGTGCTTAAGGAAAAGGGAGTGCGCTACAGATGGGGCTACCCCTTCTCCCTGACTTTCGAATACATGGGCCAAAGATCAACCCTGATCACGGAAGAGGACATAAGGGGAGCCATACAAGAATACGCAGTGGACACGAACCCCCGGAGGGGCCCATCGGGGCCGGAGCACGGGAGACCCGGCGGCCCTGGCCCGCCCGGCGAGAGGAGAAAGCGCACCGGCGCGAGGAAATTCAGGAAAATGAACACCCCCTCCCCTTCAAAGGACGGAGAACATAACGACTCCGAGGACTGAGCACGGGGGCACCCCGGTGTGCCCTGGTCGGAGGGACGCAGACTCAGAGGATTCACCACTATCAACGTCCCTACGCCCTGCAAGTAGGTGGGGTCCGCAGAGGGGTCACAGATGCGGGAGATCTTAGGGGGCTCAAGGAGATGAGCTTCTAATGCAGATTGCCTGGCCGAGGTGGGCAGGCTGGTGGTTCGGCCAAAAGCCAGCGATGGCAGAACTACTTGGCTGGACGCCGGGGCGGGGGGTGGGGGGGACCACGGGAGTTGGGGAAGTTCAGTTACGGTTTGGGGAGGGGGGCAGTTGGGGTTTTGTTTTAAGCCCACCCGGGGGGAGGGCGCGGGAGGAAAAGGGGAACACAGAGCCGAAATAACGGAGCACACGGGGAAGAGCATAGGGGAGGAGTTGACCGAGAGAGAGAAAAATAGAGACTATGGCTGACGGGCTGCCCGCCCTGGGAGTGGGCTCACTTAATGTCCGTGGGTTAAACATCCCCACCAAGAGGTTCTTGCTCTGCAGGGAATTTAGAAGGGCACACCTGGATTTTCTCTTCTTTCAAGAGACTCACTGGCCACAGGGGAAGGAGCCCAAAATGCGGGGAGGGGGAATTGGCGATGTCCACAGTGCATCCCACAAGTGCAAAAAAAGAGGGGTCGCCATCCTGGTAGCGAAACACGTGGGCTTCGAGAAAGAAGCCACGCTGAAAGACCCGGGGGGCCGTTACCTGCTGGTGCGGGGGTCCCTGCAGGGGGCCCCACTGACCCTAGCGGCCATCTATGCCCCAAACGAAGGCCAAGCCCAGTTCTGGGAGGAGGTGGGGGACAAACTCAAATATTTCATCCATGGCACGGTGGTGGTGGGGGGGGACTTCAACATGGTTCTGGACCCCACCCTGGACAGGAAACGAGCAGGCCCGCAGTCCTCTAGGGCTGCGGATGAGATCATGGCGCGCACCTTCCAAAAAGTTAACCTAGAATTGGGCCTGTTGGACACGATCCCCGTCCCTAGAACAGACTCCCCCTCCTTTACATATTACTCGGCCATCCACACGTCGTTCTCCAGGATAGACTACATCCTGGTAGACGAGACCCTACGTCCATTTGTCTCGGGCCACAGGGTAGACCCCGTCCCCTGGTCTGATCACGACTTGGTCCGAGCTACAATAGCAAGGGGAGGTCTACACGAACAGAGGGAGATGGAAGTGCAACGACTCCCTGTTAAAGGACGAAGTCCTATCCCAGGAGGTCCTCGAGGCCATCACGGAATTCTTTGACCTTAATGACAATGGGGAGGTGGGTCCACATACCCTCTGGGACGCCTTTAAGGCAACCTTACGGGGAACCCTGATTAAAATAGGAGCCCAGAAAAAAAGGCAAAGGGAGGGCCAGGAAAGGTACCTCAGGGAGAAAATCGCCCTACTCCAACCTGGGGGTCTCCCCACGGTTCCCCTAGACAGCGAGCAGGTGACCGCATTGGACGACTACAGTCTCCAATTGAAGGATCTCCTCCTCCACAAGACGGAGAGGAGTCTCCAACTGGTCAAACAAAAGTACTATGAAAAAGGGGACAGGGCGGACAGGATTCTGGCTTGGAAACTGAGGGAGGTGCAGAAAAGCCGATTAGTGAAAGAGGTTAAGGACGAGGTGGGAAAGGTAGGCCACGACACACCCCACATTGGCGAAGCCTTCCGCCGATATTATGAGAAATTATATTCGTCTGAGTACAATGGGGAGGAGGCGGAGATGGTGGGGTTCCTGAATTCAATCCAGATCCTGGCCCTGACCAGGGAGATAGCGGAGGGGCTGGAGGGCCCGGTGACCGAGGACGAGGTAGAGCGTGCGATTGGAGGAATGAAGGTGGACACTTCCCCGGGCGAGGACGGGTACTCTGTCTACTTTTACAAAAGGTTCCGCTCGGCCCTCTCCCCCCATTTGGTAAAAGTGTTCAACGCGGTGCTGGAGGGGGGGTCTCTTCCGGACTCCATGATGGAGGCAATTATTGTGGTGCTCCCCAAGGACGGCAGGGACCCTAGGGAATGCTCCTCCTACCGACCCATCTCCCTGTTGAATGTTGACGTGAAGATTTTGGCCAAGGTGCTTGGGGGACGGTTGGAGGGGGTCTTGCCGAAGTTGGTCCATGGCGACCAGGTAGGATTCATTAGGGGGAGACAGGGCTCAGACAACATCCGGAAGACCATAGACCTGATGCACTATGCCCAGAGGTCAGACCTGGACGCGAGCGTCCTGTCCCTAGACTCGGAAAAGGCGTTCGACAGGGTGGAGTGGAGATTCATGGAACTTACCCTCCAAAAAATGGGCTTTGGTCCACACATCAGGGAATGGGTGGCGGCTTTATATAGGGCCCCGAGGGCCAGGGTCCAAGTCAATGGTGGGTTGTCGGAGCCCTTCCCCCTGTCGCGGGGGACAAGACAGGGATGCCCACTCTCCCCTCTAATCTATATCCTCTCCATGGAACCTCTAGCCATAGCAGTCAGAGCCCACTCAGAGATTAAGGGGATTAAGAGGGGGGAGGTGGAATTTAAGCTCTCCCTGTTTGCGGATGACATCCTGGCTTACTTAGTAGACCCGAAATCCTCGCTCCCCCCGCTCCTCTCCTTGATGGCTACCTACGGGCGTTTCTCTGGTCTCAAGATCAACGCGTCCAAATCAGTCCTGCTCCCTATGAGAACCCGGGACCGGGGCTTGGACGCCCTCGCCAGCCTGGAGGGAATATCGGTGGGAAAGGCCTCCATTCGATACCTGGGAGTCCTCCTTACTCGGGACCTAACCAATCTAGCCCCTGCTAACTACGACCCCGTTGTGGCAGGAATCACTGCAGATTTGAGGAGGTGGAGGTCTATGATTCTGTCTTGGTACGGCCGCATGACGGCTGTGAAAATGAACATTCTCCCGCGACTTCTATATCTTTTCACCGCCCTCCCATCTGTAGTCCCTGACCGGTCCTTCAGAGCCCTTCAGAATGCAGTGCGGGAATTCATATGGCAGGGTAAGACCCCGAGAACTGCCAATAGGGTCCTGACCTTACCGAGGGAGGAGGGAGGGATTGGGTTACCAGACTTTCAACTCTATTTCCGGGCAGCCCAACTACGCGTCCTCCTAGAACATATGAAAGAGGGGTTGGGCACTTACTGGTCATACCTGGAGGACATGGACGCCCACCCACTGAAGATTCGGGACCTCCTTTGGGCCCCTAGCAAGTTTATTCCGAACAGACTCAAATCCCACCCAACCCTGGGAGTCCTCTGGACGATCTGGAGGGAGGGTCCCCAGACGGCACACCTAACATCATGGCCATCACCGATGTCCTCTCTTTGGGGTCACCCCCTCAAACTGGGAAGCAGGGGGTTCCGCAACGCCCAGTCGTGGTCAGACAAGGGAATGGAGTGGGCGGGGCAGATGTTCAGAGAAGGAGAATTCCGGCCATATGAGGAACTAAGGGACGCCCTCGGTCAGGGGTCCCTCTCCATATTTGAATACATCCGCCTGAAGGGTATTCTATGTGACCAGGCCTGGGGCCAGAACCTGAAAAGACAGCTGACCCCCTTCGAGAAGCTCCTGGACTCGGCAACCTCCAGGAAGGGTGCGGTATCAGGGATGTACAAGCTACTGAACACGGTCAACCTAGGGGAGAGAAGGGGGTTCCGCTCGTTCTGGAATGACTTAGCGGGGGATGAGATCTCGGAGGACGCCTGGGCGAGAATATTTAAAATAGCCTTCCATGGGAACTTATTCACGGCGGATATGGAACACAACTTCAAGATTTTACAGGGGTGGCACAGAGATCCAATGAAGTTGGCTAAAATGTACACGGGAGTGTCCCCCGCATGCCCAAGGGGATGTGGCCAGGTCGGTGCGAGAGGGCACATGTGGTGGCACTGCCCGAAAGCCCAGGCATACTGGGAGAAGGTGAGGGGCTGGATCGCCGAAGTTTCTGATGAGCTTCTCCCCCAGAACCCCCTGACAATGCTGCTGGGCCTCCCCCCGGAGGACTCGGACATTCCCCGATACCCTAGGATGTGGGAGACAATGCTAAGGGCGGGAAGGGTAGCACTGGCCCAGAAATGGAAGAGCCTGGAGACCCCATCGAAGGAGAACTGGCTAAAAAAGGTAAAAAACATGTACCTGATGGATAAACTGACGGCAATGATGAACAATAATTTGGGCTCTTTCCACGCAAACTGGTACGAGGCACAGCAGACATGGGGTTGGGATGTGCACTGATCCTCAAGGGGGACAGGGAGCGGACAGGGCCCTCGGCCCGGGGGACGATGGTAGTTCATCAGCCATTTCTAATAGTTAATGCTCTCGCTCTTCCTGGAGCTCCAGACTCTCGGAGCTTACATAGTGGCTCCCCAGCAGAACGGTTCTATGAGGACTAAGTTTTTTTGGTTTTTCCCTTTTTTGGGGGGGGGTGGTGGTGTTTGGGGTGCGTGAGGGGGGGGTTTGGGCCTGTTACTCGCACAATTTGTGAAAATGTTCTGCGCCCTTTTGTTATATTATGAAAATGCCAATAAAACAAAGTTGAAAAAAAAAAAACCCGAAAACAGCTAGTATGAAACAGATTTATGTTCCTGCTATTGGAGAAACAAACTGCACATCATATAAAAATACATTAAAGTATAACCATCTAATTTTGGGCCAAACTCACGCATTCGACAATCAGATGTTTCAGAGTCTCAACAATCTTTGGATTCTTACAAAATCTACAGCACCTCTGACTCCTGGCGTGCTTCAAGAATTTTGTTTGTGGGTAACAAATTAAACTTCAAATGTAAGTAACAAGTTCTCCATTTTGCATTGAGGAACCAATCACAATAGAGCGGTACTACGTTTAAGGCTTTCTCTGTATCCACAATATAAGAAAATAACTTGTACTTCTTAGTCCTTTCCCTAGAATCAAGCCAATCTGTGATGTATATTTTTTTTAATACCTGTGGAGTGATTAATCTCCCCAACAGACGACATGTTTGTGGAGTTCAAGACGGAAGCGCCATGGGCTGCCCAGGCGATGAATGCTACGTTTAAAGTACAACACAGTTAAGCCTTCCATGGTTTCAAAATCCTTCTATGGAGTGAGAGGTATTTCCACTTTATCATTGCTGAAAGCGAAAATAGACCCAGTTCATAGCATATTATTACAGTTGGGACACCATTTGGAGATTAAGTACGTGCCTCCAGAATAATTCCTCCATTTTGGACCAGTATTCGTCTGATGGTTTACCAACAATCTCAGCTCCATAGGTAAAGTCGGGACCACCTGAGCTTTAAAGAATGTAACGAGCAGTTGAAGTGAAAACTGACCATAACTCTTGTTGATCCTTTTTGCGTGACTTATTAACGATAAGCATTTATCACGTATCTTCGCAAAATAGATAATTTTATTTCTAACAGGATGTATTGGAAAGCCAAAATAAAGAATCAAGCATGCTTCTTCCAGTTTGGTCTCATTCAGCCTCCATCAGAAGGTATTATTATTTGTTTCCAATGAGAGAACTTCAATATCATAGTTTTTAGGAGATTAATTTGCAAGTAATTTAAAGTAATTATAATGAATACGATCAGACTACTTAACTACATAACTCAATGGCCTTTAATTATTGTAGGCCAACAGGAGTGTAGTCCAAAAGGACCAAGTCATCGGCATAAATTGCTTATTTTGCAATTGTAATTGGAATGGTAAAAATTAAGTCATTGACGTATTAGCTAGGGGAAGCCAGGACCTTTGTGAAAGGGTTTTCTCTGTGGATTAGTCAATCAGAATTTGATAATTTTATACAAAGGGTTATCGGGTCTCACTTCTAGAAGGACTCAAGTCATGAACAAAAGAAATCACACAAAGTCTGGAATAATAGAGGTATTGGTTTATGTCTTAATCATGCCTTTTTTTCTAACAGTCTAAAGTACCCAAGTTAGGGTGTGCATGAAGCATGTCCCCCTTGCTCCACCCTCAGCCTCGGTCTGCATCTCCCCTTCCTTTTCTTCCCCCACACTCCCTTTTCTAACTGGTGTCATCCCTCTGTATCATGTGTCAAAATGGAAGGTCATTAACCATTCAGTGAGATGTCACAACTTCCACCCATGTATAGCAGAAAGGGGTAATGCAACAACGAGTGCAGCCTCTTAGTCTATGGACCACTCTCGTTCATAAGTCTTATAGAGCGATCAATAGGTCGCCTGGGTCTCTCATGCAAAGTCATCTCATCTGTTGTCTTGGGTCTTCGAAAGTCAGTATATATTTCATCTTGCTGAGTTTCATGATCAGTGTATTTAGTGTGATGTCTTCTGATGTGTGATTTATTTTGTGAAATTCTTGTCAGAGCTTGTTGAAGTAATCAGTGATCCCTTCACCTGCATGATTCTTAGGGTAGAGGTATCAATTGTTATTTCAGACATTATAGTTCAATGATGATTGACTAAGATTAGATCTCCTACGTCAAGATGTGGTGATTTCGATTGGCGTTTGTGACCAGAATATGTTTTCATCTTCTCTTTAATGAGACAGTCCCCTACTAATTGGTTCATGGTCTTTGTTTTGAATCAGGTGTAATTTCAGTAGTCTGGTATGGGGTTTTCTTCCCAGCATGTGTTCGGCAAGACATAATCCTGTAGAGTTGTGAGGGGGTTTATTTAGTCTCTAAGCATCATACATAATGTTTGATTAAGGGACATGTTGCTTAGTTCTGCTTGTTCAACCGTCTCTTTCATAGAGTCCTTGAAGCGTTCCAGTATGCCATTAGCTTGAGGCCATAAGGGGGTTCTTTTTCTTGAGTAAGTCCCATGTATGTCATGAATCGTGCAAATTCCTGTCCATTGAATGGTGTACCATTATCTGATTTTAGTATTTCTGGAGTAACATATGCAGAGAAAGCATAGTCAAAATGGGTATTGTTGAAGCGGAAGTATGAGAAGTCAAGTACACTAGTGGGAATCTGGCATATTCCTCCATTAGCCCCAATAGGCATTTATCGTCCTTACGTGGACAGAAGAGGTCACTGCTACATTTCGCCAAGCTCCATCTGGTAAGGGAGACATGTTTAGCCGATTGCTGATCCTCAGTCTCTTGGTAGTCTGAGTCTCAGTCTCTCAGGCTGGGTCTCAGCCTATCAAAGTTTCAGTCTTGTCTCAGTTTCTTTCAGTTTCACTCTTTCATCCTCACTGTCCGAATCTCAGTTTCTCAGTCTCTCTGTCTCAGTGTCTGAGTCTCGGTCTCTACACCACATTCTCTCAGTCTTTTATTCACAGTCTCAGTCTTTATCTCTGTTTCTCATTCTGTTTCTCTCAGTCACAATCTCTGGCTCTGAGTCTCTCATTCCCAGTCCCACAGAGTCTTAGTTTCTCAGTAGGAGTATGAATCTTAAACTCTCAATTTCAATGTTTGCATTCCAGTCTCTTTGTCTCAGTCGTTCACCTCAATCTCAGCACCAGCCTGACTCAGCATCCCTGTGTCTTAATCTCTTAGCGCTATACTCAGTACCTCTGTCTGAATTTGCACCTCAGTTTCTCAGTCTTAATCGCTCAGTCTGTGTATATCTGTCTCAGTGTTTCTCAGTCTCAATATCTCTGTATCTCTGTAAGTTTCTCTTCAGTCTCTCTCTCTATATATATATCCTCTTCTGTACTGTTTCATCAATTTGTTTCCTTATCCCCCTCCATATGACCTTCACTTTCTCCCCAGTCTGTTACTTGCTCTCTCTTTCTCTTTCTCTTTCTCTCTCTCTCTCTCTCTCTCTCTCTCTCTCTCTCTCTCTCTCTCTCTCTCTCTCTCTGTCTCTCTCTCCCCCTCTCGCTCTCCCTCTCACTGGGGAGCGCGCTGCTGTTCGGGGTGTAACAGTGTAAATGAAGGAAAAGACCTAATTAAAGACGGTATGGAGACGTTTGTAAGGAGCTGGATGCTGAATGCATAACATAGGATGTAATCTATGACAATTGTGTTCTATTATGCTGCAACAACCACCCCCTAATTCTGCATATGGTCCTGTGGGACTCGCTTGTTTGGATGCTTTTTAAGTATTCACAGAAAAAAAGCTTGGTTATAAATCATGTAATTTGCAGGCAAACACTGAGAAGGGCACCTTCTTCAATTGTCCTGCAGGTCAATGGTAAGGTATGAAGTCTGCTCAAATGTTTCTCAGCCATAAATGGGTATATGGCCTTCAAATCATCAGCTTGTCCTTTCCTCATTTATAACTGGCATGTTTACATGAATGCTGATGCCCTCTTTGCCTGGGCATGGCTGATAAACTGGTTTTGTGTCTTGGTACTGTACAAAAGTCTCGACTTTCTGCAAACATTGTTTCTCTGGAGTACATACATCCCTTCACATGGTTTCCTATACATGCATGTCTGCATTGTATTTCACAGTTTGACGGCCCTACTTTATGGCCCAATAATGCACAGATTTGTAGGGGCTACACCAGTATGCCGGACAGCGTGTATGGCCCTGGATAACTGGGGAATAAAGGAGTGTTTTAACATTATTGATGATGCCATGCTACAGAGGCGTTGTTGGGGGGGGGAGCAGGGGAAGGGATTAGGGGGCTATAGCCCCAGGTCTTTTGGTTGTAGCCCCGTATAGAATCTCTTTGGTAACAACCAAAAGGCTACCTAGCCCCGAGTCCCGACAGTCCCGACATTAGCTTAGTCCCAGATATTTTCCAGACCTAGCAACACCCCTGCCATGCTAGATGGTACAGAGATCAAAAGCATTGTATGAGCCTCCGTAGCAGGCTGTGTACATGTCAGGCTTCATGCCTCAGCAACAGCCAGCAGAGCCCAACAGTGTATATAATAATATTTACAATATGTGCCAGCCACTCAGCTTGCATGCCATTTACCCAGAGCCAGTTTTTTATGGAACAGGCACAAATGTGTGCCTATAAATATGAACTGCAATAATGAACGACAAACGCCCAAACTATTGGCTTCCATTGTATTGTATTGTGAGAGACACAATGAGAGGGATACATTTAAAAGAGGGGAAAGGTATGTAAAGGGTGTGATGTGAAGGGGCCGACAGGGACATAGTAGTAGTTTGCAGACCAAGGGATGATTGCCAGTTTAGCCAGAGTGATGGTGGACAAAAGAAAGAGAGAATGGAGGAGAGAGATTTGGGATGTTAGAGTGATGGAGGGATAAGGGGGATAGAGCAGGAAGTAGTGAGAGTGTCATAGAGTTTTCAGATTTCATCAGTGGAGTAGCAGACACAGTCATTGAAAGAGAGAGAGAGAGAGAGTGAGAGAGAGAGAGAGAGAGAAAGAGAAAGAGAGAGAGAGAGAGAGAGAGAAAAAGAAAGAGAAAGGAGTGGAAAGTGGTGGAGGGGAAATGAGCATGGCCTGGAGAGTCCTGGATAGCTTTCAGGGGTGGAAGCAGAAAGTACAGATGGGTTTGGGGTATTAGAAGGACTTGGCAGCGTTGAGCGTAGAGAGGAGGGCGTGTAGGCATTCCTTGTAGGAAGCCAGGAGAGTAGGGCAATGGGTTTGCATCAGTGGTGTAAGTTGAGGTGCATATTTGTTCTCTGTTTTTGGATGGTAGGGTGATGCAGAGTTCAGGATAAGGGCATGGGGTAGTGAACGATTAAGGGGGTACGGGTGCTCCCAGAGGCCAGCACATGCTTTGTCAAAGCCTTGGAAGGGCCTTTGCAATGGAGTTAATACGGGCTGGAGATAGGGCTTGGATGGAGGACCCCACTGGATTAAGGCAGGGACCCATGGCTTCACGTCCGAAGTCACACATTTTGATCAAAGAGAGGGGAAGTCGCAGATTGGAGGAGGGACAAGTACACTAAAGAGCAAGAGAAAATGGTCAGAGCGGGATGGGTGAGTAGAGGGAGGGGGAGGACTGAGAAGAGGATAAAAGGTAGATTAGATTGCGTCTAACCATTGCTCTGCACAAATATCACTATTGAAGCATTGGACAAAGATTTTGGACATAACTATTCTCTCCATCTTCTAACGTTCTTCATGTGTCCCTCTTACTCTGGGCCCAGTTTTAAAGTATCCCCCTTTTAGCTTACAGTGCTAGAAGCACACAGTTAGTGTTTTATTCATCCTATGTGCCAGCCTCAGATGAGACCCCGCAAATGGTATGTGTAGAGTGAGCTAAGGTACAGCAACAGAGTAGTAGAAATATTGCCCATTGGTGGATAGTGCTGTGTAGAAGCTCATTAGAGGACGCCCGTTCTGATTGTTATCTTTGTGTATAGTTAGCACGACAGACATATATTGACAGTTTTAATAAACTTTAAATATGCTCTAAATATTGGTCTTACCAGCTATGACTCCGAATGTAATAAAGAGGTAATGCACATTAATGGCGTAGGCGCTTAGGATCCAGCCCAGGGCACACAGTAGTCCTCCAATGATGGTTGTCTTACGGCATCCGCATGTACTTATGAGCAACCCGATGAATGGCCCTGTCAACAAAGCAAAGTAAACGTTCTCAACATTTCATAACGAGATTCACATGCATGCAGGGCCGATAATAAGTGAATTTCTCTTTATTTTAATTTTTTTATTTTTTTTAGTGATATAGTTTGCATGCAAACCTTTTACATTTTTACATTACATATATTATCCAAAAATGTTTCTTACAAATCTTTATATACATGAGAACAAATGTCAATTGTTCTCGTGTTATTTGAGTTCTTCGGGATCTGTTTCCTATGGTTTCATTACCGTTTTAATACAATTTCCTCATTCGTCGTCGTCGTCATTCCATTCCAAAATTGTATGATCCTATATGCCAACATTTTATTATTGCCTGATATTATTTGCGCCCATCTTTCTTTCAGTCCATGTTGCGTTCTTTCAATGGGTAGCATTCCAGAGAACAGATCCCTTTCATCTCTGAGTGCTGGGCATTCTATAAATATATGGTAGGACGATTCCACTTGATCGTTTTCTTGGCAGTATGGACAATAGATCTTATCTTTGGTATTTGTTTAGTTTCAAGGAGATATTCTCGCGTTGGCAGAACATTATTTTTCTTTGAATGTCTGCGCTCAGTGCAAAGCGTTGCAAGCTTTACTTTGTTACTTGTAGATGGTTATAGATGGATTTGTTAATTTTCAGTTTAATGTGCACCCAAGGATAGGTATGGTATTTGTATAGCATACACAACTCACGTTTTTCAAAGCAATGCAAATTTACAGTTGTATAGTGAGGGAAACTAAATGATGTATCCACTAGCGGATGGTGTGTCTAGCGACTGCCCTTGAACTCATATGTTCAGGACTGCACCTTTTTTCGACCAGGTTTATTGGTGTTACTCAACAAAAAGCCTTTATATTTCATACAGGTATATTCAGCGCTGTAAAACCCACGTCTACGCGTCATGCGATCCACCTGCCACTGCCTCTCTTTTTCCTAGAAAAACACACTGTACAGTTTTAAACTCATAAAATAACTCAACGTAACAATTTAGAGGTCAAACCGCCAAGAGCACGCCATCTGTTTCGACACACAATAATCCATTGCATTCATGGGCCGTGAATGTCGATAGAGATGCCCAAATGGAATAGAGTTTAATTGATGAACCATTAATATCATGTGTGATTGTTTCCATTGCCCCTAACTGACAAGCCAGGGTCAGTCACAAGAACTTAGTTGGGGAATCATTTTATCCCCATAACCTGGGGATAGACCACTGGGCAGCTAGAAGTGGCTTGCATAGGAGTTGTAGGCCTGGGAATGATGACTTGCTGTTGCTTTTATCCACTAGGCTCAGAAGGCTGCACATGGGGTCCCCAGGCATTAAGAATCGCACAACACTCTTAATGGAGTACCTGATATCAACCAAAACTACAGATTCCCACAAACCAGCTTCCTATCCTCTTTGCTAAGAGTGAGTATTCACAGATTCAAACGCATAATGTCATGTTCACCCCCTACTCAAAAAGGAGCAATTAACCATGTGATTTATCAAAAATATACATATTTTAATTTTTCAAAAAACATTACACTTAACAATCATACTCTAAAAAATGTTTAACAAAGACACCATCTAGAATTCATTCCTATGCTTGTATGTGTATTATCTACCTGGAACACTAGTTCTTATACCAGACCCCTTCTATACCACACTGTAGGGTATATATCTTAACCCTCAGTGATGAGATTGATGCCCCTCCTGATTTCTAGGGGCAACGAGGCTGTGCCAACACTCTAAACATGTGTTTCTAGAACTAGCATTAATCTCAATTTCGACACAAACATATACATGAATTCATCCCTAGTATATATTCTGCTGGTTCTGTCTTCAGGGCACTTAAATCTTTCTTGTATTCTTCCAGTTGTCACGCATCACATTACGTGCTACCAGCCATAGTTCCAATATCTCACAGAAAACCTGTGAAAAGACTCTCAGTGGGGCAGGCTCCCCGGTCGAGAATCCGCCGTCAACAGGACTGTTCCCAGAATTTGAGTTAGAACAAACGCGCTGATCTGGATGGCGAAGCGCGGGTCCAGGGTCAGATTCTGAGTTCTGTGAATCTGGAATGCAGTGGATCCACTCCTGGATTCCCGTGAGATCCCTCAGTGGTGGGAGTCGGGATGGACCTCAACTCTTATCTGGATGTCTGAGAGAAAGGGCTGGAGTCTAATGCTCAGGAGACTCAGCGTATGTAGCTCCCTGTGAGAACTCTGCGACGCTTGTCCCGGGTCCTGACCTCCATTAAGGCTGACTTTGTGCCGTGCTCGTAGTTTCCTTCTGGAGCACAGTGACGAATACGCCCGCGGTGCTTGTCGGTGCTTGGGAGCTGTGAGGAACTGTTTAACCGTCCTCACCCACCCAGTCCCTAAAAAGAGGACTTTGTGTAGCTCACAAGTACGGATGGTACCTGATATCAAGCCAGAAATCCTGCAGCACTGGACAAGCCCACCACACAGGTAAACAGGAGCCTTCTTTCATCGCATTCTTTCCAGCAAAAGCCAGACTCATTCAGATAGACTTTCGGCAAAAAGGTAGATGCAAAGTACCACTGATCTACAAACCTGTATTGGGTATCCAGAGCTTGTCATGAAGCAAAAATTCTGTGTGTCTACCTCACAATCCTCTCCCATTATGGAAACATATATATATATTGAGATTGATATCATATATGTTTCCTAAAGGGAAATTATCCTTACAAAGTCCTTGTACAGAGCTGAGATCTGGTCTTTGCTAGAGCACGTCCCTTGCAGAATCTTTTCAAACGAGGTAAGTGGTGTGGATCCTGTGGTAGGTCAGAAGGAGGAGACAGACCAGGAGTTACCATTTCTAAGGAGGTTTATTCAATATTATATGAAAAATGCCTAACTTTCCCTATTGTAAGGGCTTCCCTTCTTAATAAAGCACTGGAGTGTCTCTGTGTGGAGCCTGGAGCAGCTGCGATTGGCTGCAGCCCCTCGTAACCTCAGCCAATCAGGGAGCTGACAGGTGAACGCCGTCCCCCAGCCAGGGCCCACTGCAAAGGCCCCTGTCTGAGCCTGTATCGGCTTGGGAGGGCTCGGATGGACTATCTTCCCGTCCCACAGCAACATCTTGTGTCCATAACTGATTAGCTCCATGGGTCAGCCGCACAGCATGCAGCCTAGACCGCCTCGAAATTGCCTCGGGTACTTTTTTACCATACCATGATCGTCCGCGAGTCTGGTCCTGGACATTGTTATGCGTTTTACCAAACTCACACAGCTGTCTCAACTTGGGTGTGCCTTTTCCATTATGCCTCATTCTTAACCAAAATCCTTTCTCCCTAATTCATATCTGTATGTTTGGAACCCCATTTTACATTGCATTTCAGTGCTTTTTGAAATTCAAATCCTGGTGTGTTCTTAACATCTTTGCACCCCATTTCTGCGTCGCATTTCAGTGCTTTTTGAAATTCAATTCCTGATGTGTTTTAACATCTCTGCACCCCGTTTTGCATTGTTTTGCTGCGCTTTCTCAAATTCAAATCCTGGTGTGTTTTTAATATCTCTGCATCCCATTTCACATTTTTGTCCTATGCTTTTGGTAGTTTGAATCCTGCTGTGCTTCCATTGTATCTGTTCTTGTTTCTCTGACTACTAGCCCTCCTGGTGAGTCTGTGCTCGTGCAGTACCTCCTCTATTTTCCATCCTATCCCATGCTGCCCCTATGGCACTCACCATCTCCCCTATCTATTCTAACTGCTATACTATCACCTATCCTCCCTCTCTAACGAAGTCCGGAAGAAGAAAGCTTAAAAAAGACATCCTGACCACTAACCCCAGCCTACCAATCGCAGGCACTTTTGTCAGCACAACCTCCAGACAGATATGTACTGATATCCTCTTTTCTGTCCCCTCTCCAGATATATGGACTCCTCATCTTATCTCTACCCTCTCTCCTTTCACATCTTCACTCATTAATGGTGGCACCAGAGGGTAAGTACTCTTTGCAGGCTTCTCATCATCCAGAAGTATCATTAATGTCTATCACAACAGCACTATCATGGGCTGGGGTCCTCAACCCAACCTCCTCCTTTTTGGCTGGTGCTTGTCATCCCTCGTCAACTTCCTTCTCACGCCTGCTACTCCTTCTTCCTCTCTCTCGGTCCCCCTCCTCAGACTGATGTTCCACGCCACTGTACCTCTTCTCAGAAAACCTTCAAAGGCAGTGACTTCTTGCATCTAGCCACGCTTAATGCTCGTTCTGCCATCAAACATTCTGCCGACATCTGCCTCCTCCTTGAAGACCTTGACCTCGAGACGTGGTTCAGTGCCAGCTCAGTCACTGCTTTTGACACACTTCTCCCTGATGGTTATAAGATCATCTCCAAGCCTCGCCCAAACAGTGCTGGCAGTAGGGTGCCCCTGATCTTCCCTGAGTGGGTCCCTTCTTCCCTCGTACTCACCCAGCCTTACTCTTCCTTCGAGAGCCTGGTTTGGAAGCTGGTAATCTCTCCCACTTCCTCCCAGACCATCGTCCCTATCTACAGGCCACATGGCTCTACCACCCTGTTCCTTTCTGAATGGGCTGATTTCTCTTCCTCTCTCTTTTCACAACCACCTCCAAATTCCTTCTCCTGGGTGATTTCAACATCCACCTTAACTCCGCAATTTGTATTTTGTATTTTATTTATTTATATAGCACACTAGGCCCGAGGGCAACCAGGCGCATATCTTATGAACAAAGGCACAATCACAGCATCCACTCACTTCCGTGACCTCTGCACGTCTGTGTCTTTCTCCATTCTCCCCTCTGGTCCGACCCACTCGGCTGGACACAATATCGATGCCTTCATCCACACTGCTCTTTTGCTCTCCTTCCCATGCACCACCCCACTCTCCTAGTCAGACCATTCTCTCCTCTGCTCTCACCCGTGTCACCTCTGTCGTCTGACCTCACCTCCCCTATCCCTGCCAACCTCATTCACGTACATCTGTCTGATGAAATGAGTGTCAGTTGCTGTCTTTGCATCTACCTTCATCCCCCCTCTCCTCACTGCAGACTCTACCTCTGACTCCACCCTTAGCAACCTCCATCTTGCTATCACTAATACTCTTGACTCTCTTGTCCCAGTCACGAGGATCCACCTGAAACATGCCTCCAAGCATAACACCTGGTACTACTCCAGACTTGCAGCACTGAAACGCAAGTGCAGAGCTGCAGAACTCAAGTGGCAGACCTCAGGCTTACCCTCTGACAAACTGGCCTATCGCCTGCTCCAAAGGCAATACTGACTCTCCATTTGCTCCAAGAAATTGGCCCACATCCAGGCTTGCGTCTCTGGTGCATCCAACAACACAGATGAACTCTTTAAAATCTGCAAGGAACTAGGCATCCTTTCCGCAGTCTCCACCTCACCTCTTCCCGCCCAGACCCTCTGAAACACACTGGCCACACACTCTCCTTCCCCCACCCCCATGCCTGCTACGGCCTCCCACCCCCCCTCTGCCTTTTTCTTCCATTACACCTAGTGAGGTCACCAGAGTTGTCTGCTCCATGAAGGTCTCGTTCAAACAGGTCTGTTAGGATAGGTACTGGTCATGACGAGCCTCTTCATTATGGTGTTTATCACATATAGAATGTAGAATGTTGTGTGCTTTAACATTACAGAAGTTATATTTGTATTCCATCACTCTTAGTTACATTGGAACACAGACTCTGCATCTTTTGCAGGTTCTGGGTTCCAGAAGGGGAGTGAAGCACGAAGTCAAGGAGGACAGATGTACAGCCTCCTGCCGGGGGTCGTTTATTAGATACTTGATTTAATAAAGATCTTCAATGACCGTATTCAAGTCTTCGTCTGATTCCTGCGTACATAACAATTGGCGACGAGGGCAGAGACACCACAAGGGGTCGCCAGAAACCACCCCCTACCACCATCCCTCATTCAGCGCCTCTGACCTCCGCAGCCCACCTCCACCACCGATCCCCAGCATCTGTGATATGGATGCACACATACAGCGCATTGAGGCACGGTATGAGGAGATGGCTCGGCTTGTGGATGATGCGGGAGAGTGTGCAGGCCACCGGCTGGCACTGTGCATGTGCCCTGGGCCGCTTCTCATTTGCAATGGTCCTGCTTGCACAGAGGGGCCGGGAGGGGAAGGAGGCAATCTCGGCACTGAGTCCCTCACTCTTTCCCTGCAGGCAGTCCTAGAGCGCAGGGACACAGCAGGTTCCGACCCACCCTCAACCATCATGAGTGCCAGCTCATGACAAAGCAGCCCAAGGCGCCGATCTCTGCATCTGTAAATTAGTGACCCACCTGAGTTGTGAAGGCACTGAAAACATGCCTTAAACAGTGCACAGGTCTGCTCAATTGTTGTGTTCTGATGTGAACGCTATTGTATGCTATTTCCTCGTTAGACTGGGGATCTCTCCCAGGGGTCATCAGCCACGGTAGTAGGGGATAACTGGAATCACCTTTATGGAATGGGACATAGGGAGGGCCATTAGATTGAGGTGACTGGGCAGTGCATACATATTGGGATGTGAGTGAGTGACACATGCATCTGGGTCTGTGCACTTGTGGGCACTCTATCGCATGAATGCACCCTGTGACAGACAATGCTGGTCAGGTCATTTGTAGGGTCTGACTCCCAAGGATGGGTTGGTGGTGGTGGGTGGGGCTGAGTCGGGATGTGCTGGGTATTGTGACATGGCAGTGATGCATTCTGGTACCTGTAGTGCATTGCATGCGCCTGTCCATCCGTGCCCAGATTGTGATGGGGTGTCCATCCGTTGACACATGGGGTCGCTGCCAGTCGTGGTCACCTACTCTTGCATGCCGATTGTGTCGCTGCATTGGCATGGTGGATGTGGGCCATGCACTGGTGCCAGTGAACGTCCTGCCATGCCATGGTGCACATGCAAAGAGGTGTGTATGTTGATGCTTTTACTCACCCAGTAGCCAGGTCCACTGTCCTCCATAACATGCCATGTACACAGGCAGGGTGCTATTTCCGCAGGACCATGGAGTCATGGGTTGATCCCGGGAAGTGGGAAAAGCAGTGGGTGGTAGTCAGGTCCACATCACAGATGACCTGCATATTCATTGAGTGGTGCAGCTTTCTGTTTCTATACACCTCCTCTGTGGAATGGGCAGCCACTAGCTCCATGTGTGTGTAGTCCACTGCTCCCAATACACTGGGCATGCCGGCAAGTGCATGGAAGCAGACCTTGGTGGCGTTTGCCTGTGTGGTTGGTAGGGCGATGTGCTGGGACACATGGTGCAGGAGGGCATCCAGGACCTACACCAGCACAGCTGAAAATGCTGGCTGCGAGATGCCATACAGCACGCCAACTGTGTTTTGGAATTGCCTGTGGCAAGAAAGTGAAGAACTGACATCACCTTCAGCAGGGTGGTATGGCAGTCCGGATACCGATGAGGCTCTGAATGTTTTCCTGGATGAGCTCCACAAGTTCCAGGGTGGTATTCCTGTTCAGGCAGTATGGTGTGTGGATCTGCCTGTCAGTCAGGGCTCAGGGTATGGGCCTTGTGCGGGGATGGGTGCACAACTCCGGGGTGCAATTTGCATGCCATTGTTCACCTGCATTTTCCTTCTCATCCTCCTCCACTGCTGTTGCCACTGTTGCATATCCTGCTCATAAAGCAGCATTCCTGCATGTAGCACCTCCAGGTCCATGACTACTGCTACAAGAGGCAGCATGGTTGTGTTGGAAAATCTGTGTGGTGTCGGTGCGGTCCTTTTCAGCAGTCCCTGTGCTCATTGTGTTTAGCTGGGTGCATTGGTTGCACCTGTGGCCTGTTCCTCCACACCTGGGCCTGCTTACCGCCTGCTCTGCGGTGCTTGTGTTTATGGCATGGTTTTCCCAGTGGGTGTTTTCATAGATTCTGCTCTGTAGTATCTATTAGCAGCTGAATACAAACCAACACGCTTATCCCTGAGAACGTTTCATTGCATCTTAGTTCATAGGTGATGTGGTATTTTCTGGTTTATTAGTTAGAAAACTAGTTTACAGATCCTAGTCTAGCCTTTGATGCCACTTCGGCAAACTTATAGGTGTGGTATAACATGTCTAATATGGGAAATATCTGTTATACATGCAGGGCTGGACTGGGAACTAAAAGAGGCCCTGGAAATAATTACTGGGGACCAAAAGAGGCCCTGGAAATAAAGTTCAAAGTGGCCCCACATGACACATTTTCAGCAAGCCCAATGCTTTTCCTATGAGAAAATTAGGAAATACCACAGAAAAGAGGCCCAGGGTGCAGAGGCCCACCGGGAAATCTCCAGAGTTCCCTAAAGGCCAGTCCACCCCTGTATACATGGGAGTAAAATGTTTAAGCAGGCTCCCCCACTCGACCTAGTCTCCGGCCATTTACCAAACCAATATTTCTTAGTTTGGCTTTGAGTAATGAAGACATTGTTGCACTTCAGATGTAAGACATAGGAGCGAAACTATCGATGTTAGGGTCAGTTACTGAATTGAAGAGGCCTGTGTCAGGAGGGCATGAGTGGGATCGCACAAACAAGGCTGACATGTGAATTCAGTTCATATCCAACACAGGGTTTGTTTTTATTAACAAAGGTTCTGAGGATAAAGAAAATTAAAAGGAAAGTCTCTCACAGTTTTTGTTGAGGTCAGTTCTATGGCCATAGTCCAAAGTCCAGTAAGGTGCCTTACTGGCGACCTCTGTGGTGCAGGCTATGGGGTATTCTCCATGGCCAAGGTTTGATATTGCCTCAAGCTCTCTCCCAGTAGTTTGGAGATTGTGTCAAATTCTTTCCCAGTCGCCTCTGCTCAGGAATGTCTGTCCACCTCCATTCCGTATGGTCCTGGGTTGGGGGGTCAGTTCCTTCCTCTGCAGCCCTTAAGATAACCTCCTTGGCCCTAGGGGTTGCTTCACTTTCTAATGCTTTTCCCACTCTAGGAGCTGCTCTGAAACAACCTAGTCCACCACAGCCTACCTGGTCTCTCTGACAAAGGGTCCTGCTTGTCTTCCTCTATCCCTACTTTGCTGGTTGATGTTGTCTCTCCTCTAGTCAGCGAGACCACTCGAAGTCTTGTATATGCTCTTCCAAATGGTAACTGTTATGTCACACTCTTCAGGCACTGCCTGAGCCAGCTGAGCTAGCCACTGTGGTACTGTGATGTCATGCAAGTACCAAGTGGAATGTTGATGTATGAGCGAGAGAAGGCTGTGCTGAGTGTTCTGTTTATGGGTCAGTTGGTCCCTCCCTCCCTGGGTGATGGGTGCCGGTGATCTATCTTAGTATCTATCTTATGTCTTTATGTCCTGTGACATGTAACTGAAGAACTGGAAGTAAACTTACTTATAAGCAACCTAACTCAAGTATGGACATTGCTTTATGTTAAGATGTGTTGTATTTACATGGTATTGATACATTCAGTATAAGTGTTCACATGTATTAATGTAACCAGTTTACTGTTATATAGCATTTAAACAGTTCATTTTACGCATGCCTAATCCATGTTAAGTATGTATACTAGTCACCATTGTGACCTCATGTTATTCCATTAGAGTGTTCTGGGCATGGGGAGTTCTGAAGAGTCAGTTGAGCTTGGCCCTCCGTGGCGGAGCCTGCTGCCGTATGTTTATGCTTAATAAACTTTCTTTAATGTTACGTGCGTGTTGCTTTAACTTAACATTGGCGACGAGGATGGTTGATGGGCCCCGCGCGTATCGCCTGCAGTAGACTGCGCTGTGATTCCTGATTCCTGGGCTTTCTTGGTCTTTCCCTCCACGGCGGTGGCAGGCTCGACGTGACGGCGGAAGGGAAATTCTGTGCGCACACACATCAAAGGCAAGTGGAATCGCTGAGCGACGCCCTGGCAGCGCTTAATTACTCTGCTCACAAACTTATTCCCCGCTGTTCGGTGGCAAGAAAGTCGAGCTGGGAGTGTTAGCGAGGCCTCTTCTAAAGTAAACAGGCCATTGTGACGTGCGTTTCCTGGCAACCAGTGCTCGGCTGCCTGGAGAAACATTATGTAAACAAAGCTCATCGCGCTGCGGCGCCGAAGCGAACTACAGGCTAATGTTAATTTGCCTACTGCCTGATGTAAGTGCTGTTTTAAGGACACATCTGCAAAGACAATTCAAGCCCCTGCAGAACAATTGACAGATCGGCTGCCGCACTTTGGAATTTGCATGCACATGTTTAGTTAGACATTATTGTGATATTACAGACATCCTGCAGTGACTGACAGCTCAATTATATTTCAGTATTACACGTTTAGCCTTGCAAGGACAGCTTTGTCTCAGCATTGGGTGCTATTGCTGACATCCTGCAGTAAGACTATCATGGCCACATCGATTCCACCTCCCAGGTCATTTTTGGAGGAGCCTGGTCGGCCCTTTCTCACTTGGGACAAATGGAAGGACGCTTTTGAGAATTATTTAATTGCTATGGGAGGTGATAGGTTTGCCCCAGCACGCAAAAAAGCTCTTTTAATACACAACTTGGGTGTTGAGGGACGCAGAATTCTGGATGGATTAGCTGGTAGTCAAGCATTGAATGATGATGATGCAGATATTTATGACCAGACTGTGAAGAAGTTACGGGATCATTTTGAACCGCGAAAAAACATTAGTTTTTAAAGACACAAATTTTTCCAAAGAGCGCAAGAACAGAATGAGTCAGTAGAGTCATATGTCGCATGTCTCAGGTCATTGAGTTATTCGTGCGAATTCGAACAGTTGGCAGATTCTTTGATAAGGGATCAACTACTTAGATGCACCAATAACCCGAAGATTCAAGAAAAGCTCCTTGCGAGGGACATGAGATTGGATAAAGCAGTAGACATGGCAAGAAGTATTGAGCGAACATCCCATTATGTGAAAGAACTTAAAGTTGATAAACAAATCACTACTGCCATGTCAGTTTGCTCAGTTGACCAGAAAAAGAGAAGTAACTTTCTGACACCAAGAAGAGGGAACTGGAGTGCGAAGGGTTCCTGTTTCAGGTGTGGAAATTTTAAACATAGTGCAAACTTTCCATCCTGTCCGGCTAGGTATGCGGAATGTTTCAGGTGCAAAGGAAAAGGACATTTCGCCAATTTCTGCAAAGCTGGCTCAGTAAACCTGATAGAATCAAGGGTGGACACAAATTCTACCCATGATGAGGAAGTCAAGAGAAATTATAACATCCACGAGATCTCGGCTAATCAGGAACCAAATACAAAGTTTGTATTTGAGATATCCACCATACAATGTGATGGGAATGGCCCAAGAGATATATTCCAAGTGGATGGATGTGAGGTAGAGATGAAAGTTGACACATGTTCCCCTTGGACAATAGTATCTAGAGACACTCTGGTAAACGTCTTAAAGAAAGAAGAGAGCATGATTAGAGCCACGAATATTAAAGCATGTGGATATGCAGAATCGGCCATTGACATCATGGGGGAGTTTCCAGCCAGGATCGCCTACAAAGGAAAAGTTTGCCAAGCCAACATAATTGTGTCCAGAAGAGGTTCGTCCTTACTAGGATGGGAGGAGCAAAAGAACCTTGGTGTGAGGGTTCAAGCTAGTGCATCCAATCCTATATCCATTGCGGAAGTAGACGACATTTGGTCAAAGAGTTTCCCTGAAGTATTTTCCGAGGAACTTGGAAGATTAAAGAACTTTGAACATCACATCAAACTCAAAAAAAATGCACAACCTATTCAACATAAAGTGAGGCAAGTTCCATTGAAAATGAGGGATCAATTAACTGGGGAACTCAATGACCTGATGAGTAAAGGTGTAATAGAACCAGTGGTTGCCACGGAGTGGCTATCACCAATTGTGTTGGTGGCCAAGTCCAACGGAAAGTTAAGATTGTGTGTCGACCTGCGCAGCCTCAATCAAAATATTATAGTTGAAAAGCATCCTCTTCCCAACATTCCTGAGACCTTGTCCACTTTAGGTGAACCAAAGTTTTTTTCCATTATCGACTTGTCAGCAGCATACCATCAAGTCCCGTTATCAGAGAGTTTGCAGCATCTCACGGCATTCATCACTCAAGATGGCATTTTCAAATTCAAAAGAATGCCATTCGGATTAGCTTCTGCTGCATCTGTTTTTCAAAAAATTATGGAAGAGGTACTTAGGGGTTTAAAAAGTGTTACTGTTTTCCAAGATGATATTCTTGTGTTTGCTGCCACGGAAGCAGAACATGATGATAATCTCAGAGCAGTGTTGAATAGGCTCAAGGGAGCTGGTCTAACTGTGCAGAGGAGTAAATGCAGGATTGCTGTTCAGGAAGTAGACTATCTTGGCCATAGAATTTCAAAAGATGGTATTTCTCCTAAGAAATCGCTTGTGGATAGTATAAGTGGTGCGCCCCAACCTTGTGACAAAGATCAGTTAAGGTTGTTTATGGGATTGGCAGAATACTACCACAAGTTCGTTAACAATTTTGCCACCATTTCCACACCTCTGAGAGAATTACTTAAGAAAAATGTGAGATTTGCATGGTCAAGTGAATGTCAGGTAGCTTTTGATAGAATCAAAGAGAGTATCATTGGAGCACCTTCTCTAGGAGGGTTTGTGGTGGGAAGGAAGACAACCTTAGAAGTGGATGCAAGCAATCAAGGTTTGGGAGCGGTATTGTCACAATATGACTCTGCTAAAGTAGAACACATTATTGCGTTTGCATCCAGACCACTGAGGGGAGCTGAGGTTAATTACTCAGTGATTGAGAGGGAGGCTTTGGCTGTGTCTTGGGCTGTTGCTCACTTCAAGTTTTGTTTGTGGGGGCAAACGTTTCTGGTCAAAACCAATCACAAGCCTTTGGTTCAGCTGCTGGGTGGTGTTGAGTGGTCTAAAAGCTCGCCCAGAGTTTCAAGGTGGATGGTGGACTTGTTAGCTTATGACTTTAAGATTGTGTATGTGGCAGGCAAGAACAATATAGTTGCGGATTGCTTATCTAGACTACCAGTAGAGGACAAAGAGGTTGAGGCAGTACATTATGAGCAGAATGTGTTAATTGCAGCAGAGGAAAAAAATGCTATAAGCAAGGAAGAGTGGGAGTCTGTTAGAAATGAAGACACTGTGTTACAGCAAGTCAGGCGCTGGACCAAGACAGGGTGGCCTCGCAAGAATGATTTGGAAAATATTTTTTGAATGCTATTATAACATAAAGGATGAACTCAGTATATCAGAAGATGGGATGCATCTTAGAAAAGGTTTGAAGGTTATTCCACCTGGTGGTATCAGGCCCACACTGGTGAGTTTAGCTCATCAAGGGCACTTAGGTATGGCTGGCATGAAAAGACAGATTAGAGAGTCCTATTGGTGGCCGGGGATTGATGGTGACGTTGACAGGTGTGTTAGACATTGTTATGATTGTATAAGGAGTGATAAAACCAAAGTTGTGAGAGTTGCACCCATGAAACCAGTGAGTGTTCCTACCGAGCCTTGGAAGAAAGTTGCGGTAGACTTAATAGGTCCTGTACAAGACCTAGGGGAAGACCTCAAATATATAATTGTCATGGTGGATTATCACACTAAGTGGATAGAGTACAGGGCTATACGAGAAGCTACCACCGATCAGATGATTGCATTTTTTGAGGATATCTTTTACAAGGAGGGCTTTCCAACAGAATTGATCTCGGACAATGGTGTCCAATTCAGTTCAGGTAAGATGATGGAGTTTTTCAGGAAGTATGGCATAAGACATTATAGAACGGCTCTTTATCACCCTAGGGCCAATGGACTTGTAGAAAGAGCGAACAGGTTTATAAAGGGAGGATTACAACTGGCCATGGCTGCAAGGTTAGATTGGAGGAAACTCTTAAGGGAAATGATTTGGGGTTATTGTATCACACCGCATACGGTAACCAAGATATCTCCTTTTATGTCTCTTAAAGGGAGGCAACCGGGCTCGCAATTGTGTCCAGGGTGGTTGAATTTAGATAAGTCAGTCAACATTGATAGAAGTAAGATTGTAACTTTAATCAAAGAAGCTCAGAATGATTATGAAATCAGGTTCAATTCTGATAGGAAATGTAAGAGGTTGGATGTGAGGGAAGGTGAGTTAGTGTATATAAGGAATCCCAGACTGTCACCCAAATGCAGTGTTAGCAAGTTTTTAGGGCCAAAAAGAATAGCAAAAGTGAGAAACAATGTGGTGATTTTAGAAGGAGGGGAATGCTGGTCTATGTCCAGTTTAGCGAAGTGTAATCTCAACGGAGACCCTCCAGAGTGTGAGAGTCAAGATTCTAATATGGAAAGAGCACATGATTCAGGGAACAGCATTATTGAGTCAGAGAACAGTGATGAGTTTAGTGAGGAAGGTACAGTGAGAACAAGGAGCAAGCCTTCATGGTTAAGAGATTATGTTGAGTAGAACTTTGTGTTTGAAGGGTGGAGATGTGTTAAGATGTGTTGTATTTACATGGTATTGATACATTCAGTATAAGTGTTCACATGTATTAATGTAACCAGTTTACTGTTATATAGCATTTAAACAGTTCATTTTACTCATGCCTAATCCATGTTAAGTATGTATACTAGTCACCATTGTGACCTCATGTTATTCCATTAGAGTGTTCTGGGCATGGGGAGTTCTGAAGAGTCAGTTGAGCTTGGCCCTCCGTGGCGGAGCCTGCTGCCGTATGTTTATGCTTAATAAACTTTCTTTAATGTTACGTGCGCGTTGCTTTAACTTAACACTTTACTACAGTAAACATCCCCCTCTCCTCCAACAACTCTTCCATGTGATAACTCTCCTGCTTCTTCTCCAACAGGGTTTCCTCTCTCTTCTCTTTCACCTTCACCTTCACTCTACTCAAAACGACTATTGTTTGCCAACCTCCTCCAAACTGCTATATCCAACTTCTTCTCAAACACCCCACATGACTATATCGATCAAACTGGTTTATAGGCTGTTCTGTTCACCCCTCGGCTGGGAATTAGGGTCATGGTCTGCACCTGCGTGGCATGGGTTGGGCTTGTTTGGGATTAAACCATGTACCATACGGCCATGTTGTCTGTAGCCGCTGCTTTTATATTAAAGCTGGCCACTATTTTGCATTTTAGAACTACAACAAGTTTGGGTTGAATTTCCCTTCCTCTCCATTGGTGTTTGTCTGGAGCGGAGTGCTTTGAAATGATTTCTTGTTGTAGCTCCAGCATGTGAGTCGGCATTTGGAAAATACAGAACTAAGCCTGAATAGGTGTCTGTTTGTAATAGTGATCATTCATCATGTGAAAACTGCAACATTTTCAGCCTTGCAGTGTTTGCCGGAGAAGAGCAGTGGTTGGTTGGTGTGACCCTGCTGAAGAAGACGCACCTAACCCCCTAACTTTGTTGTATGCTTGTCAAGTGCGACTTTGTGTTTGCAGAAATCCTGCAAACTGAGCTTGTCTGACTTATTTGCACAGGGAACTCCTTCGGCAATGGGACTGTGACGAATCTAGCGACAACATTGCTGATTCTCTGGAGGAAAGCTTCTCTTATGTGGCCAGGGAAAGGCAGACTCTACCTGACACTGACCCTGGGGGTGGTTATCTGCAGGAGGATCACATAGGCAAAGACAAACTAGAGGGAGGCAAGAGAATTTTAGATTCAAACAACCCTTCAGTGGTAAATCGTAGTGTCACCCAATACTCCTGTTGTCAAGTTTATCTAGGTTGGACGAACGATCCCCTCCTTCCTCCTCACCTGAATCGTCTGTGGACCTCTCTTGTAGTTCCGGTCTCTTCCCAGAACGTCTTCGGGTCTGTACTTTATCAATCCTCTTTACTTCTTTCTTTTGACGTAAGTAGGGGCGAGCTCCCTGGGATGCCACACTGTCGGGAAACTAGATAACACGAACAGCGGGAACTCCTGGGAGCCAGCCCCTGAGCAGGGAAAAAGCCCAAAGGGGCAGAAAAAACCCTGCAGGAGATGTTCTGGTGAAGGATAGAGTAGAAAGCGTAGTCCAGGAGAATATTCTTTCCGCGGAGGATGGCTTGATGGGATGGTCAAATGGAGTATCACCAGAAGGCAGACGAGACGCCAAAATATCAATTGTGATAAGTGCACCAATAGAAGCCAGGAGGGCAGCAAGAGCGAGGGAAAAACAGACTGAAAGTCAGAAGGGCAATGGAACGGAGAGAGAGAGAGAGACCAGTACAGCCGTACGGATCGAGACAGCAACGGGATTCCAAACGGGAGGCCAAAGGGAGACGGGAAACAGGGAAGGAACACAGGAGAAAAAACACACAGAGGAAAAGGTTCACTAGCGTTACCTTCAAGACGCAGAGTAACAGTGAAGGTGCAACGCGAGGAACGCCAGAATGAGCCGGCAGTAGTAAACGCCGGCGGCCATCTTGGAAAAACACTAGAGCGGTGCTCCCAGACGGCCGTCAGACGTGGTGGAACTGTTAATGGCGTCTCCATGAGGAAAAGAAACGCCGCCCGACTGAAGTCATGACAGTATGCCCTCTTCTACACGGGGGGCCCCCGGGCTTGCCTGGATATAGTCTGTGAAACTTTCTAATGAGTCGAGAGGCATGAATGTGTCTCACAGGCTCCCATGTCCGTTCTTCGATGGGATAACCCTTCCAGTGGACCAAATATTGTAGAATACCGTGATGGTAACGGGAATCTACCAGATGTGACACCTCATATTCAGCTGGTTCAGACGACACATCCTGGGATCGTCTCTTGGATCTTCTCTTATAAGGATCCAGAAGATAGGGCTTCAAAAGAGAGGTATGGAACACGGGATGCACCTGTTTAAGAGAGGGAGGTAACTGAAGGCGAAATGCAACAGGATTTATTTTCTTTATGATACGAAACGGTCCAATATATCTTGGTGCGAATTTCCCTATGTGTGTCCAGCGAGGTAGAAATTTAGTGGCCAACCAAACCTTATCCCCTTCCGACCAAGAAGGTGCAGCCTTCCTCTTTTTGTCAGCCCATACCTTATAGGTATGACGACTAGCGTCCAAGGTTTTACTGGCTAGTGCATGAGTGTCATTGAGTTCCTTCAGAAGGTGGTCAAGAGCGGGAATCTTTGAGGGTTGAATCTCTGCCAATGGCAGATGTTTCGGATGATAACCAAAGGTGCAAAAAAAAGGAGACATATTAATGGCTGAATGTTTGGTATTGTTATAAGTGAACTCAGCCATAGGGAGAAAGACATTCCAGTCATCTTGTTTTCTGCTACAGAAACATCGAAGATATTGCTCCAGCGTGTGATTGAGCCTTTCCGTTTGTCCGTTACTTTGAGGATGGAACCCAGATGAAAGGGCTCGTTGAATCCCTATCTGTTTGCAGAGGATACCCCAAAATTGGGAAGTGAATTGAGGACCTCGATCTGACACCACGGTTTCTGGCAGGCCATGAAGTCGCACAATCTCCTTCAGAAAGGTCTTAGCTGTTTCAAGAGCAGTAGGTAATGCTCTCAAGGGAGTGAAGTGAGCCAGTTTGCTTAGAGAATCCACAGTCACCATGATGACGGTGTTCCCTTCAGAATTAGGTAGGTCCACGATAAAGTCTGTAGACACGTGGGTCCATGGTTGTTTGGGTGCTGGTTCCTGTTGCAGAAGACCTAAGGGTTTGGATGAGTGATATTTATTGGTTGCACATATGGCACAGGTAGATACATATGAATGTACGTCTTGGTTCCAACCCGGCCACCAAAACAGTCTGGACACCAGATCCTTGGTGGCACGAATGCCCTTATGACCGGCCATGGGTGAATCATGACACCATGAAAGGGCCAGTCGTTGGTGTTTTTTGTTGGATAGGTACAAGGCTTGACCTTTGAAAAGAATCCCTTTTCTTTCTTCCAATTTAGAGGCTACTTCAGTCTTCATCGGTACACTGTATTGTTCACACTGGACTTCGCGTAAAAAAGTATTTGCCACAGTCCGAATTTCTTTGCCCGCTAACAATAATTCGTGGCTGGAACTTGCCTCATTGTCCGACCCATGACTGCGTGACAGAGCATCCGCTAAAATATTCAGTTTGCCTGGCAGATAGGTAATCACAAAGTCAAACTGAGAGAAAAAATAAGCCCAACGGGCATGTCTAGCATTGCGACATTCCATCTGTTGAAGTATTCGAAGGTTACTGTGGTCGGTACGGACTGTAAACTTATGCATGGCACCTTGAAGAAGATGACGCCATTCTTCAAAGGCGTGTTTGATAGCTAGCAACTCCCTTTCGATGACTGAGTAATTTCTTTCGCTGGGTGTCAGAGTCTTCGAATAATAAGCCACAGGATGTTCAAGTCCGTCCTTCCCTTTTTGCAAGAGAGCGGCTCCTATGGCTCCACCTGAGGCGTCCGTTTCCACAATGAAGGGAAAAAGTTGATCCGGTTGTACCAATATGGGAGCCGAGGTAAATGCTTCCTTTAAAGCTTGGAAAGCAGAATCCGCTTCCTGTGTCCAAATGAAGACAACTCCTTTCTTCAAGAGTGATGTGATAGGAAGAACCCTATTGGAGAAACCTGAGATAAACTGGCGATAGAAATTGGCCAGTCCGAGAAAACGCTGTACTTCCTTAACGTTTCTTGGAGCAGACCAATGGGTGATTGCTTGTATCTTGCAAGGATCCATACGAATACCCTCATGGGAGAGGATAAAACCCAGATAAGACACCGAACAGGCCTCGAAGACACACTTCTCAGGTTTAACCAGTAGCTTGTTTTCCCGTAGACGTTCTAGCACTTGTCTGACGAGTCTTCTATGTTCAGGAAGAGAGGAAGAGTAAATGAGGATGTCATCCAAGTATACCACCACTGAAGAGAATAGGAGATCGGCGAACAATTTATCCATAAAGCGCTGGAATATAGCAGGGGCGTTTACCAAACCAAAAGGCATGACTCGATATTCGAAATGCCCTAGTGGAGTCCTAAATGCCGTCTTCCATTCATCACCCTGTCTTATACGGAGCAGGTGGTACGCACCCCTGAGATCCAATTTTGTGAAGACAGATGCGCCTTGGACAGCTTCTAATATCTCTTTGATTAAGGGCATAGGGTAACGGTCCTTTATGGTAAGGCGATTTAGGCCCCGGTAGTCAATACAAGGACGGAGTTCCGAAGACCCCTTCTTCGGGATGAAGAATAGTGATGCTCCAGCGGGTGATCTGGACTCCTGAATAAGCCCGTTCTGTAGATTACAGTCTAGATATTCCTTAAGAGCTTTCCGCTCGGGTAAGGATAGGGGAAACATCCTTCCAAAAGGAACAGACGCATCTGGTAGGATTTCAATGGTACAGTCTTCTCTTCTGTGAGGAGGAAGGGAGTGGGGTTGCTGGTCCATAAAGACCTCTGCATACTCCTGGTAATGTTCCGGTACTTGATGGAGTGAAGCTGCCAGCATGGAGTCACACTTCTGCATGGAGTCTAGGGAGTATTTATAGTTTAGGCATTCATTAAGACAAAGTTGCGACTGAAACTGGATAGTGTTGTTTGACCAATCGATTTTCGGGTTATGTTTACGCAGCCACGGAATCCCCAGGATGATCGGGAAATGCGCTGCTTTAATGAGGTCGAATGTCATTTCCTCCTGATGTTGGAACAATTCGACCCTAAGAGGTAGGGTCTCTTGAGTAACAGGTCCTGAGGACAGAGGCTGGCCATCCACCCCTTCGACAGGAATGGGTAGATTCTTTGGGACAATGGGCACGTCATTCTCCTGAGCCCAGGATACATCGATGAAATTCCCTGCTGCCCCGCAGTCCAGCATGGCTAAAGCCTCCCAGAAGGTAGAAGAATCCCGGGACAGTTTAACCTGAAATATCATCAGACGATTATCTTCACGGGGAAGGGAAGACAAAGTGTTAGTACAGGGATTCATCTCAGCACCCCCGAACCTATCCCTGTTTAGATTCGGGGTGTATCGTTTCCCGGTCGGCGTGGAGGAACCTCTGGGCAGTTTCGGAGCAAATGTTTGCCAGAACCGCAATACATGCAGAGACCTAGTTCTCTTCTTCTCTTTTTCTCTTCGGCTGTTAAAGGTCCTCGGGTGGTACCTATTTGCATCGGTTCTTCCACAGTAGAAGAGGTTGAATGTTCCCTGGAAGGATTTGGGGAGAAGGTTAGAGGAGAAGGTCGTGGACGTCTTCTTTCTTGTCTTCTTTCTCTCAACCTATACTCAATCTGAAGAGCGAGAGATACAAGTTCCTGAAACGTTTGAGGTCGTGCAATACGTGCCAGTTCATCCTTTATTTCTTCTTGTAAGCCGCGCCGAAACAAAGTCTGTTGAGCAGTCTCGGGCCATCCGGCATCTGTGGCAAGCTGCATGAAGGAGGTAACATAAGACTGTACGTCGTGCGTACCCTGTCTGATATCGATGATTGCTTCATAAGAGGCATACTGTACCTCGGGTCGTTCAAAGCGAGACTTAAAGAGCTGTACAAACTGATCATAATGAGCGATAGCTGGATCAGCCTGTAATACCAACGGTGAAGCCCATGCCAAGGCACTTCCCGTTAAGTTAGACACCAAGAAACCCACCTTAGCCCGGGTGGTCTCATACGTACGAGGGCGGAAGGTGAAATATAACTGACAGGCATCCAAGAATACCTTTAAAGTCTTTGGATCTCCGTTGAATTTCCCGCAAGGTAAAGGGAGGGGAGGAAGATCTCCACGGGCATCCTCACGAGCTGCTACCTGTTGTCGCAGGGACTGATTTTCGGACCGGAGTGATTGCACTTCTACGGTAAGCCCCTGAATGGCTGCCACCAATTCTTGGTACTGCTCGAGAGAAGCCATGGAGGTAGTTTGGCGTTGCACTCTGTCAAGTTTATCTAGGTTGGACGAACGATCCCCTCCTTCCTCCTCACCTGAATCGTCTGTGGACCTCTCTTGTAGTTCCGGTCTCTTCCCAGAACGTCTTCGGGTCTGTACTTTATCAATCCTCTTTACTTCTTTCTTTTGACGTAAGTAGGGGCGAGCTCCCTGGGATGCCACACTGTCGGGAAACTAGATAACACGAACAGCGGGAACTCCTGGGAGCCAGCCCCTGAGCAGGGAAAAAGCCCAAAGGGGCAGAAAAAACCCTGCAGGAGATGTTCTGGTGAAGGATAGAGTAGAAAGCGTAGTCCAGGAGAATATTCTTTCCGCGGAGGATGGCTTGATGGGATGGTCAAATGGAGTATCACCAGAAGGCAGACGAGACGCCAAAATATCAATTGTGATAAGTGCACCAATAGAAGCCAGGAGGGCAGCAAGAGCGAGGGAAAAACAGACTGAAAGTCAGAAGGGCAATGGAACGGAGAGAGAGAGAGAGACCAGTACAGCCGTACGGATCGAGACAGCAACGGGATTCCAAACGGGAGGCCAAAGGGAGACGGGAAACAGGGAAGGAACACAGGAGAAAAAACACACAGAGGAAAAGGTTCACTAGCGTTACCTTCAAGACGCAGAGTAACAGTGAAGGTGCAACGCGAGGAACGCCAGAATGAGCCGGCAGTAGTAAACGCCGGCGGCCATCTTGGAAAAACACTAGAGCGGTGCTCCCAGACGGCCGTCAGACGTGGTGGAACTGTTAATGGCGTCTCCATGAGGAAAAGAAACGCCGCCCGACTGAAGTCATGACACCTGTATGGTGCATTGTAATGTGGATACTGAATTCCCAGGCTTTTCTAGCCAACAATATTATGCACCCCCACCCCTTTCTAGTACTGAGACGAGGAAGAGAGACGCAGTAAGATGACTAAACACAGTAAACCAATGCTGTGCTCTAGTTGTTGGAAAATACTAAGTGAGACCGGGACATTCAAAAGGCACACATCTGAAGAATCAGCGAGAAAGAGTGACCGAGCTGACGAGTGCATTTGACCTGTTGTGATGCTGTTCGGGACACTGGAGACAAGCGGAGTGCAGAGTGCAGCTCAGAAGCTGAAGGAGACGGCGTGCAGTGCAGACAAGCCGGGAGAAGTTTGTTGCGTCCCTCTCATAGGCAGTTGAAGCTGTCAGACATATAGAGAAGCAAAGAGGCTTATGGAAGGCATTGCCAGTCAGCGGGTGAGATGCAGAAAGGAGGAAGAAACGCAACAAATGCCGAAAATCCAGGGAAAGCATGTGGGCTACCGGGGCACTTCAGGGTGAATGATGCATGCCAACCCGAACGTGAGAAAGCCCAAACAGAGAAAGAAACATAATTGATACAGACACGAACATTGTAAAGTGCCTATGTAAAGGCAATGGAATTGAAACGAACATTGCAGACAGCCTAAGAAAAGACAATATCATTGGTACGGAGGCGAACATCGTGCAAAGCCTAAGTGAAGGCCACATTATTGATATGAACATTGGGAACAGCCTAAGTGAAAGCTGTAGAACTAATATAGAAACAAACAGTTTTGAAAGCCCAAGTAAAGAGAATATAATTGATCCGAAGCTTGAAACAAAAAGGGTCAATGACCCAGTAGTGGACATGTGTTATTTCTTGGAACCAAGAAAGACTGAAAAGAAAGCGAAGAAGCCCTGGCAGGATAGTGAACCAGGCAACCAGTGAGTCTGTGTCTCACACCGAAATTAGAAAATTGTGGAACCCTGGCAGTAAACCAGGGGTGGAAGGAGAAGTAATTGGAGAAGTGAAAGAAAAAGTGAGAAGACACAGAGGGGTTTAGAACCCCACCCTGAAAGTGTGCAACATTGATTAGACATCCATATCCCCTTGTAAGGATAAAATATCCTAACCTGGCCGGATAGCACACCAGTGAGAGAAGACAACGCAAGGAAAACTCAGGGGTCAGGGTCCCTTTTTGAAATCATGGAACTGCATATGGTGAAGAAGTTTCAAGGGAAGAGTCTTCTCCCTTGAACAAATTGGAACTGTGATACAATATTTAAAGCCACTAGAATAAAACCAGGGTAAGGGAAAACCCCTTTCCTGGTGGAACATAATTCCTTTTTCCATTTTTTCACTTTAGAACTTTATGTTTTGAAACTTCAAGAATAAGCTATACATTTATAGCTCAGAGAAATCCCTTTTTTTGACCTTGCATTTAGTTTAGCAAGTAAGGGTAAGTTTTGGATTTTGCACATAGGACTGAGAACGCTTCATTTATTTAACATCCTGACACACACATTCCTTACTTTTATGGAGGTAGGGATACCCCTTGTAGAGTCAGGGATAGATAGGACTTTCCCAAGCCCTCTTATTTTTTCAACAATAAAAGTCTATAATCAACATTTAACATGCCACTGTGTCTGAGTCTTACTCTTGATCCCTTACAACACCCAAAGAATAAATGTATCTAACCATTCAGCCACATAGTTTTAATGTTGCTACTTTAGTCACTTAAAGCGAAAAAAGATGATAATATTTGTGCTGGAATACTTGGGCTGGCCCATGTGCTGGAGTAGCTCTTTCTGCAACTGTAGATCAAGGGCAGGTTCGTCCCACAAAGAGATTTGGCCAATTCCCCCAGCATAAGTGGGAAGGTTTATTTTAGAGCATCTGAGACAATCCTGTGCCTTAGTGCAGGTATCCAGTGGGTAATAGCCTGTATATCCCCTCTGGGCCCAGCATTCACTAGCTCGGGGTGGTACCCTGCCACTTTGGCCATCCGACTGTCAATTCCCAAGGTTAGGAAGGGTACTATGTTACACCTACAATGATAGGTTTTCCCTCTTGACACATCATCAGCAAGTGAGTGAAGAGAGGAGAGGATGAAGGAGTTCTGCTTCTGATTGGGAATTTATGCTAAGCAGTTCCTCCCTTTCACTGCCCTTTCAAAAATGTATCAACCCTCTGGGTCACAAACCTCTTGTTCACAAATGGAAGGGGGATCCTTAGGTAGCATGATAGCTACCCCGCCCTTTCTGATTTTGTGCCTTGAAAGAACTGAGTTGGGTACCTCCAAATACTCATCCTCACTGTAACAAAGCGGATGAGCCGAGTTTCCTGAGGGTGTAGCCTGTCAGTTTATACCTCAAATCACCATACAAATGGCAATTATTTTGGAGGGTATTTATCCATTGGACATTTAGTGGGTATACGTGTGTCATCTGTCTCACAATTTGGACCAAGCAGTGCTTGATTGATGATATTCTGGTGACCCCCTCGCCACACAGATGGCAGTAGGTCTAATATTCGAGCAAAAGCTGCTCGAATTGTATTTGCTTGAATTGTTTTGATCGAATTTACCCCCAAAATGTAGATGGTAAATTGGGCTCAGGCAATATTGGTAGGGTTGGGGGGATGAGTAGGGACAGTGGGTAGGTTGCAAGCCCTCGCTCCCCACATTTTGTGACACCATATTTGAACTAATACAATTCGAGCACCTTTTTTGATCATTTGACGTACAACCCCCCCAGACTAGTGAAACAGAACATTGTTGTCTCTGCCATATGTAACCCCTGAAAACCATCCAATTCATACATCCCCAACGTTTCCCCCTTTCCTCCACCCCCCACCTTCCTTCCATAGATAGGAACATACTGGCTGACTTTACCCCAGATCTGCTAGCATAATTAAAAATAGCTCCATTCTGGCCTTGTTTGCAACTACCCTGCCACAGCTCATCAACAACATCGCTAAATTTTACATGCCAGAATTCACTCAAGCAGCACAATTAACAGAGTAAGCAGCATTTAGGTCCCGAATCTTCTACTGCCTAAATCTTTCAATGGTCACCACAGGAGTTACGAAAGGGGTATTACAAGAACAAACCTCCCTCACTCTACCCTGAAGGAAGAGATCTCCTGCAGCACAGCACTTGAAGACAATGCATCTCAAAAGGAGACATTCATAGATCCAATGAAGATGATTAATTGTCCTAAATTTTAATTCCAGGCATTGACAGCCAGAGGCTCAGACTTCTCAGATTCAACTCCTCTGAACTGCAGCAGTTGTCTTTCCCAGGATGCTGCCCACTGGTCTGGGTGCCTAGGAGAGCCAAACCCTCCTTCTCTGTGGTGACCTTAAGTATCTTGTCCGGGAACCTGAACTGCAGCCCAAAAGGATAGTCCACATGTACTTAATCGTACATGGCCGTAGAATCTCTGCCATCGGCCAGTGCTCCCTTTGGCAAGCCGAAGTTGACAGAGCGAGGTGATGCTACCGAGCTGTCGAAGAAGACAATTTCATGCTTGATTTTGGCTGCATCAAGGATACCCTCATTAAGTTGAAAATCATTAATCTTAACAAGAATGTATCTGGAAGTGGTGATGTGGAATATTCTTTTGAGTCTGACTATGTACCCTTTCCACTTTTTTGATTGGTGTCTGGTGAGACCCCCAGGAAGATAGATAATAGATGTGTCTGAAAACTTCTCCTGTCTGCTCCCTCTGATCCTTCCTTCAAGGAAGCAAACATTGGCACATGTTCTAACTCTTAGACTGTTTTGTGAGTTGCTAACATTTGGTTTGAAGTTGGCTTAACATTGTTTTCATGGCCTGGAGCCTGGATACACTCTCCTTCAGAGTTGATATGTCAGCTTTGCAGTCATCAACATTTGCACCAAGGTTCTGTGATTATTCCATGTGGAGATGGGGTTGGGCTTCTGTCCCTCCTCTTCCCAGGAAGGAAGGCAGGATTCAAGCACACCAAATGGGACTCCTAAGGGTGACAAAGTCCACAGATGCACTAGACAGTCCGAAAGGGTATACTTAAGGAAAATATATTCCTTGGCCTCTTCCATTCAGCGATATCACTACACTTAAAATCTCCTGATTAGCCCCTCAGCGGTCCCTAGCGAATCACCTCAGCTTCATTTGTCCCCTGGGGAGTGAAGGGGAGAACAACTGAGTATCCACATCGCTAAGGAGTGAGGAAATCCAGAGGACACTGAGGTACCCTCATCCGCTCTCACCTACTGCCCACCATCGACAGCCATTCAGTAGTTGTTCTCCCGTCCATCGCTCCCTTTTTCAATTTAATTTCTTCCCCTTCTCTTCACTGCCAACCTCTGAGGCTGTTGTGTAAGCAGGAATTCTAGACAGTCAATATATGATGGGCCGAAGGTGGGGGGGGGGCTTGGGTTCACACCTGAGTGGGGGTGTCCTGTCATTTTTTCGAACGTGAAAGTTTTGAATGGCAAACTTTCGAAAGTGCCGTCGACATGGGTTAGGGTTAGGGCTGGGCCTTGGGTTAGGGTTGAGGGTTAGGGGTTGGTGTGGGGAGGCTGGGGGAGAACCCCCTCAATATACACTAAAACCTTGAAACGTTACATGGAGCTGTCCAGTGCTGAAATGACCGCACTGGACAGTTCTATGTACCGTTTCAAAGTTTTTGAGTATATTGGCATTTAAAAAAAAATTTTGTAACTTTGAAACGTTACATGGAGCTGTCCAGTGCTGTAATTTCAGCACTGGACAGCTGCATCTAACGTTGTAAAGTTACAAAAAAAGCATTGAAATGCTACTTTTAACATGTAAAAGTGCATTTCAATTGAAACCAGTCCATGACTATTGTCGACGGATTGGTTTCGAAAGAAATGCACTTTGCATGTTAAATATAGGCTGTCACAGCTTTGTTTTTCGGAACTTTGTTTTCGAAACTTTTGTTTGTGGAAACTTTTTTTTCGAAATGATCACTATGAACCCTGAGTGGGCCATGCCCTTGGTTGCATCACTCCCCCATCACAACCCATGCATATCACGTGTGAGCTGTCGGATGTGATGGGGCATTTTCCTTTGTGCTGCTACAGTGCCTGCTACCTGAAAAACCACTAAAGGCAGAACATATTCAGTGACTTTCTGCCTCAGAATCTCACTGGTCCCTCACAAGCATAATTAGCAGCACAGGGTTTGGCAGTGCGATTTTGCTAGAAGTACCCGCTTTGCATCTCTTACGTAAGGCTGTCCCATCTCAGAAAACTCTATTGCATTAATTCTCTGGGATGGGCAATGCAGAGTCATAGCTCTGCGCTGGCCATTTCCATGCCACAGAGGTCAGCTTCAGCAGGGGGCGAAAGGATCGATCAGGCCATGTGGCCGGAAGCTGCAGGGAAGATCATCTTCTCATGCTGCCATGTTGGACACTTCCACCTCCCCGACTCGTGGAAACACAATATCTGTCCTGAGCTGTGATTAATAGGACTGCTAATTGGGCAACTGAAAATGTAATGGTAAAATCTATGAGTTGGGAATGAAACAACTGAATTTTAATTATGTAGTTGCGGGTCAGAATGTGGGATACTTGAAGAAGCACGCAAGTTAGGCAATATTCTGAGGAAGGGACCACTCTGGACGTGGGGCTGCTTCAATTGTTTGGATTGTGTACTGAGATATAAGGTCCACCATCATGGCCCAAGGTTTAAACTAGAATTGGGAGTAGAGGTCTATCTAAGTAGACCCAAACAGATTCTGCCCACCAACACCCTAAATGGGTTGCTGCAATTTTCAGCGCTCGATTGCCAAGAACCTGCCTATAAGTTGACCAACTATTTAAAATGCTATATTCACTTCTGTCTGGTCTGGGAGAGTCATGCCAGAGTTTCATAGTCAGTTAACTTTACGGTTCTCAGTTTTTGTAATTCCTATACAGTTGTGTATGATCTCTTGTAAATATTCCACACTCTTTAGTTTTTATAACGTTGGTTGTCACCTGTTGCCTCCACACTACCCTCCTGTACCACATTCTTTCTTTGCCTCTATTCAAGCGTTCTTTTTTCCGTCTTTTAAAAATGTTTGTTTGGGGTACCGTTATATCAATGTGCAACACCTAATTCATTCTTCTATATTTCTTATGTTGCTTCTTCCTCTAACTTTTTCACAGCTTTTCTATAATTTTCAAGCTTTTATTTTTCAAACCTTTGTGTTTTGAAAAATATATTTAAAAGTGAAATCCCTAAAACTTGCTTTTTCAAACAAGCACAATATATTGGTATTCTTTCAGAGTAGGATTACATTTCATTGAGGTGTGTGCTATTAAAGTCCAAGGAAAAGACAAAGGGACGGTGTAAACGTTTAGGAGGTGAGATTGAAAATAAACACTGAAAAAATGAGTATGTGTTATTTTTTTAACATAACTTTTATTCTTTCTTTTCTATTATAGGAAAATGATATGTATAGCAGGGTAGTCTGCAGGTCATCAAGAATAGACTTCTTCAACAGTAGGTATTCAGGTAAGTGTTTAAGTTCACTCTCTTTTCATGGTTTCTCCTTGCTCTAAAGTCTTTAAGTTTCAATACTCTGTTCTTCTCCTCTTCTTATTATTATTATTTGTTACATTACTTTTCTTACATCTACTTCTTTCCTCATATCTTCACCTCTCAGGTTTACTCTTTTAAACTGTCTATGAAGAGCTTTTCACTATACTGTAAAATCTTCACAAAAGTCTCAACATAACTTGAACTTTCTTATAGTTGCTTTCACACTTTCAAAGGGAGATGCCTGATTATGTTTTGGTCTCCTCTTAACATGAATACTCTGCTGACATCTAGATCAAGCGTTCATTTCACAGAGCAGATAGGACTACTTTAAACGTCCGCTCCGTTGGCTGTGTCTGTGTTAGTTGAGAGGGTATTCATAAATGTACCTTCATCTATTCTTTGTTTATCCGCTTTTCCTCGATGCTTCCTATGCGATTGCCCCTCTTTAATTGCTTCGTTTCTTTTCAGCCTGTCTGCGACTGCAGTAAGCGTTCTTCGGCTCCACCTCTGCTTCAAACTATGGCTCGGTCTCTGATTGGACCGCCGTATTCAGCTGCTCCCCAGCTGACTGACGCGTCCCCTTTTCTGTCGGGGAACAGACACACCTCCTTAATAACAGCTCACACTCTGCCATAATACGACGTATCACAGATTTCAGCTCCTCCTCAAAGTTGTACTTCAGAGCGAACACTCTCTTTTCAATTTCATTAACATCACACTCAGCGCAACGGCACAACTTGTTAAGAAAACAAAACTATATCTATATATTCTTCCGTTGAGGTTGCTCAGTAGGCCCACTCGTAACTGACTCCTTCTAACTCTTCGCCTCCGGTCTCCTAGTAACGGATCATACAAAAGAAAATATATGCCATTAGAAGAAAGGACTCAAGTTCTTCAGAGTGTCTCTACTATTGGAGGGAGAGGCTGTCAATCAAACATCCTGGAAATGCCTCTTTAGATTTAACCCTTTGTAGAACCGCATAGCCTGGTATTGCCAGAGTCTGTTTTGGAGCTGACAGATTCTGCTTTAATAGGAAAATTGTCACAGACGGCCTGAGGGAAATGGGTTTGCCAACCACATCTGTTTTTATAGTCAATGTGTTTCTCATTTCTTTGTTTTGTGTCAAAATATGTTGATTAAAGACAAGTAAATTAGTGTAGCACAGTATGGAAAACCAAAAGAAAACAGTCTCCCTTACTGGCCAAAAAAGGTATTAGCTTTATTCTTCCAAGAGGGCAACTCACCTTTACAGTTTAATATCTAGCCTACTAAAAACACCCCAAAATTTAAGGGAGGAGATAAAGCAGTACTTTGCAATTAACGTCACTGGGGAGGTGGACTTGCAGATGGTTTGGGAGGCTGGGAAAGCCACGATGAGAGAGTTTTTCATGGTGGAAGGAGCAAGAAAGTTAAGGGAAAGACTATTGGCGGCATTGGAGATGACTAGTGAAATTTGGGAGCTTAAGAGATCTGGGATGCAACCGAGCAGAACTAGTTGTGCAAATTAACTCAAAAAACTATCTTTGAGGGAACTGGAGATATGAAGGGCCTATAGGGATCTCAATAAGGTAAAGCAAACATATTACGAAAAGGGAGACAAAGCCTGTTCACTATTGGCCAGTAAGAAACAGATTGAGGCAGCTGAGAGGAGGGCTCACACGATTGTTGATGGGGAGGGTGAATCCGGACCACACCTGGGGAGATGATGGATGCATTTGCCTACTTTTACCAAACCTTGTATGTGGAGGAAAACGTTCAGAAAGGTGGAAACTATGAAAGCTATTCAAATGGAGTCTCTCTTCTGCACTTGTCCCCATTAGAGGCAGAAGCACTGGATAGTGCGATCTCCTGTGAAGACATATTCTCAGTAATTAAGGAGTTGAAGTCGGGGAAGTTCCCGGGTGAAGACGGCTACACCCCAGCATTTTACAAATAATATGCGGGGGTCCGCACCCCTTTCTTGGGTAGGCTTTATAATGGCATCCTTTTGTGGGGTGGCAGTTCTGCCTTCATTCCTCAAAGCGCACATTGTTGTAATACCCATGGTGGGGGAGGATCACATGAAGTGCGAATCTTATAGGCCCATCTAGCTACTGAATCTTGATGTTATGATTCTGACTAAAATACTGGCTACTAGACTGGAGAGATTCCTCCCCTCCATGGTGCACCCTGACCATGCGGGATTCTTCAGAAGCCGCTAGGGGGTGTATAACATGCAGAAAGTTTTAAACCTATTGGCAACACCAAAACATCTCCATAAGGACGCTTTCATTTTAACACTGGATGCAGAAAAGGCCTTTGACAGGGATGACTGGGAGTTCCTTAGGGGGTATTTCACAAGGCTGGATTTGGGCATGGCTTCACCGGGATGAGTAAACTATATTCTGAACCAACCACTAGGGTTGGGGGTAATGGACAGCTCTCACGAATCATCCCATTGTGCATAGGTACGAGGCAGTCGTGCTCACTGTCTCCCCTGCTTTATGCTTTGTAATAGACACTCTGGCAGAGAGGCTGAGAAATAATATTGCGGTACAGGGGCTGACGGTGCAGGTTCAGGAATATAAACTTGCGTTGTTCTCAGAGGATTTTTTGGTGGTGGCAAAAGATCCGGAGAAGACCCTGGGTGCCATCATGGAGGAGCTCAGCATTTATGGGAGATATTCAGGATTCAAGGTAAACAACACCAAATCAGTGGTCTTTTCCAGGGGTACAATGCCGCTTGCAGCAAGGACATTCTTGATAGGATCCCCTTTTCACTGTACAGAGGATGCAAAATGAGAACTGCGCATGCCTGTGGATGGCATAGTAATGGGCGTGGCTTGATGGAGTAAACTACTATTGTCCTGGATGACAAGAGTGAATATCATTAAAATGAAGGTCCTCCTGCGCTTCCTGTACCTATTTCAAATTTTCCCTATAAGGGTCCCGCAGGCCTTTTTTACAAAACTGAAGAAGCTCATTCAGAACTTTCTGTGGAACAAGGCAAAACCTCGGATTTCATATAGAGTCTTGATCTTTCCAAAGGATGAAGGGAGAGTATGTTCCCCTGACTTTGAGATGTATTTTAAGACTTCCCAATTGGGAGTCATGGCAGAGCAGGAAGCACACTCAGGGACAGGGGGTGGGTAAATAACCTGTACTAAACCCTAACTTAATAACACAGCATATGTACAGGTCTCTTCCACTAATTATATTATAATCACGCCGTCAAGTACATCCTATATTGCCCTCCAGCCAAAATAAGTGTCCCTCCTGTGATGTCTAGTGCCTAGAAGGTAGTGGTGTGCCTCTTATCTAGGGTGAGGGGACAGATATAGGCTTGCCCTAACTTCACACAAGGCAACAAACAATGATAAAACACATGTGTGGGACACTTTGCACTGTGTTCCACTATGATAGAGAACATACAGGAATCACAGTTACTTTAATGTCCCTGTTTTCTGACCACAATACTAAAAGAAGGACTGAGGGCTGTCCTATCGGGAAATGGTTTGCCAAACCCTGGACTGTTCGTGTGGTGTTTGGCGACTCAAGCCCAGTGCTGGGAGTGTGAAGAACAATCTGTGCGATTACCCAAGTTGTGGATTCATGGAGGGGCCTCTGACGAGTAGCAGAGAGGGTCGAAAGACATCCAATCACAGTGTGAATGGTAACTTGTATTACAAGGGGTTCCGTGTTCATTCATCGCCAGTTTTTTTTCGATGGTTTTGTTTCTGACGATATTATTTTGAAAAAACAATCAAAAAGATTTACTTTTTATTTTTTGGGGGGTATTTTACACTATTCCCTAATCGTCTGGAAAAAAACATCGAAAAAAGCGCTGGCGATGAATTAACATTATACCATTACACGGACAGCATTATCCTTGTAGAACTGATTGGCAAAATGTGTAAATTTTGACATAAAACAGATTTTCATTAACCTCCTCATACCAGTGGCTAGTGAATACGCTGTCTTAAATTTAATTGGAATAAAGGATTTCATTTTAATAAAGAGGCTCTGGAATATGTGACTCACCATTCTAATTGGGCTGAGACCTTGGGTGTGAGATTGCTAGTAGTCTGGCTAATGGAAAATTTCAAGTTGAAAAAGGGCTGTTTGTTTCTCACATTGGGCCTCATTACACGGATGGTGGTAAGGATTTACCGGTACCGGTAAAAAACTGGTACCGGTAAATCCTTACCGCCTTACTACGAGGTCCCTTTGCGGGTTGGGGGATTTAACGCCTGCTTTTTGCAGGCGTTAAAAACCAACCAGCAAAGGGACCCAGGGAGCTAATTACGGTACCGCAATTTGCGGTACCGTAATTAGCGCCTTCCCCATTCCCATTGAGCCCTATGGGGCAAAAATGGGGAAGGGCAATGGTGGAAGGGGGAATTACTGCCCCGCCAACCTTGGAATGGGGCGGTAATTCCCCTTTCCGCCAAGGCGGTGCCAGTATTTTACTGGCATGAACCATGGCGCTAATAGCACCATGGTTCTCCGCCATCCGTGTAATGAGGCCAATTGTGGATAATTCACCATGTTACATCCTGAATGAAATAGCAGTGCATGGTATTCACGTTTGTTGATTGCAATACTGCATGGAATGCTGTTTCATATCTCTGTGTTTGATGGAGTACCTCGAAACCAGCTTTGGAAAGTCCTAGATAGAAGGAAGGTACCTCTGCACCTATTGCATTCGGCCCAGTTACTATATTCAGGAAACCAGGTGGCTGTACAGTGGGGACTCTCAGGTGAGGAGACGGCCCCCTTTGTGTTAAAAGGGCCGTCAGACAGGGATGCGTCCTCTCACCCCTCCTGTTTAACATCTATATAAATGAACTTTTCGAAGACTGATCATTAATTGCTTAGACCCCACCCCCAAGATTTGGGAAACAGATTCCCAGCATGATTTTTTGATGAAGTAATTTGCTGAAGTTTGAAATCAACACAGGGAAAACAAAAGGTATAGTCTGTAGACCCAAACAATCAAAGTACCGTAACTTGAATGTAAATGTGGAGGGATGAAGGGTCCGTTTTTACGATTATTTGGGCATTCGTTTTGATGATAATGGATCCTGGTCAGCCCAGCAAGACAAGGCTAGTGTAACTCTGGAAAAGAACAGTGGTGCAGTGGCCAAGTTCTTCCATAGATATGGAGGGGCAGCTGTCAGCCCCGCCCTGAACATATACCAGCTACAGGCAAAAGCCTCAGCCGTCTACAGGGCTGACATTTGGGGATCAGCAAATGCAAAACGACTTGCCCCAATTGAAAACAGGTTCCTCAAGAAACGTTTACATTTACTGATGAGTGTCCCTAAGGCACAGTTACATCTGGAATGTGACTGTAGGCCAATAGAGGACGAACTAGGCCTCAGACCTTTGTTGTATTGAATCAGTGTGGCAGTCCCCTTGCTTGGTGAAATGTACAGAATGCACGGTGCACATATTAGAACCAGATGGGGGAAGATCTGCATACTACACTATGTGTATGGGAGACGACAGGTATTTTACTGAGTATGAGTGATCTGTATTTGTATGTGTACCTATATGTGTGCCTTTTGAATCTTTAGGTGTGTGATGTGTGTAAGAATGGATCTATGTTCTTGTGAAGGGCACTGTATTAATAGATATGTGTATAGTTGTGTTTGTTTCTCTTTTGTGCCCACCTCTAACAGTAGGGGATCTCATTCTATGCATATCCGTTGTCAGTGATGGCCTCAAGAATACTCCAAATGCCACAAATGGCTCAATGGTTTTTATTCTGAGTTTCAAGGATGTCCAACCAAGGGCTGCCCCCTCTCTCATCTTTCCCGGGTCTTCCGCTTTCCTAGCTCAGGCTTCCCTGATCCCCAAGTTGGTTACTAGAGATTGGTAACCCTTACCATCTAGAATCTGTCTGGCTAGGTTGGAGCTCCTAAAGGCAACCACGTTATCTAGCTTACTCGCTATGGGGTGTACCCTGACCTGGTGTCCCACAATAAGAATGATATCAGAAACAGGTTTTTTTTAAACTTTTTTTTCTTTGTATTTAATATATCGGAATGCTGTTTTGTGTGTAGGGATGAGAACATGTGCATCGATTAAAGTATGGTATGTGGGGAAGAGCGATGATACATGTGACAACAATAGCTTATGGCTTAAATAAAGCATTTTATTGAAGTAGCATTCATGGTAATGATTGGGTCAAATGACCAGGGGTGTTGCTAAGTCTGGAAAAGATCTGGGGCTACACTAATGTCCGGACTATCAGGATTCCTGGACTCCTCAGCCCCCCCTTCTAATCCCCCAGCCTCTTAGCAACACCTCTACAAATGCCAATAGGGACTCAGTGAGTCTCTCTACTACTGAAATGGGACTGCTAAATTCAAACAGTGTCAGGAAAGGGCAAAATTAAAGTGAAGTATTCTTCAATGTCCACCACCTACTGTGGGGCAAGTCCCAATCATAAAGTTCAGCTTAATCTAATAAGTCTTTGTCCCTCTTTGTACTCCCTAAGCTACAACACAAGATCACATGGAGGTGGCCAACAGAATGTTCCACTCTATACTTAATAGGTTCTAGCCTCTTGGCTAGTCCCTAAGCTGAAAGACAAGTGTTACAACCCTTGGCCAACACAAAGATTCACTAATCCTATTCTATAATGCTCATCCTTAGACTTGAACACAAAATAATGAAGCTTCTCCTGGCAAGGCTTTTCAAAAGTGTACTCAGTCTGGACCTTCCTTGGGCTTCCTGCGTTCACTCAGATCTATCCAATCTTACACAGATCCCTTGCTACTCAGCCTCTGATTTCACGTCCATCTTGTGTTTCTCAGCCTCTCCCGCTGAGTGGTTGGATTTATCTCAATCCATAGATTTTCTGTAAGATTTGTCTTTTCCTGACCTCTGCATTCAGCATAGGTGCTACAGTCAGACCTCAGAGTTCTCCGATACAGGTTCCCCATGGACGTACGTACAGCCGTCATTTGGATAGATCTCACCAGGACATTAGTTATCAGCTTTCATGAAAAAGGTCTCCTCAAGACCTGGTAAGTAAACCTTTTTCTTAGGCAGGTCTCAGCATTCACTTGGGTAGGTCTGGATTCAATCAGTATCAGTATTCAGAAGATTAGACCTCACCATGACCTAGTATCAGTGATCAGAGGGCTCAGCCTCACCACAACCTGGGTGCTCGGTGTCTCATTGTCTAGATCTTTCCCTGGGTTCCAGGTAGTAAGCAGTTGGCTTAAAAAGGTAACCACCTTTTGACAAGTGACAGTCTCCCTTCTCCTGCAGGAAATAGCATTGCACATGCCACTTCCTTGAACATAGTCTGCTCTGGACTTAACTCTGGTTCTCCCTGCCTCAGCCATTCTGTTGCCTTTTAATTTAGACTTTTTGAGACCTTTGTATAAGAAGACTGATGATTGGGATGGCTCTGGTAGGGCTCTTGGTGTGTATGTCTCTTGGTTTGGGATTGGTTCCTGCCTAACATTTGTTTACATCTCATTAATTGAACCTCTTCAAATAGCTGAACTACGTAATCTGGCTCACCTGTTTGTTCTGTGCCTTTAAAGGTGGCCTGTGATATTGCTGCCATCTTGGAGTCCTTCCCACAAGTATGCGCCCATTCGTGGCATTCCATGGCTGAAGGCAAGTGACACTTGGCATTTAATTATATCTTTTTCCAACAAAAGGGATCATGGTTGCTCCATTCCCTCATTTAATCTGCGCTTCAATTGACAAACAATGTGACGGTCCGACAAGGACGGATTAGTACATTGCCCAGCAAGATCTTTCATTGATTGGTATGATTAAAAGAGAGCGATTACTCAATTACTCAGTGTAAAAACAAAAAGAATTTGGACCAATGATGAACCAATCCAGTCTGTCACAAATTTTGCGTGCTCAGGAACAAGAAAAAAGGAAGATATTTAATAACCATTGAAAGATCTTGGTAAAAGATCCCACATTGAGCTCTGTGATTAAAGATCAACTTGAATTTAAATTTAAGAAAACACCCATGTTAAGGGGCTTACCGGTCCCTTACCATTTTGAAGAACAGAAGGAGAGAAACTGCTAGGGAAGGATAGTCAAGTTTTTTTTTATCTGTGGCATTACAAATTTAGTTAAATAGGTTGAAGAACTGTTAAGACTACTAAACAAAGAAATGCTGGTACATCAAGCAACTTATAAACCGCAGCACCACTTGTCTATTATAATAATTGATCTACCCATTAAATGAAGGAGGAGAAGTTATGGATTCAAGGCTATATCCGAGCGATATGCAATGGTGATAACAAATATCCATTGGCTTCCCATTACTATGAACACTATAAGGGTCAACTTGATGCTTTATGTTCAGAGTGTGGACAGTTGGAAACAGTGAATTAATGATGGAGCAGATAAAAGTGAAAATGATTACATAAATCTGAAACCTTTGTTCCTCTACATGTGGCTTTGCTCGGGCTTATTAAAAGACGCTTTTCTCTGTTGCTATGTGCCTTATGTTGAGGCTTGACTCTATATGTGCCCAGTAACACATGCCAGAGCGCCATCCAGTAACCATCATGGTAAGGTCACCTTCAGTTCTGAGCCATATGAGCAAGGCATTGTTGGTATGCAAATGAGCGCAAATGCAAGCCTTTTGCCCCAGAAAAGTGTCATCGTTTTACATGCCAGTGTTATTTTATACATAAATGGATATTTGATACCTGAAGATGGCGCCGGGTCCAAAAATAGAATTAAAGGATGATATAGTTTGAAAGGTCTGAAAAAAGAATACTTTACTTGCAATGTGCCCTTTAGGTGACATGTGTTTCGACCCTTCAAAGGGTCCTTTCAAACCTGGGCACTCTAAGGGATTGGGATATACACTAGTTGTAGAAGAAATAACACATCACAAACATCACATTGTGGACATGACGCAATGTAACAAAAATAGCCCAATCAGGTTTAACATAGATATTGCACCATATCAATTTAAAGTCAAAAACAAAAAATCATTGAAGAAAATTACAACAAATGGAGGGCGGAAAAGATGAAGGGAAAAATAGCTGAAGGGAATAAATTGGGACCGGGATGGGAAAGGGAAACAAAAAGGAGAGAAATATGTGAGTCAATGTTTCAAATACAAACGATATTCTGCACTGATTAGTCTGTAGTATTTGAATAGACCTCTTGCCCCGTGCACTGATATTCAGTGGAGCAACTTTTCTGAAAATGTTGGGGTGGTGCGAGGGGGGATGACATCTGAAGAAAAGGTGCCCCAGCCAAATTAATGGGGACACAATGGTGTGATATGAAAGTAGGGGAGTAAGGGGGGGACAAACACCCCTGTCCCCCCATAAAATTACGCCCATGGTGATATTCATGCAGTCTATTCAAAACCAAATTCAATGTTAAAACATGCTGTGTGCTGGGGTGGCGAAATGCCTCTGGGTGAGAGCTCCCTATTCCCCCAAAGATGAGAAAATGGAATACCGGGTGGACTCACCCGAAGAGTTGGTCTCGTGTCCGTCACTTTTGATTTGAAACAACGGGGTTTGTTCCCCTGGGCACCTGCATTTTGGGTAAGTGCTATTCGTAAACAAATACTCTTCAAAACTCCAAAAATAACGCTCTAGTCCCTACCTTGAAATCAATCGGCCACGTTACTTCAAAAGCAAAAAACAGAAGAAATAATAAATGTATTAGCCAGGGGTGTTGCTAGGCCTGGAAAGGATCAGGGGCTATTCTAATGTCGGGACTGGCGGGACTCGGGGCTAGCTATATCCTTTTGGTTGTAGCTCCTGAGCTTCTATCCGGGGATACAACCAAAAGACCCGGGGCTATACGCCCCTTATTCCCCCCTAGCAACGCCTCTGGTATTAGCACATTAAAGACTGCACGACTACAGGGGCTACTCTGCACATTTAAACCTGCTCATTGCAGTCCCCTTTTTCCCCCAGATAATGCGGCTGGCGCACACACATGGCAAAGGGAAATTAAAGTTCTATCGTCAGTATACCATTATGTATAGTTGCACTTACTCGCGTGACAGAATATGTGCTGCAGTTACAGAAATGGCCGCGTATTCCCCGAAGCATACACATCTTTAGGCTGCGCACGCAGAATTTCAGAACCCAAGCGTCCATTGGTGAAGTCGACCACAGATATTACACCAGTTTACTAATCGAGTCAACTGTTATATAGTATTTGAGGTTTACCTTGCAGAAAGGAACACAGGTATAGGTTAAGAGGCATATCTTACATTCGCAGGTGGCTGTAGGCAACCCCTTATAACATGGCTGACTTTTAAAGAGAGGCAATAACGGGCTTGCACTAGCCAGGCACTAATTGTGGCAAACTATACCGTCCAAATTGTTGGCGTTTCAAAACTGTGACTAGTGCATACATTTTCTATTTAATGACTGGAAAAATGGTTTCCAAGTTAATGTGTGATCAATGATAATGCAAAGATATGGATACTGTGTCACATTCTATTTTAATGGTTAAATTTAATCGTTAACATTTAAACCACATGACAAGATCTTAGCTTTGGCTGAATTTATCTTTAATCCATGCAGATTGGAATACTCATAAATTGCACAAAGTATATAGCTTGCAATCCAGTCGGGGTGCAGGTGCAGTCTAACAATGCTATATCGTCTGCTTACCCCAGCCACTGCAGTTTTCTACGACCCGGGTATAAAGCATTCGATATGCAAAGCACGTCCGATATCTCAGCATATATCAGTTTCTATATATAGGTGTGGGAATAAAAATGGGGTTTGAATGTAGTTTTATGTGCATTATGCCATGATTGTTATAACACAGTTTTGTTATCCTGCCCGCTCTATTAAGTTGGGGGCTTTATTGAAAGCCACTACATGTTTAATAACATTACTCTTAGTTGTATAATTTGGGAGAGCTGCTGTGTAGTTTATGAAAGCACCAATCTAAGATAGCAGCCATTTTGGATTTGATCATGTGACCGGAAGTGGGTAGAACATATGCAAAAAGTAAACAATGAAGAAGTCTGAATATTTTGGCCCCCTATTTCTCCTGTTCTAGCCCTGTGGCTGGCATTCTTTTTTGCCCCCTGATTGCTTCATTTTTAAATACATGAAGAGTAAAATATTTGAATAGGTGCCCAGAGTGCCTCAGTTTTTGCACTCTCTTCAGTGTGTGTGGGAGGGCGGGGGTTCTTGGAAGGGTGGTTGTGTGTGGGTTCATGAGTATGCTGTGTTTCATTCTGATTCAAAATACACATACCGGTTGTCCCCAAATACACATTTTCAAACATGCTTACATCCCTGTTATGTGTTTATTTTCTGTTTTATTTTACAGTTCCAATCCTTCTGTAGACACTTTGCCCATGTTTAAATAATATAGCTTTCAGCTCTGCCTACCTAACGTCTTGCTTCTCTGTGACAATATGTATCACAGAGGCTCAGGGACGCATGCAGCCGCAAAGAACCATAACATACAATGATGATATATGAGGATAGCCAAAAGAACCATACAATTGATCCTCCCCCAAAACAACTGTGCTTTCCACCCAGACCAACTCAAACGACAATATGCTGAGCCATAACCTAGTGAGATGACTGATGTGATGGCGCGGTGACAGAAAGAAAGATGCACGTGCAGGTCCATAGGACCACCTGTGTGCAACAGTCCTGGATGTAATCAAATGTTTAATTGGGCTGCAATGAAGACACAAAACTCCCCTGGCACAAAATCTGAACCCTTTGCTTCTAACATTATTGATGACATACCACGTGAAGTGAAAATTATCAGTGATTACAGAATAAATTATACCAGAATACTGGGTAATGCAATATCCAATGAAACTCTCCCGTGTCTATATTGGGTTCCTCTAATGATCTGCGGCATTGTTTGTGCGACATGTGATAAAATTGCTGCTCTTGTACATAAGGACATGCTTGATGTCATTGAGACAGCGTCGTTGACATAAGGACGCATGTGTCCTCCACTTTATACGTTCTTGACTTTTATATGAAGAGCCAAACTATTCTCATAGCACCGTCCTTGTCTATAAGCATTTTTAATTTGCAAAGTCCATTTGAATAAAATTAGGTGTCCTTTAATAATTCCACATTTCTTTACAATACCTGGGTATCTTCTGCTCTTTCTCCTGGGTTTCAAATAGCAGGAATTACTAGAAGGAAAGATTGGGTAGTAATATAGTCAGACACGACTATGGTCAGCTGGCACCCTACTTTCAACTCTTTCACTACAAAGCAATATACATTTGAGAGAGAGACTCTGAAATAAATGTGTCAGTACTTACCCACAATCAGTGTAATACCCATGCTGAGGGAGCTGACCCATGCCGTCAGCCCCCGGCTTTCATTGAACTCCTCAAGCCACTCCATGTTTAGTATCCCCAGTGCCATCTGTGAACCCATGACAAGGATATGTATGAGGAAGGAAGAGAGGACGATCATCCAGGCCCATCCTCTGTCTATGTTGGGATTTGGTTGCCGTGCTCTCTTCTTAACTCTTAAGTCGCCTTCTGCATCACCATTGACGTCATCTGCATGGGCACCCATGATGTCCTACAGTATTCTGCAACAAAAGATAACAGATGATTACACTAAGGAGAGAACACCGAATCATCAAGTTATTGTTCTTGCTGACTTGTTGATTTATTGAACAGTATTTAAATTAATACAATCAGGTTACTGGAACAGCGGGCGAGAATATACATTTTCCAGCTGCTGTGCCAGCCACCCAGGGTGCTTCCCTGGGTGGCATGATTTTTTTTTGATTTGTGGAGGCATCTGGGAGCCTCCTCCTGTTGCCTCTCCACCTGCCCTCACCCCCAAAACCAATCGAACCCCTTTCCTAGCCCTTCCCTACCTCCTAACTTACCTGGGAGACCGGAGCTTTGAGCTCCGGTCCCAGCGCTCCTTCCGATCCTCGGGAGATACGCACTTCTTGTACAGCCAATCTCCCGAGGAGGATGAAGAGAAAAACAGAAAAAAAGATGGCCACCACCATTGAGAAAAGGTACTAATTTTTCTCTTCATCCTCCTCGGGAGATTGGCTGTACAAGAAGTGCGTATCTCCCGAGGGGAAAAAGAAACCATTCGCACTCCGGATAAACCCAGGGGTGCGAATGGCTTTCACGCCCCGGTGGAGCAGGTGGGCGGACATGGCCAGTATGCCCCACAGACTTCGCTGAGGCCCTCGCTTTGGTCGTGCCTACCATGGCTCCGGCTGGTGGCCCGTTATCGGCCTTGTTTGCCCCGTGCCGGGGCACGAAAGCCATATTCATCATTTTCTAAAGATGTTTCCTTTTGTAACCTCCCTATCCACCAACCTATGCTAACCCCAAATTACTTGTACAGTGCTCCATTGCTTCCTAGCTAGGTTTGTGCTATATAAATGCAAATACAAATATAAGTACAGTGAAAAAGCGATTATCCGGCACCATTGGATTCCCAATGGTACTGAATAATAAGCATGCCAGTGAACCAAATGTCCACTGTCCAAGCCATATAACAAACCCAACAGACTAGATAACCAAGCTTCCTTGTCTGTTTGCTGTGTTATCTTCCTGCAAAACTTTGTTAGCTGGCATTTTCTTAACCGGAACTGTTACTATTATCGGCAATGGAGATTCTGGTTAATAGAGCATTCCGGTTAATAAGGTGCCGAATAACAAAGCTTTAATTTTACAAATGTTCATAGCTGCCCCTCTTCCAATAATCCATCAGTCAACAGTGGCCTCCTGTAGTCCTGTAATGCCATTTTGCTAATCATCGCAGTGATGCTGTTCTGGTCAGTACAGTAGTACGACCAGCGCTCATGAGAGAACATAAAGTACTGAAGGCTTCGACATTTGCACAAAAAGGTTGCATTGCTTCGTTTGGGAATATTCTTGTGTCTCCTTCAGTCTTCTTCGTCTTCAAGGTCGAAGAATACAGGCCATATCCTTTCTGTCTCACCAGCCATAACCTGCTGGATGTACAACTCTCCAGGCAGTTTCTGCCCTGTCTCCATCGTCAGATCCTGCAATGGCAAAGTGCTTCTCTTTGGGTTTCCTCTAGCCTAACAACATCTCCGATTCATGCTTGTGACATAAACCCATTTGGATGCAGTGCCACCAGCATACTCAACTAGCCCCTCTGCAATCTCAATGCACGTGTGTCCTCACGTGATATTTTATGGTTCTGAGTCAAATGATCGACATCCAGTTATGAGCTGATATTAAGGGAGCCTGCTGGATTGCTAGAATGTGTTTATTTTTTTTAATTAATGGGCGCCCCCACTTCCATCTCTCTCAGTAGCACTTTTCCCTGCTTATTGTTCATCAGAAACACTGTTGTCGACAAGCACCAGTATGCACATTCAAAACCAGAACCTGCGAAATAGCTTACACCTGACAAAAGATAACATAGCATAACATAACATAACACAACACGTGCACGCTCACCCCAGTGGGGCATCTTGGCACTGATAACAGATGTTAATGGCGAGTATAAGAAGGTGCTGTAAAGCATAGCTTTTAACTGAATAATTGGTACTGTGTAGGGTCAGAGATAGATTTAACTGGGAAACAAAAGAAGGGCAGAACTCCTGATTGTACCATGTCAGTATCTCATTCAGCTCTAGTTTTGTTCTTGAATTCTGGGACTTGATGGCCTATATTTGTAATAGTAAATAAAAATACAAGTACCAGAATGCAAATGATATGGTAGGTTATTTATAACGCGCTTAAGCCTAATACCCAGAGGTTTCTAAGCGCGGACCCGGGGATCGAACCCGTATTGTTCCGTGTCATCTTTCTTCCAAGGAGAGCACATTGCCCCTGAGCTAGCCTCCAGAGAAAAAAGGACATGCATGAATAAGAAATTCCCGCCTGACATGGGACAACTTGGAGGAGCTATGCCAGCAAACATAAACTGCATCAGAACATAAACTCCGCACTGGTTCTATAAAGCAAAACATGACTAGGAAAATGTCAGGCTTGCTATTTCTAATGGTTCGCTACTGTCCAGCCCTCTGGGTTGCAGTTATTATTTAGCATTTGACTGTCCACAGCGATTCGTTTTATTTGTATAACCTGTCACGATAGCTTTGGGGCCCCCTTTCAGCTGTTTCAATCTAGGTGAGATGAAAAACAGCACTTTAGACTTTGAACAGGTATTATTTTATATTGTTCAAATGTCACATTTGTGTATGTTATAGGGTCTGATGGGGTTCGTAAATAGTTTCCTTTCAACGCAAGCGCACATTCATTTCAAGTGATGACTTTTACTTGTATGCTATTATTGTGCTCAAAAACATTCCTTTATCAACCAGACAGTTACTTCCGGTTGCGCTGGCCGACCTGTTTCACGCACTGCGTTTTGCCGAGGTCAGTTATTGCAGGTGTGCACTGATTAGAAGGCTAAAGACAGCCATTTCAAATGAAGCTGCGTCTTGACATTTCATTTGGCTGCTTTTGTAAGAAAAGAAACTCCTGGCGGGTAAATTAAAGGTGGGCCATGTTTCCACGTGTGCCCCCATCGGCATTCCTTAATCCGCGTTTCTCGCAGTGAAGACCTTTGATAATTGGCCTTCATAAAGCAGAGGGCTAAACACGTGTCTGCCAGCATGAACAGGGAATTTTTTGTTTTGTTAATTTAAAATCGTATTTGGAACACAGTAATACCATAAAAGTGATTCGGGTTTTCTTCAAAATCCAGTCCTTTACCGAAGGGTTGAGATTACGCCTTTACATTCCAGCTCGATTCAAGAGATGTCAGCCCTCAATAACTCAGCAATCCTTCCGACTCCCACTGCTAGCCTTACCAAGGTTCTGAAAACACCTCAGATGTCACGGATTCGCAGTGCAGACTCCAGTCCACTGGAACACACTCCTCCACTATCTCCGATGGGATTCAAAACAGACCCGTTTTTCCTCACCTTCTGACCCAGTTCTCTATACCAGTTGTGGTATCGCCCAATCTCCCTCTTCTACAGAATCTTCGGCCTGTCTCCAAATGCAATGATCTTGTGTTGTGACCTTGGGCGTTGCTGTACCAGCATGGCTGGAGGAACCCGAAAAGGAGGAATCCCGATGGTTGGAGGAGATCCAATGTAAGTGCACATGAGGAAGCAGAGGCGTTACTAGGAGGTGGGGGGGGGCTTAGAGGGCTATAGCCCCGGATCTTTTGGTTGTAGCCCCTGATAAAAGCCCAGGAGCTACAACCAAAGGCTAGCTAGCCCCGAGTCTCGACAGTCTCAACATTAGCGTAGCCCCATTCCTGACCTAGTAACACCCCTGGGAGGAAGAAATGGGGAGGCCACGTCTCTGAGAGGTGCTGGATGTCGAACATGGAACCCATGTGCAGCCAGGAGTACCAGGTGAGTGCTGGAGCCAGGTGGCAGGAGCAAGGGGCACCGTGTGTCCAGAGAGCGAGGTGATGGTGGAGGAGTGGCAATCAGAATCCCAGGATGACTGCCAGCTTGGGCCGCGTGCACGAGTGAACTGAATGAGAAATGCAGGTAAAAGAGCAAGCCGAGACAAGCAGCTCCCAGATGCCTGCCATTGTCGAGAGGGATTGTGACAAGATGCCAGCTGCCAGGGTGTGAAAGCCTTAGCTTTTTTGGTTTGTATGACACAAGCACCTTAAGGCATTGTTTATAGTTGTGATTAATATCGTTTGATCTTCCCCAACATCATTCACACCTCATTCTAGTGCTCTGGCTTCCCCTCCATCAAGCCATTGCATAACCCTCGGTTCCGGTGTAAGACTCTCCCCCTTCATAACAAAAGTAGGTATTTATATAAGCTCTGCTTGTATAATCCAGGGAGTGCCTTACTAACATGATTGACAAAAGGCAGCCAGATCGCAACGTACGTCGAGTATTTTCCCATTGCTAATGCAGTGATTTTCTCTGAAACAAGAATCCCCCGTACCCGACCACATCTGTAATATCGGGCCCTCCGATTCTTTTCAATTTCGCGCTAAAGTAATCTTCGCTGCAAGTAGGTAGTGCGTAATAAGGGTTGCCCCATTTCCCTTGAGTGGGTAGATCCCGTCACCCCGATCCCCTAGAGGTACTATCACTGGGTCCAATTGCAGGCTAATACCTGTGATCAATTTGATGTGGGAGAGAACCTCCTTCCAAAAGAGTTGTGCTTTGACACATGTCCACTTCATATGGCAGTACTTTGTCTTTACAACCTCTCCAGCATAAAGCTGGATATGAGCAATTAATTTTGTTACGTCTGTTAGTTGACAAATACCATCTATAGCACAAGTAGTACAGCGAGATGTTCCGCGATTCCCAGAAGTGACCCTATTCATCTCCAATCTGATACCCCAGATCCTGCTCCCATCTTAACATGTACGACAACCATTCTTCAGAGTCAAAACGATCAAGGAGTTTATAAGGGGTTGATACTTTTGTTTCGGTCAGGCCAGACAGATACATGAGTTCCAGAGCACATAAGTCCCTCGTCCTCCAATATTTGACCTCGGGGTTGGAGGCGCAATGGCGGAACTGCGAGAGCTCTGAAATCTCTCCATTGGCTCCCAGTGGATGCAAGGATTAAATTCAAAACCCTCTGCATTGTCCACAAGGCTTTCTGGGGCCTGGGTCCAAAATACCTTCAGCTATCCCTCCGCAAATACCTCCCCTATCGAGCTCTCCGCTCCTCTACCTCTAACTCCGCCCAGGGTCAGTCGTTTTTCAAAGAAACAAGCTGGGGGTAGATCTCTGTCTTCAGCTGGGGCCTCCCTCTGGAGCAGCCTCCCTGCCACTCTAAAACTTGAGGAGAACCATCTCCAGTTCCGGAAGCACCTCAAGACCTTCCTCTTTGCTTCTGCCTTCGCTCCCTCTCTCCCCTGCTGATCTGTTCTCTCTTGGCACCGTGCACCTGGCCACCCTCTGTCCTTCGGGCCCAGGTACCTCCTCACCCTGCCACCCTCACGCACTGCCTCTGGGCCACCCCTTGCACTGGGGTCTGTATCTGTACCCATACAGCCCCCCTTTTCTTCCTGCACTTATCATACCTACCCTGTCTGCTGCCTTAAACCTAGTACTTGCAAATTGCTGGCTGCACTACCACTGTTTGTTGCCTTTATTATTTATTTATTTATTATTATTTATCTGTTTCTCCTCTGCTTCGCACTTTCCACTTCTCCACCTTCCATGCACTTTTCCCCTCCCCTTCTCCCATGCACTTGCGCATTCTCAATGTCACTGGGCCTAGTAAGATCGCTGTTTTGTTCTTCCCTGTTCCCCTCCCTTGCCTTGTCGCGCTCTGAAACACTTATGTACGAGCGCGATAGAAATAAAATATCAATCAATCAATCAATCAATATCTCAACCCCTCGTTTTCATTCGGGGCAAACATTCCTTTAAAGATCGTCAGACTCCTCCTACATGTAGTTGTCTCAATTCTTACAGGCCACTCTCACCCACTGATCAAAACCTGGATTCTGAACCCCTGGCGTAAAGTCTGGGTTATTAAAAATGGGAGTTATCGTCCTTAAGCCCAGTGCAATACTTCATCTCGCTACCTCTTTATTCCAACATGATAGTGAGAGCTGCTTTGAGGATAGGAGGGGAAAGACCATTGGATATTGTATAGGGAAGGGAAGCTGCGCAAGAGAGACTTGTGATAGCTCTAAAGCCATCTGAAGCCATCTTGGATGGGGCCAGGAGGCAATTGCCCCATAAGAATGCATGAGATAGTTTCCCCACCAGGTAGTAACGATATATATGTCTGAGATACCCACACTCCCGACCCGGGATGCCTCAAAAGGACCTTCCTTGAGATTCAAGCTCTTCTAGTCTTCCAAATAAAGGAGGGAATCTTACTCTGGAGGGTATTTATGCTGCCAACCGGGACCTGGACTGGGAGAGCTAAGAAATGATATAGGAACTTCGGTACTACGTTCATTTTTATGGCCAAAACACAACCCAGCCAGGGGATTTCCTGAATATTCCACTGATCCAGTGAAGCCATCAGATCTGCAAAGAGAGGAGGGAGGTTGATTTCATAGAGGGTCTAACATGTAAAGGAACCTTAATACCCAAGTAGTGTATTATTTCCCGCTTCCATGTTCTTGAACAAATAGCTGATATGGCGTTCACCACTACCTGAGAGATCGATACATCTAAGCCCTATGACTTTGGGTAATTCACTAAAAACCTCAAGATCTGCCTAAAGCTCTGAAGCTCATCCTAATGCGATCATCGAAGTTTCCACCTCAATAATCATGACAAGAACATCGTCAGCGTAGAGGGACATCTAATATTCTTTGCCTTTATGCGTAATACGGTTTTTAGTAATTCCATCGACAAAAAAAAGAAAAGAAAAGAAAAAGAAAAAAAGCATCTAATGCATTTAAAAAAAAGTTTAATGTGGGGCACCCTTTGTCCCCCTTTATGTAAACTTTAAAACCCATTTTTATGAAACTAAACCCTTTAACATCTAAAATGCATTAGATGATTTTTTTCCAATGCGTTGTTTTAGATGGTATGGCTGTCGATGCTTTGGTTGTCGATGCAATGACCAGATACCTGTAATACCCCTAATACTCCTGTCATCTCGAACCTGCACGGCAAACAGTTCCATAGAGAGGGCAAACAGCAAGGGGGGCAAAGGGAAACCATGCCTTGTCCCCCTAGCAATCAGGATAGGAGGCGTTGATTTCCCATTGATCCACATTTCTGTGGTGGGAGCTACATAATTGGCTTGGAGATATTGTTGAATAATTGGACCAAAGCCAGTTGTCTGTAGGAGAGTCCTGAGATAATTCCAGTCCAGCTGGTCAAATGCTTTGTGGGCATCTAATGAGATCAGCCCCCTCTCTGTACAGTAGCTGAAGCTATTGCAACCATGTTGAGAATTCTCCTAATGTTGTCATGCATATTTCTCTGGACAAAAAAAAACCTGTCTGATCAAGTTGGATTAGACCAGGAAGCACGATAATCAGACGGTTTGCCAGGATTTCTGAATAGATCTTGGCATCATTATTCATAATCGTTATGGGTCAGTAGGAATTTAACACTTTGAGATCCTTATTAGGCTTTAGAATTAGAATAGTCATTGATTTTTGCATGGATGGGATAGTACTCCGTGTAGTCAGGAAAGTGTTAAACAGCTTTGACAAATGGAGAATCAATAGGGCTTGGAATGTCTTGTAAAACTGTCAGGTCAAGCCGTCAGAGCCCAGGTAGTTCAACTCCCCCCCCTCGTATTGATTGTTCACATTGTTGGAGGCAAGCATGGGAAGGGGGAGGATTAGAGTAGCCAGAGAGGAAGGAGCCCTGGAGAGGGGTCAAACCATCTTGGTTTCTATTAGGGATCTCTTCATTTGTCCTGTCTTCTCCATTTCTTGTGGGCAAGGTATTTTGGGTGTGATGTCATAAGGAAAAGGGCAAAGGGCAATTGTTATAACAACAGGGATTGGACTCCTTACATCAGGTTTGACAATTCCCTGTGGCATGTTGCCTTTGATTAATTTTGGTCCAGACATTTCAAAAATAATCATTAGTGAAACTAATCAATTTCTTGTTTTAGAATCTACTTGTTATGCTACGTTATTCAGCTTGTATACTGCACTAAAAGGACCACTGCAGTTGTCCCACAGTGCCAAGGTTTTTCCAGAAAATTGCATTTTGTGCCCTCAACCAGGGAATCAAGACCATGGTCTGCAGTGGAGGGTTAAATGGGAAAAGAGAGGAGAAGAAGATGGGCTAAGCGGGAAGAGGTTGAGACCAATGAAAACTGTGAGACACAGAAGTTGAAATAAGGGAGAGGGATGTGTTGGCGATGGACTGCCAAGATGCAATGAGGCTGGCACATGTCTGAAATTGCTTGCTGCCTTTCTTTGGGAGTGGTCCGGTGTTGGATGTGCAGAAGATGGATCCCTTTCTAAAATGTACAGACAAGCTAGAAAGTTATGAATATTACTGCACCAAGTTATTATCAATGGTTATGAAGTGTATGTTCAAGCAAGTCTCAAGCAGTTTAACACATTGATTGTTCCTCATTATCAAGTATGGTGCTCAGGTAGTGTGATAACACAGGAACAACAAACATCCCAGGATGTTAAGAAGGGGTAGAGTGGCCACAGGCGTAGCATGATTTAGTTATATTCCCTCAATGACCTGTTTGTGGGAATCATAGATTTGCCACTTTGTGGGCCCCCATGCCCCCTCAATAAGGGTGCGGCGGGACCGAGGGCGACAGCTAGTTAGGTAAATTAGATCAGTTCACTTAGATAGGGAGGGATTTAACACAGGAACTGCTCACTTAGGGAGGTGGATGCAAATAACAGAGGCCACAGCAGGACGCCATTGGAATCCAGGACACTGCAATAGCAAGGAGGCACCACGAGGGGACAACACAGAATAGCTGAGTGATTGATTCAGGCCAGAACAGGCTCTAGTACCAGGCTCGTGTTGACTAACTGCCGGTTCTTCATAGCAGTTGCCTGCAATCAAAATCTCTACAACATATGTATGCAAACACATCTTTTGTACGGTTCAGGCGTCAATCCAAACCAACCACTTAGTGATGATTTTATCTTTTTGATCTTATCTTTGGGACGGCACATGGCTTTTGGCGCACTTGATGCAGCAAAAACTTTTTTTTGGCAAACAGGTTTCTTAAAGGCTTTAAATATTGTCAGATTTATTTACCATGTGATTCTGTATTTTGCACGTAATCAATAAAGGACAGTATTATTGTAGTCTTTGAAAGCCAAATCTTAAATATTTGTACCAAGTAAAGTTTGTAAGATATGTGGTCAAGTGCCTCAACTGCAGAGCGTGTTAAAATCCTGGTTTCACTGCTTTATCAAAGTGTGTGATCATGGACAAATAATTAAATTTCACTGTGACTTAACTGCAAACATTTGAGTCCTTTATAGGTGATTAAGTTCACACTAATAAAAGAAATCCACTAACATTGGGCAGATTTAATGATTTTAGGGACACAATTGTATCTCCTCAGGATCCTCTGTCAGTGGCCCCTGAGACTGTCACCTATAATTGCCTTCTCTTGGCACTGGCTCTCCCTCTGTTCCATAACTCCTGATTTGACAGGCAGATATATAGTCTCACCAGCCAGTCAGTCAGTGCACCAGAGATTCTAGTATAGCAGAATGACTCTGACAGAACACCTTTGATCCTACTAGCAGAGAAGGGTTACAAGGTAGACAAAGATAAACTGCAAAATTGTCAGAAAGAGGTAGTGTACCTAGGACAGATGGTGTCATCAGCAGGGAAAAGAGTAGCACTAGAACGAGCAGCGGCAGTACACCATACCCCACAGCCAACCCTGATTAAGCAAATGCAGCAGTTTTTAGGATCATGCATTACTGCTGTGCTTGGATATTCGATTATTCTAGCTACATAAAACCACTGTTGCAAGGAAACACAGAAAGTAAAAGGGACACATTGTTTGGACAAATGAGGTGATCAAATGATTCCAGGAACTCAGAAATTCAATCAGTAATGCACCTTTTTTAGCCACACCAGATACAAGAAACAATCTTTTCTGTTCGCACACTCATATGGCCTCACCCAACCCACTTCAGTGGGACACAAGCCTTTGGCTTATTACAGTGATCATTTAGACCCAGTGATGCAGGGACATTTTCCCTGTGAACAAGCTTTAGCAGCATCCGCAGCAGCATTCTCCATACAAAAATCATCCACTATTACAATGGGTTGTCCTGTTACCCTCTATGTAGAACATGCAGTTTCTGCTATACTAGAAAAATCCAAATCTATCCTCACCACACAAGAGCATCAATTTATGAAATCATTATTTCAAATCCTTCCCTTCACATTGTAAGATGTTACACTGTCATCCCTGCTACTTTCATTGCAGAACCAGTACAACCAGATGACGAACTGCATGATTGCAAAACATATTAAAGCACAGACAAGGACACAATTAATGTCAGGGAGGATGCATTAGAAGAATGGGAAGTGCTTTTCATTGACGGATCATCAACAGTTGATCAGAGCACAGTGTAAAGGTAGACAGGAGAACCCAATCTGAGCTGACACGGTAGGCCAGGGAATCCTGCACCCAATAATAGAAGTGGTCAAAGTAAATGGCAAAACCCTGCTTTATTAACAATCCACATAAAGCAGGGACAGCATACAAGCACAATAGTTCTCAGCTCACGCTCTTCACAAGCTTTACAACAGTTTAAAAACAGAAAATACATCACCATTGACATCACATCACAATCTTGGCTACAAAAACCTACAGGGTACGGGGATTGGTTAAGGGAGTTATGTAAATGTAGAAAATATATGGGTTAGTCCTTCCATTGGTTATACAGCTATCTGATGGCCTCACCTGAGGTGACCTTGAAATTGATAGGAAAGTGTATATGTCATCTTTAAAGTTGACTATTGGTTACGGGAACATGTACTGGGTGGTACAAACTTAAGGGTTTTCATTGGTCAGCACCTTGCTCACCAACCTTGCAAATGACAGGTCATCAGCACATGAACTAAAAATGGGAGGTGTGAGAAGTCTAAGACCTGCATTCTTCCAATTAAATAAGACACTATCCCTTATCCCTAGGCCATGAGCCAAAATATTCCTTTGTATTTGGCCTTGTTAGCCGCCTTGATTCTGAGAACGTGTGGGGAGTCGAGGCAGTTGCTGGGACATGTCTGGCCCTGATGCATAGACACTGATTCTGAATTATACGTCCAAATTATTGGAATTTAAGCTAATATGAACGCAAGTGTTACTATCCTCCCCACCCCTGGCTAGGGACTTGGTTGAGCCATTCCTTACTACGTTTTCATTTATAATTAGTCAGCACCTGGCATTCAAAGGTTGGTTGTTCTTCAATTAACCTAAGAGAAATATGTTGCGTGTCTTGGGATTTCTTATCTTATAGCCGGTAAAATGGCTCAGTGGGTTAAATGCTTGTTGTTGTGATCTGTGTTTGATCTGCAGGTCACAGGTTTGAATCCTGGCAAGGCCAACTCAGTCTTTCATCCTTTCCAAAGTCGATACATTTTGTACATTGGGTGATTAATGTATGTAAATATGTCCTATGTAAAGTGCTATATAAAAAATTAATTATTATTATGTTCTCTTCTGAACAGCTCAAAACCTCCCTAAATTCTTCCATAGCCTTGAAGAGGGGCCGCTCAGCCACTTTGCGCGCTCCACATGGATCTGTACTTTAATGGATTCAGCAGTTTGAGTTTTCATAAAGCTTCGAGACCTCTATTCATTTCAATGCCTGCTACGATTTCCATTTTTACAAAGATGGCAGGGAGGGGCAGTTGCCGTTAATGATGTATTCATCTGTCTCTCGACAACCAGACAAAGACACACTTGTGCAGCTGTAGTGAGCCTTGAAGATGGGGAACATAAGGCGATGGTAAAACACAGATTGCCCACACATTACTCCGCACAGGCTGCTAAACTCGTAGCACTCATAGAAGCACTAGAAATGTCCAAAGGGTGCCATGCCACCCTTTACTCAGACTCAGCATATGCCACCTCGACAGTACATTCAGGTTTTCCAAGATGGCATAGGAGAGGTTTTAAAAAATGAAATTGTACACTGGTACAACATGCAGCATTACTCTCCAGATTGATTGATGCGTTAGCACTTCCCTCAATAATAGCAGTGGTGAAATACAAGGCCCTCTAGCACAATACAGACACAATAGCTTTTGGCAACAAAAAAGCAGATATAGCAGCAAAAGAAAAGCATATTTAGAAAAAACTAAAAAGGAGACACTACCTGAATGAACATTACAGCAGGTACAGATTGTTATACCTTACACTGCCCTGCCCATAGCATAAATCATGGATTTGCAAGCACAAGCTCCTCAACAGGAAAAAGACTTTGGGGGAAAAAGGAGGGTGTTTATACCCTACAGATTTCATATAGAGACAAAACATTGCAGGGAAGGCAGTAAGGCCTCAATAATTATTTATAACAGAATTAGAGCAGTTGCATTATCCAGAACACACGTCCAAAACACAAATAGCAGTAGACATCCAGGAAAAATGGCTTGTACCCAATCTCCAAGAACATGTTGATGATTTTGTATCCAGCTGCACAACATGCAACCTGTACAGTGCAGGGAAGACACTCAATACATTGAAGGCAATGTTGCCCCACCCATCGCAGCCTTTCAGGCATTTGCACGTGGACTATATTGACATGGTTAACAGGTGTAGTAATTTCCGTTATCTTATTGTTGTGTGCCCATTTTTCAGATGGCTTGAGGCAGGTCCCTGCATCCATCCAGACGCCAAACCGGCTTCTAAATTTCTTGTCCATTAAATATTTCCCAGATGGGGAATTTGTGATGCCCTAAGATCTGACAACAGGGCTCACTTCTTTAATGAAATGTTCAAAGAAATTACTTCCTTGTTGTATTGGGCATCAAGCACACACTTTGCTCAGGTTTTCATCCTCAAGCCAACTGTATTGTGGAGCATTTAAATGGATTGTTAAAGACCAAATTAGCAAAATTGTGTAGTACTTTAAAGAAATGTTTATTCCACTACCTGCCCCTGGCGCTGTTTGCTTTCCTCATACCATACGAGATTGTCACTAGCAGGAGGCTGCACACACCACTCTCATCTGCACGCACAGCCTCTGATGCACATAACTCAGGAGCCATTTTGGGTGAGGAGGTTTGGGGGTATCTTAGGTAACTAAGGTGAGCAGTGACATTTTTGTCTCAACAGCTTGAACCTTGCAGCATGTGTGCACTACCTGAGTATGACCCAATGGTACTGCAATGAGAAACGTCACAACAAGCGCCATAGCAGCTCTACCGTGGTGATCAAATCTGGATTAGAAACAGCACAAGGAAGTGGAACAAACCGAAGTTTACAGCCCATCCAGTATGATCTATGCCACACCCACAGCAGTAAAGGTGAAAGGCTATTGTTCATAGATTCATCTCCATGATCTCAGGAAGGTGAGAAGCTCCACCCTCTCTTCACAACAGCAGGAGGAAGAAAGGGGGGAAGAACAGAGGAGAGTAGTGTTACTTCTCACTTGAAATTATTTTAATCAATTAATCTATTTGGTTAAATAGATCTTCCTGCTCTTGCACAACAGCAACAGAGCTCCTATGGTTTAAAAAAGAATGATGCCGTGTATTGTATGTCTTTTATTTTCTCTCACTATGTCTTTCTTCAGAGTCAAACTAATATGGTTTCTTTCCAAGGAAGGAGCAAGGAATAATACAAATGTTGCTAGTGTGTTAGCAAATAGAAATGTGTCAATTATAAAGGTGAATCAGGATATTAGTATTGCTGCTGATGAACATGAGGGTGGGAATCACCATGCAGATGTAAACCTATGGTACAGGTATATGAAAGTGGTGGGAAGAGAACAATCAAACAGACCTTGCTTTATCTGTTCTCCCCCATGCCACAGCTACACCCAGATTGTTTATATCAGAAATGATTAGTGCACCTTGCCTTACGCAGGGTGCAAGGTTTGATCCAAGAGCACGACGTCCAAGTGCAATGGGTAGAAGCATATGGAGCAACTTTTGAAGATAATTATATAAAGATAAAGACACTAGCAGAGGCAGATAATATATAGAACATTATCATCTCCTACAAGCAAAATAAACAGGGGAAGGAGGAAGTCATTTTTATGGTACGGACGAGACAGAGAAAGGACAAAATCACTGCTACAGACCTCAAATACAAATGAAAGGTGCAGTGTTTTACAACAATGAGTGGGTTGAGTGGCTATTTGGATGCAAGGCAGGAGGAATCTTAGGACTAACAAAGGAAAACGTGTTACAAATTAATGAAAATTGTTCTACTGTATGGGGAAAGTACATTAGGAGGTGGACCTGGATCAATGAACATAAGGTCCCCACAAAGATCATGAGACTTACACGATTCTCCTTGTGTTTCAGGAGCAGTGGAAAGATGTACTTGGGGGACAGTTAGTTCTGTGAGACCACAATGAACATTCCTAACATTGAAGGGGGCACTGCTGCCCTTATGAATGTTTTCTGGATCTGTGGAAAAAAAGCATGCGTCCAGCTGACACCATCCTGGAGTGGAACTTGCTCTCTGGCCACCCTGCATGCCCCGTTTCTGGTAGTTACAGAAGTTAACCCCACAGAGATAAACAATAACCCCATGTATAAATCAGTTTTTGCAACTCATCAACGGGACCAACGCTCTTTTGGCTTGCAATGTTATCGACAAAGCAACTATCTTTCCCAGGATTCCAGTGACCGATTGAATTCTATACTTGACAAGTATCACTTGTTTAGCAAAACAGAGACTTAATAACTGTCAGGGAGGGAGGGGTATGTGCCACATTTGGCAGTTCATGTTGTAAATACATAACTCTAATAACTCCAATAATGGAACCCTGACACAAGCAATACTGGCTCTACACAAATTGTTTATTACAATGGAATAGGAGGGCGAGGTGAAAGAAGAAGATTGGATTACAAGTTTTTCCTGTTTCCGCACATGGATGAAGGATGCCTTCAACGTGTTGACTCCTGTCCATGTTATACTGCTTTTGTTTTTCTGCATTTTCCAACTGATAGGATGTTTTAAAAAGACAATGTTCAAAACACTGGCTATGGTCTCACCCACATGCAAAGATATCAAAAATAATCTCTGGATGGAAAACGTTCATACCCAGACAGAAATGTGGATTGGCAAGGATTCACCTCCTATTGTTAGATTCCAGCATCCACTTGGTTCACTAGAAATGTCATTTGACTACCCTACTGACCCAGGAGGCTTTGTTGAAACGTATGTAGATATATTGGGGAATAGGGGATTGCATTACTTGCCTTGCAGCTGAGAAGAATATCAAGGAAACTCAAGAAATCTATGTAAAGTTTGGTTATCAAAAAAGGATGTTAGGGAAATAAGACAGAGTGTTGGAGTAGTACAAGATTTAACTAAAGGGGGGAATACAGAAAAGCAACCATCACACTGTGAACGTAGATGAAAGTACAAGCTGTGCACATTTAATTAGTTTGAAGTTCTAGCATTATGGCGTCATAGTTGTTTAGTTATTACTGACTTAGATTTCATTGGGCCTACACACGTGTGAGTTTTATGTTGCCAAATACATGATAGAAAGCACAACAGGAAAGCACATTAGTTATTGGTATCGAAAATACTCTTCTGACACCTTAAAAGTTCAACCATCTTTCACTAGATAAGGTTCTATGCAAAATGGTGACAACATTAGTCATGTCCGCATTGTTGCAAGAAGCAGAATTTGCCATCCTTTCCCATAGAAATGGCCACAAGAAAACTGAACTTGTTAAAAAGTAATGAGTCATGTCCTGAACTGCATGAAGAAGTAAAATACATTTGTTGCAGGAGGCCTGTATTAATGGAGGACAGGGCCTCCAGCCAGATAAAACACTGCCAAAATACTGAATCAGGCCTGAAGTGCTACTGCCCCTTGCCGGGATTCTGAGCCACTGTCCACTTAGACAGTATATAGACTGGCAATACAGAAAATCACAATGATTGCGTCCCAAAGTCAGGCCACTTGCAGACACTTTTTCATAAGACCTCCATTACAAGATAAATAGTTTCAGTCCCAAATCGATACCATGGAATACAAAGCCAATGTTTCAATGTGATAGTTGCAGAACTATGTCACTCTGACGAACAGCAAGATGTGAGAACCATATGGGTGACCAAATAGCTGAAGACATGGGAGCGACATACTAGAATGATCAATTAAATGTTGGCACAGGCCACTGTTTAGCTAATCCCACTAATTATGATTGGTTCATCTGCATGGTGATATTTTCAGGATGAATTGTGACAAGTTAGGAAATTTCCTATGGGTTGTTCTAAAACGTCATTAGGGGTTGTTCTCATGATGTCAGCTATAGATGCTGACCAATGAGGTAGAACTGTATAGGTCATTTGTTTAGGTGTAACGCTGGCCAGAGCCAGTAGGGAAAGAGGAGCTGTTTTTTTTAAATAAAGAAAATGTTATTTATTGGTTCATCATCGCTTGTGCCATTTGATACATTAGGTCTTAACATAGTCTTCTAGGCAGCAAAATTAAAGGTTAACAATTGAAGTGAAACAGTGGAGTGCCCCCTGTCAACTTGCATTTTGTTTTTTTAAACCAGTTAAACCCCAAAACAAAAAAACACAAATATTAAAGAACAAGTATGGCTTAATGTCACCTCCATGGAGCATGTCAAATCAACATAACAGTCCCACCAACTCGCAATGACCCTCTCTTTACAGTTACAATATGGTGAAGCTTTTAAGCAGACCTGGTTTGTGAAATTGTTCCTCCCTATTTTGACAAATTTGTGTAAGGGAAACCAAACTTTAAGAAACTTCTGGTATGTCCCTGTGAGGGGTGTGTTTTTACAGGATAATCTGAAATGTTTCATTTACTTCTTGTTTCATATGCTAATTCTGTGGTTTCCATCTATAAATATTGAGGCCCAGTGTGGGTGGATGAATGGTCTTTGGGTTTAGGTTTCCTGATGTGTTAACCTCCTGGCCATACTGCAAGTAGCTGTCTTTCTACATCCTGTCCACTTCATAATTGTGTCTGTGGATTATTTGGAGTCAGCGGGATATTTTTCGACCCCTGGGTACATGCTAGCCACTTCGTCCAGAGATGAAGCCCCACCTGCTGACAATTAGTGTCCATATCTCCTGATACTATATAATTGGGCCTCATTACAAGTTTAGCAGCGCAGTACAAAAGTGGTGGTCATTGCATTGTCGCTACCTTTTTGGTGATAATGGAATTACATCAGTTTTTACCACTCTGCAGAATTCCAAACTTTACCTTGAAGTAGAGGATTTACCTCAAGCACGAAGGGGCCAAATCCTGCAGTTTAAACAAAAGAATCAGTGATTAATTGTGCGGTATGACTGCTTGCAGTAATTCCACACCACAATTCCTATGGAGTCCCATCGACTCCAAAAATTGGGATTTACACCTCCCAGCCAACATTCCTAATCCCGTAGTAGGCCAAAGGGCTGACTGGCGGCAGCGGTAAGCAAGCGATTTTGGCAGTAAATCAGCAGATTTACTGCTGATTTATCATTAAACTTGTAATCAGGCCCAATGTAAGAGCAATACTTTAGGACCCTCAGGCAATGGCACTGTGTTAAAACAGGAGAAGATTTTAAAAAGACTACCTCAAGCTATACATTTGAGAAACATCATTACCACGGAAGTGGTAAGAAGCTGGTCATGGTTGAAGAAGAGGTAAATAGCAGTCAGGCAAGTAGTTAACTGTGGGTTTCTTGGATCGTGGGATTCTGGGGTGGACTATCTGTTAGGTTTTATCCCATCTGCAGCTGAATACAAGGTGGGATAGGTTTTCCATCCATGTATTGCCCTTCCCAATTGGATTTCGGATGGAGACTGCCAAAACGCAATTTTTGCTACTACCATTACACCAGAAACAAATCCACAGGTTACATCCACTGTTCATGCAATTGTCACTACCCAAATGGACCAGACAAAATCAGACAAAATTAGATTGATCTATGTGGCATAGGATATTGCATATGAGTGATCTTGCATGGTAGTGTGCTAATACTTTACAAATGTCACAACATGGGTAACATTATGAGAGAATGATGAAATGGCACATGGACGGTAAAGTTCAGATTGGGGAAATATCACATAATGTAATCCATGGAGGAGAGGCAAGTCTCAAAGTCCCTCTTCCTCCAGCAGTAGACATGGTGGCTTCACACGGTTTTTGTGAAATCCATTGTGACATGGACAAGGAAGCAGTCCCCATTTTTTCCCGATGACACATTTGTCAGTGAAGAATGACAATCAGTGCTTAATTTGTAAATAAATAAGTGCAAGTGGCCAAAAAATATTGGCCCCTTAATGTCGGGCGCGGCACTGTCCGCAACGCCGTCCCCAGTGCGGGCGCAGCCCTCAGTGCAGGCACGGTGCCGCCCTCTGCGCGGACGCGCCTGCCAGTGCTAGACCTACCTAGATCGGCCCACCACCAGCCCATCACAGAGCTGCTGCTCCATGTCACATGTTTGGCGCTGCAGCAACTACTGGCACAGGCTAGTAGCAAACACGCAACTAAGACATGCTCCTCCTGTAACTGTGCTTCGATGCCCCTGGGCTGTGTGAGTGCTTTAAAAATAAAAAGCATTCTGTTTCAGTCACTGTTTCACTGTATTTGTCTCTACCCCTTCTGCCCCATCTGACAGTCTGTTAAAGTAACCAAGTACTGTTAATCGGTTACCTCCAGGAAGAGCACCCTCCCTCAGCCCATTCTTCAGTCACCTCATCCAGGTGTTTTGTGTAATCAATTTACTCTCAAGCCCTTATCAGTCATCACTGCTCATAAATGCATCCCTCTTCACCCTTCTTTCAAGCATGAGCATGGTGTTGTATAACTTGGAAAAAGTAATTTCTTTCCCACTGACATGTTCTTGACATACTTCATTAAACTGCGGGGTGTAACAGACACCCACTTCCCTATCTGAGGATTTCTATCTGAGGATTGCATGTGCTCTCATTTGGAGCACATGCTCGGACGATATTTTATCCAGGTTAAGGGGCCACATCTGGTGTATAAACCACACATCAGGATATAAAACATGCGCTGGAATTATGTGAAGAAATGACAGCAAAAGACGGTTGAGAATTATACACGAATACTCAACTAGTGCTTTTATTTATGACGACAGATTAGTGGGCACGTGCACCATGTTTATCCCCGTCTAGTTTCCATGTGTGTATCTTTAAGCCTGAAAAGGCATTTCAGAAGTTCGTCTTTGCATTGGCTTTTCTCGCGAAGTGCAGCCAGTTCGGTTTCGGTCCAATACGTGCACCGTTCCGGGTCCCCTCGCTGAAGCTCGTTTGTGAACTAATGAGGCCGATAACATTAAAAGGAAGAACGGAAACACCCATGCAAAAATTCACAGTTCATGTTTCGCTTAGATGAATGCTATCCAGGGTCGGACTGGGGCATACAATTGTCTCGAGTCGGGCTCGGCACCAATGAAAAAGTGGCCAAAGTTCCAAACGACAATTCATTCTTTTTGTGACAGACACTAGTGGGACCACGCTGCCGCCCGTGCCCTGCCCGGTTCTGGGCTTTGTCCTGCCTTGCCTCAATCACTTAAGCTACCTTCCGTGGGGCCACCACCGCCACGGCCATGCTAAGCCTGATGATGACAAAAATAGGTGCGCTGCGCAGCGGCCCCATGGAAGGTAAGATTTTAAAAGAAAAAACTTATATTTGGGCGGATGGGCCCATCACTTTCAAAGTGATGGGCCACAGCCGCCACTCAAAATATGTTATTTCTTTTAAAACCTACCTTCTGTGGGGCGGAGCCCTGGCCACCGGCCCCACGGAAGGTCAGGTTTTTGAAGAAAAAAGTAAAAAACATACTTTTGGGCACAATCCACGGGCCTGGCCACCCGCGGCAGAGTCATCCGACTCAGTCTGCGGCAGCCCCTGGTCACAGAAATTGGCCTGGGCCGTGGCCTGGCACTGACTGCAGTCAGCAGCACACAGGTCACACAGACAGAAGTCCGGGCGCGGATGGGCCCTTGGAGGGGACTTGATTCCTGGGCAGTCAGGACACCACCAGGGGACCATGCCGCTGTCCGAGCCCCGACCTGGGCCTTCCTTGCCTGATCACTCGACTGTGACAGCCTCCGGCTGCACCGCACGCAGCAACAAGTGACTTACCTGCTTTGCCAGCTGGGACTTGGTCTCCTGTCGGGGCCTCAGGCTGGGGCGGGGGGGCGGGTGCGCACACTGGCACCATCACAAATGAAAAAGCAGGCAGAGGGGGCCCCAGGAAGCAACTAGGCTGCACCATGCAGTGCAGCAGGGCAGGCTCTCTCACTCACAAGTCAGGACTGACGACGCCACGCCTCGACACCTTCACTTCACAGTAACTCGTGAAATTAAGGTGGCGCCGCGCTGCCTCCTGTGGCAACAACAACATGTCACCATGTAATTTCACTGGCTCAGATGAACAGCCAATGAAAACTGCACATTCTGTGTTACTATACAGAATGTATCAAATGCTGCATAGTAACAACAGAATGGTAGTTTTCATTGGCTGTTTGTAACAGTTTGTTGCTCATTGCTATTGCTGGCCCCTCCCAGGCCCAGCCAGCCATGGCCTGCAACCGGCAAGCACGAGAGAGATCGAGATCAGAATGACAAATCCCAATGGGCCTCATTACGACCCTGGCGCTCACGGAATGAAGGGTGCCGGTACGGGACTGGCACCCTTCATTCCGTGAGCGCCGATTACGAGGTTCCCTTTGGGGGACCCGGACCAGACGTCTGGTAAAACCAGACGTTTTTTCCGGGTCCTGCGAGGGGAAGAGGGAGGTAATAATGGGCCACTTGTAATGTGCCCATTATTACCTCCCTCCCCTTTCCCATTGAGCCCTATGGGGGCTCAAATGGGAATGGGGAATGGTTCCTGCAAGGAGGAATTACCGGGTCCTCCCATGTCGGAATGACCTGGTAAGTCCCCACTGCAGGAACCCAGTAATGGAGTCCGGTTTGGAGGCAGCCATGGTGCTAATTGCACCATGGCTGCCTCCAAACTCGTAATGAAGCCCCATGGTTTATAATCGTAGCAAAGCGAAGTGGAAGAACAAACAAAGCAATGGCACGTGCGCTGGCTCTGCATGAGTTGCGGTGCCCAAGAAAGAGTGCCGGTGTTGGGCACTGGCAACCACCCCCACAAATTAAGCACTGACACAATACTACCACAAACTATGTTCAGACAACCCTGGCTATATTGTGCACAGAAGTATTTAGCACATGATGCATCTTGCACTTTAAACCAGATTTTTTTTTCTTATTTTCTTATGTTATGAATGGGAATGAATTTCACAACCTTAGAGCTGTTGCAAGCTGTAGCAAGCCAAAGTGTCCGGTCATAGTTTCGAGAAAAAAAAAGGATCAAATGCTCTTTTTTTCGAAACCAAAAGGACCGAAAAAAAAAATTCAAATGCTTTTTTATTTATTTATTTATATCTTTTTTAGTTTAGTATGCATAAAAAAGTTTTTTTAAAAAAAGAAAACGGGTGGTTGGGGGGGCACCCCCCCATAACAAAACAAAAAAAAAAAGAAATTCAAAACTTTTTTTTGGCACTTTTGGTGTCGAAAAAAAGGCATTCGATCCTTTGTATTTCGAACAAGTCACCTACAACCGAAAGCCAACAGTTACAGTACGAAACTGATAAGTCCCAATCTCACCCATTGCACAAATACTGAGAGCTGCTACAGTGAAAAGACAGCCCATGGGCCAGGGCGCGATGAAACACATCAGGGCGTATAGCATATCTACAATTAGATAAAAGATACAATTACAAAAACAGATTTTACTGGGGAGTTATTTCATAGTTGTTTCGTCCTTCTGGAAACTGACTGGACTTTACTGTTTTGCTGGATGGACGAGCCCAGCTGTATATGAAACATCTTTGAAGAAGCTCCTTAATGCACAGGCTGCATGTTCACACCAAGAAACCTGTACTTCAAGAGAATAGGGGGGGCGGTCGAGGGTGGAGGGTTGTCAGGGGTGTTGCTAGGTCTGGAAAGGATCCGGGGCTAGGCTAAAGTTGGGACTGTCGGGACTCGGGGCAAGCTAGGCTTTTGGTTGTAGCCCCTGAGCTTCTATCCCCCTGAGCCCCCACTTGCCCCCCAGCAACTCCTTTGGTGGTTGTTATAGACAGTTCCTATTTAGGGAGGTCAGGAAACAAGGAAAACCTGGCTCCACGTATCGACAAGAAATGAGAAATCAGAGGAAATCTAAGTTAGGGCTGTTCTGACCTTCCCTCGACAAGTGCGACCCCGACATGATCTTTAGACCGGATCTACGTTATACTACTCTACAAAAATAACGAGGCTGAAAAAAAAGAATTTTTAAAAATCGAATTCCGAGAATACCTTTTCCTTTTTTGCACCGGTTTTCCATTTTAAATGCGAGGGAAGACCCTCCACGGCCCTCCCACATCCACCCTGTCTTCACTTATTCCCTTCCCCCTCGCATCCCCAACACATTTGTTTGGGGAAAAGGTGCAATTTAATATATTCAGCCTTTTCGGCTTCACTATTTTCAACTTCGTTTTTTTGGGCATTACCCTTTAGACCGACCCCTCCTTCTCCCTTCAGTACATCACTCAAGACCTCCTTAGATGGTATGAAGATCCAACATGTTCCACTGATACTGTGCCGCTCCAAAGCACAGCATTTGTTTATGGCAGTAGTATGGCAGTAGAGCCAGGGCGGCGGTGCAGTCCATTTTGTGTACCCATGTAAGAACACAGTCTCTGCTAGTGTGGGCTCTGAACTTTTGTTGAACTAATCTTCACTAACAACTGTGCCAAGGACTAACATCACAGATGCAGAGGGCAGACTTTGGGTGCTAAATGAGCTGCTTGCTGTCTTTGCTACACACTTGTTAATGCATGCCACCACAACCGTAGTTCTATCATGGTCTTACTGGGTGGCTCAGAAGAGTTGTACTTGTGACCTCGAGAAGGGGAATTTGCCTTGATTTTTTGCCTCCTGCTAATCTCATTTAAAGTTAAGATCAGGGTTAAAGTATTCGTTTTCATTGATGTTGCTTGCTGCTCATTAGAAATGATATTTCAATTTTCATGGGAATGGTTTTAAACTCAACACATCAAAGAATTGATCACGTGTCTCTTGACATGATGCCCGATTGCTTTCTGAACGCAGATTCGGCTTGGCTTGGGTACCACTGCCATTGAGCTGTAATGTGAGAGATTACAAAGGAATGATTGGAACGATAATCAGATAATGTGCTTGGGCATAGCTTAAACAGAGCATTTATGTTAAGAATGTTGTCACTGGACATAGTGATGTCAGCATCTCCTGCTTCCAAAATGCAGTTAAAAAGGCTTGCGTTCAGACATTTCCCCCCAGCATCTCCTGCTGTAGATAAAGGCAGGCAGAAATGTCTTCTAGTGCTTTACCAGTCACAGTGACATGTCATGTTATGGACACATTAATACATTGGTTGTGCTAGTGACATCCATTTTCTAGTGACCAGAGCAATGACAGGCACATTATTTGAGTGTGTGCTTCCACCTCTGTCGAGCATTAACACAATTTGTTCAAAGTGTCTGATGATTTTCTTCTCACTCGTTTCACTATATCCATCTGAAATGACTGTAATGGTGTATTTTGTAATAATTAAAATGGTGCCTGTGCTTGCTAGATATGTCCTATTGATGAATTAATATAAACAGGGAGTGAGCTCGGTGGGTGTTCCGACCCTTACTCTCTCTCTTGGCTATGCCGACATGGCCGGAGGGCAGGGGTAACGCATTGCCCCGGTTTGTCTACACACCAGCCTTCTTCCCCCTTCCCCTTGCAAACATCCAAACCCTCCCTCCCCCTGTATTTAGGCATTCATCGCGAACATGTTCCTTGAAATGCCATTCGTCACCATTCAGTCGTGATGACAGCATCCCATGGAGAGGAGAAACCTCATTTTTCAGGTTAGAGTTACCTCAAAGATCAAGCCGAGGTGACTGTACATTAGGTTGAAGTTATCTCACATGTCAGGGAGACGTGATCTCAGTAGTAGGGTTGAGTGACATCGTACGGTAGGGAGGAGCTATCTTAATTGTTAAAGCAGCGTGACTCCCATGCGCTAGGAAGGAGTGACCTCATATCAAGAAAAAAGGACCTCAATTGTCAATGTAAATTGAAAATAAATCTCATCTCTCAAGGGGATGTGACCTCATACATTGGGGAGGGATGGCCTCATTCATCAGGGAAGAGTGATCTCATATATTATGTTAAGGGGATAATATTGCGCATGGCTGCCATTTGCATGGTCTCTCTTTTGCTGTTACTGTTATATTGCTAATTTCAGTTTGGAAAAAGCGGTCACTGTGTGTGGGTTTGCTGCTAGGTGGCATGGGTCAGTGTGCGTGTCAGCGCGTGTGTCCGTTTGGGAGTTCTTGTAGGCCTGTGGCTTCGGGGTGCATTGTATGTGTTGTGATTTTGTGAGTTATTGGAGGAGGTGTGGAATTTTGCTGCTCGGTGTCACTGTGGGAGTGGGGCATTGTGGTTGCAGTGTATCACTGGTGTATTTGGTCTGTGTGTCTGGTGTGTTTGCAGGACTATGGAGAGTTTTAGTGGGGTTAATTGGGAGGCGGGTGATCATCATACCAGGGTAAGGGGTTGAATAATTGTTATACAGGTTATTCAACATCTTTATATAAGATCTGCGTGACATTTTGGACATGCCCCCCTCCTGTTCTCCAAAGATCAATGGATCTATGGCAGGGTGGCTATTGTACACTGATGGCCTGGTCATCTAGATAGAACCCTAATTAGCCTCCAGAGAAAAATAGATATCCTGCAACATTATGTAAGTCAAAATGGTTTAAAAATCAATGCAATTAAAATAGAAATGCTGATCTTTGATAATCTGAGGGCCCGAAAAACAAAGATCCCTAGTTGGTTCATAGATGTAAAAAGAATGAGACCAGTCTCCACTATAAAATATCTAGGCACCATGATAGGTGCAAGTGCCTGCGAGACTCCATGGAAAGATCATTTGGAGGGCAAAAAAAAAAAACATACTGCACAGGGAATCCTTAATGGGCGAAAATATGGCAAGTTTTCCCTCTCGCTGATCATAAAGTTCTACAATCAGGAAGTCACTTCGGTACTAACGCACGCTGCTGAAGCTTGCCTTGGCCTCCGATGGGATACATGGGAGAGACTTGGGGGCCATTTTTGGAGGAAGATTCTTCACCTTCCTCGCGCAGTACCGATGGCTGTTATAATGCATTAGGTTGGTCTTCTGTCTCCATATGTTAGAGTGGTTTGGAAATCTCTGCTTCCGTTTAGAAAATTGAATGTGCCCGATTGCCCACCTCAATTTAAGATTCTCAGAAGAACCAAAGTAAGACCACTCGACTGGCCCCCGAATATGTGTCTGGAAAGATGTAAAGAAATACTGTTAAATCTGGGACTTTCTGTTGACATCTTATGCAGAAACTCAACATACGTAAAAAAAAGATATTGTGGCAGACGATTGGAGAGAAACAGAATTAAAAAGGTCCAACTCTAAAGTGCAGACACTTCAAAAAAATCTCTCTGCACTGCCTAATGTGACACCACAATCCCAGAGAAGGTTTCCGAATGTAAAATACAGAGATCTGTATCTCAGTTTTCGATTGGACATATTACATACTAAGGTCACCCCATGTAGATATGGAGTAAATGCAGGAAATGATAAATGTAGATTATGTAACACCCAAGCAGAAACGTTAAACCATCTGATTCTGTTTTGTCCCGAGTTGAGATCTCTTAGGACGTTGTACTGTTACAATCAAATATTCAGGATGTTTGGAATTGATACAGAAGCCTGGTGGGAAGCACTATATAGTGGTGACAATGTTGGCTTGATTTAGGTTCTGGTAACATTTTTGGAGATGGTCATTTACAAAATATTTAATGAGCTGGAATGTCCAGAATGATCGGCTGTTAAATGCTGGCAAAGGGTTCCAAAGTTGACCCAGTAGGTTTGGGGACTAAGATGTTTTGGGATCTTAGAGTTACCCTCTCCTGTGTTGTTTTTTTTTTATTCTTGTTATTATTCTTATTCGTCTTGGGTTCGTAATGCGTTATAATTTATGGAATTGTTAGTGATGTTCGACAAAGGTTTGTAATTAACTAAATGCCTGATAAAAAAATAAAGAAAATACCAGGGTAAGAGGTTGAATAATTGATGCACAGGTTCTTTGTAGATTAAACTGAAAGCTACTGTGCAGTGGTAAACAATGTTAGGTCTTTCTTTCACTGGTCGGCCAATCTTCTGGATCACGTGGACCCGGGAATCCCAAGCCAATACCCAGTACTTTGTGATGTACCTCTTTGCATTAAAGCTGCACTCTTTGACCATAATCCATGGTTTGGCGAGTATGGTTGGAAGTCATATTTTAGTGTTTTCCTGAAGGTCAGGTGTTCCTCTATTGTGCATGTTCCCTTGAGGGGAGGTGTGGGGTTGGCATAACAAAGGGGTGGCATTACAAAGTTTTGTTAAGATGTTTGAAAAGGCTGATGAACCATATTTAATTTTCAAATATTGTTTGGGTTCAAGATGTCTGTCATTGCTAGGCCTCACAGTCCTTTTTGATCTGCAGATGGAGTTTTTTCTTGGAGTTATTCTGGTCCTTGGCTGTGAATTGCTCTGTGAAAAATGCAAAGTGTTTTGAAATAGATCCTTTTCAGCGAAAAAACGTTAGTTAAGAAATAGTTAAGGTGAAACAATTAATGGCAACAAAACCTATGAAATCTGGTGTGTTTTGTAAGTCACAATAATGTTAATTCTGAGCCCCCCCCCATTGCTCGGCCCATGAGCTCATAGATGATACCACAGCTGGCCTCAGCAAGGACATACAAATTTCACTATGAATGACATCAACGGGGGGGGGGGTGTTCCAATTTTTGAATACCTATCGAATTTCATGGGTTTTGTTGCAAAAAATTGCTTTACCTTAACTAAAGTCTTTTTTCTGAATATATATTCCATAGAATGAATAACTGTTTTTCAAACTACGGAAGCGTGCATTTGCAGGTATTTAGCCATGATTAATTTAGACAATTCATGAATATACATGTTGTAACTGATATACACGTGATCTTGTTTGCTTATTCACACTGTAAACATGGTGTCACTCAATTGGTTATTAATTATGATGTTTTTCAGAGCAGATGAAAACGATTGCATTTTATGGTACACCCATACTACATGAAAAACAGGATCACATGTCAAAAGCAGCCTTTCCTCTGCATTTTCTCTTTCCAGACTACCAGCATGCAAGTAAAAGCGGGAGCGAGAAAACTGTTTTCTACTTTATTGGTAAAAGTTTCACTATCTCACTGCTGTAGTGGAGGAAGTACACCTCGCTGCACAGACTACCCTGCAAAGGGCATCTAGCGGACTTGGGCACACCGCGAGTGAGGTTAGTTGTGTATGCAGATTCTTTTCAGGAAAGACCCTTGTGCAAGAGTGGCATCCCTGTCCTTGGATCCAAGTGTCCCTAGGTTTGAGAGTTAGTGAGAGTTTGTGATTGGCTGAGTGCCTGATGACATTTTTACGCTAGGTTATGTTGCTGTTTATCGCGATAGCGTGGCTATTGTCATATGCATGACTTCGGGACACTTTGGGTTGTACACGTTAAAAGGTGGAGTAATGGAACGGTTAGAGGGAGCAAAAAGAACAGAGCAGATGTTGCTAGTCTCTCCTTTGTGTGCTTGTTGCCTGTGTGCGAATTTGTGTGCCTCTGTCAGGGTTTCGGCTGGATATTGGTGTTCAGCCAGCAGGAGCCCCCCCATCTGTGTGCGGGCTAATGTAAGGGTATGGTGATGTACCAAGTGAGCGTGGCTGAGTTGAGTAGTTCACTGAGTGTTTGATTTGTGTGATGCATTTTATCTGGAGACAGGTTTCTATCGGAGAGTTGCGTAGGAGTTCATTGCGATAGGCAGTTGAGAGTTAGCTATCAGCCAATATTTAGAGTCTCACACATTCTATAATGCAGCAGGGGTCATGGACACCATTTCAACCCCAGATCTTGAATCATATGTCCATATTCATTGTGCCATGGCTTATCCTAATGCAGGGTGGGGAAATCCTTTAATATGGCACACTTTATGGGCTAACTGTCTCCTGGCGTTGATCCCCTGACTATCCACGGAGGCATCAGAGACTAGACAGTGAAACCTGAGATCTCAGAAACCAATTGACTTCCAGAGATTTTCTAAAGGCCTTGCGACTTGAAAGTTTACAGATTACCTCCAGTAAAGTATTCCATATCAGAAGGGGCTGGTGTTATAAGGCTCTTTTTTTTCTTTACAGAAGTAGCGAAATAGGGTTCTATGTTGTTACATCAGCAGTTATTTTTTTGCTGGAATTTATTTTGTTAAACTCATTGATTTTTTTGTTTATATTTTGGGGTCCCCCATAGCCCTCCCCTCTCCTATTATTTACTCCCAATTACCCACCCCCTACCACTTATATCCCCTTACCCATCCCCCAATATATTTCAATGTGCTTTTTCACTTAAAAAAGTTCAGCCAAAAACTATAATAAATATACTGCCGATGTAACAACGTCGTACCACGAAACGGATGTGTGCAGCTTTAGGGAGATATTAATTTCAGGGTGCAGGTTGCATAGATTAGTTTTGTTGGGCAAATATGCTGGAAAAGATCCAAATAGAAGCACATGAGTGCTTCTTCTTCTAACCCTTAGTGAGAGAGACATGGCTTTTTTCCGTAAAAATCTCCTCTAGTCAGAGAGTTGCAGTTTTGCTGAGCTGTTTCTTTGGAACGATCTAGGTAGGGGAGGATATTCTAATCCAACCCTGAATTTATAGCTGCCCCCCGGAGCAGGGGCCAGTCTGCTCCAGACACCCAATATGGCCTCTATAATAACAGTTTGAAACCAGAGTGGACTGTATCATAGGTGCAGAGGACATGGGGGTAGAGGGAGCAGTTGCCATTGTTCTTGAACAACAGGAGCAGATGGGTCATGTTGCCCCCATTGAGATTCTGCAACCAAAAACAAAACAAAAAAATCTGAATTGTGTGCCATTCTCTCCTAAATCACTCGGCACGGCAGGCTTCTGCCTCCTTGCCTGCTGGGTTCTTTGTGATGTGTTCACATGAAATTTTTATTTTTTATAATTGATGTGTTATAGTTCACAAGGAACTTCTCACATATACAAACAGTAGACATCACAAAAGAACCTATTACAGGCAAAGTTAAAACACACTTTAGCACTTTGATAGTAACAACAAGAGCCCTTCGTAAAACCTTCCAATTTATCTTATCTTCCCTTACAGACATAATGGTAAAAACACACAGAGGAGAACACCTGCAGCTGAGAAGGTTTACTGTGCAGGGAACTGGAGTGCGCCTCTCTCCTCTTTTTTATCACATTTGCAAGTTTTCTGAAGGGTGGAATCTTCAGAAATCTTATAGGGTGCTGCACCGGGGTAACATATGCCCAACTTTGGAGTGCCTCACTGTAGGCTACTCCCCCCCTTTCCCCATTTATGGGATTGGGTGTGAGTTTGTTCCTTGCAAACCTGATGACTACAGCTACCAGAAGTCCTTGCAGCAGAATCATCACTAAGTGTTAACACCTGCACTTGCTGTGAGCTGCAAGTTAAGACAGCCTCCCTGATGACGTGTATTGGCACAGAAACCGGTCGGAGGAGAACACCTGCAGCTGAGAAGGTTTACTGTGCAGGGAACTGGAGTGCGCCTCTCTCCTCTTTTTTATCACATTTGCAAGTTTTCTGAAGGGTGGAATCTTCAGAAATGTTATAGGGTGCTGCACCGGGGTAACATATGCCCAACTTTGGAGTGCCTCACTGTAGGCTACTCCCCCCCCTTTCCCCATTTATGGGATTGGGTGTGAGTTTGTTCCTTGCAAACCTGATGACTACAGCTACCAGAAGTCCTTGCAGCAGAATCATCACTAAGTGTTAACACCTGCACTTGCTGTGAGCTGCAAGTTAAGACAGCCTCCCTGATGACGTGTATTGGCACAGAAACCGGTCGGAGGAGAACACCTGCAGCTGAGAAGGTTTACTGTGCAGGGAACTGGAGTGCGCCTCTCTCCTCTTTTTTATCACATTTGCAAGTTTTCTGAAGGGTGGAATCTTCAGAAATCTTATAGGGTGCTGCACCGGGGTAACATATGCCCAACTTTGGAGTGCCTCACTGTAGGCTACTCCCCCCCCTTTCCCCATTTATGGGATTGGGTGTGAGTTTGTTCCTTGCAAACCTGATGACTACAGCTACCAGAAGTCCTTGCAGCAGAATCATCACTAAGTGTTAACACCTGCACTTGCTGTGAGCTGCAAGTTAAGACAGCCTCCCTGATGACGTGTATTGGCACAGAAACCGGTCGGAGGAGAACACCTGCAGCTGAGAAGGTTTACTGTGCAGGGAACTGGAGTGCGCCTCTCTCCTCTTTTTTATCACATTTGCAAGTTTTCTGAAGGGTGGAATCTTCAGAAATCTTATAGGGTGCTGCACCGGGGTAACATATGCCCAACTGTGGAGTGCCTCACTGTAGGCTACTCCCCCCCCCTTTCCCCATTTATGGGATTGGGTGTGAGTTTGTTCCTTGCAAACCTGATGACTACAGCTACCAGATGTCCTTGCACCAGAATCATCACTAGGTGTTAACACCTGCACTTGCTGTGAGCTGCAAGTTAAGACAGCCTCCCTGATGACGTGTATTGGCACAGAAACCGGTCGGAGGAGAACACCTGCAGCTGAGAAGGTTTACTGTGCAGGGAACTGGAGTGCGCCTCTCTCCTCTTTTTTATCACATTTGCAAGTTTTCTGAAGGGTGGAATCTTCAGAAATCTTATAGGGTGCTGCACCGGGGTAACATATGCCCAACTTTGGAGTGCCTCACTGTAGGCTACTCCCCCCCTTTCCCCATTTATGGGATTGGGTGTGAGTTTGTTCCTTGCAAACCTGATGACTACAGCTACCAGAAGTCCTTGCAGCAGAATCATCACTAAGTGTTAACACCTGCACTTGCTGTGAGCTGCAAGTTAAGACAGCCTCCCTGATGACGTGTATTGGCACAGAAACCGGTCGGAGGAGAACACCTGCAGCTGAGAAGGTTTACTGTGCAGGGAACTGGAGTGCGCCTCTCTCCTCTTTTTTATCACATTTGCAAGTTTTCTGAAGGGTGGAATCTTCAGAAATCTTATAGGGTGCTGCACCGGGGTAACATATGCCCAACTTTGGAGTGCCTCACTGTAGGCTACTCCCCCCCCCCCCCTTTCCCCATTTATGGGATTGGGTGTGAGTTTGTTCCTTGCAAACCTGATGACTACAGCTACCAGAAGTCCTTGCAGCAGAATCATCACTAAGTGTTAACACCTGCACTTGCTGTGAGCTGCAAGTTAAGACAGCCTCCCTGATGACGTGTATTGGCACAGAAACCGGTCGGAGGAGAACACCTGCAGCTGAGAAGGTTTACTGTGCAGGGAACTGGAGTGCGCCTCTCTCCTCTTTTTTATCACATTTGCAAGTTTTCTGAAGGGTGGAATCTTCAGAAATCTTATAGGGTGCTGCACCGGGGTAACATATGCCCAACTTTGGAGTGCCTCACTGTAGGCTACTCCCCCCCCCCCTTTCCCCATTTATGGGATTGGGTGTGAGTTTGTTCCTTGCAAACCTGATGACTACAGCTACCAGAAGTCCTTGCAGCAGAATCATCACTAAGTGTTAACACCTGCACTTGCTGTGAGCTGCAAGTTAAGACAGCCTCCCTGATGACGTGTATTGGCACAGAAACCGGTCGGAGGAGAAAACCTGCAGCTGAGAAGGTTTACTGTGCAGGGAACTGGAGTGCGCCTCTCTCCTCTTTTTTATCACATTTGCAAGTTTTCTGAAGGGTGGAATCTTCAGAAATCTTATAGTGTGCTGCACCGGGGTAACATATGCCCAACTTTGGAGTGCCTCACTGTAGGCTACTCCCCCCCCCTTTCCCCATTTATGGGATTGGGTGTGAGTTTGTTCCTTGCAAACCTGATGACTACAGCTACCAGAAGTCCTTGCAGCAGAATCATCACTAAGTGTTAACACCTGCACTTGCTGTGAGCTGCAAGTTAAGACAACCTCCCTGATGACGTGTATTGGCACAGAAACCGGTCGGAGGAGAACACCTGCAGCTGAGAAGGTTTACTGTGCAGGGAACTGGAGTGCGCCTCTCTCCTCTTTTTTATCATATATATATATATATATATATATATATATGTGTGTGTGTTTTTACCAATATATATATATATATACACAAATATACAATTGGTTAAAAGTGACTTGCACTGGGTAATAGTAATAGACTTCCCTTAAATTGATCAGTTAACATCTGAGCCACAACTCTCAAGGTGGCCTTCTTATTTGAGCACTAGGACCTCTTTCATAAAACGTATAGCAGCCAACAACCATTTAAAAGATTTATCAGCGAAAATACGTTGTCAAACCAGGCTGCGTGAACCACATTAAATTCCTTTAAAAGGTGCGAAAAATGTGGCTGGCATGACCTAATGTCAATTCACAGCAGTTTAGCAACAGATGCTGTAGGGTTTCTATAGAGTTCTCCATTCCACAGAATCTACAACATCTTAAATTGCGATCTACACTGCCTCGCGCACCCAAGATTTAATTGGTAGGGAGCAAATTCACGTGATAGCGTAAACACTGACTACGCCAGTATTGCCCGGGACATTTCTCCAAGTAGTATGGCAAGGTGTTATAGGGTCTGGCATCTAGCAACAACTCCGTAAACAAATGGTACTTCCTGACAAGATCGATTGTGTCAATCCAGTCGACCTCCCATAACCTCTTTTTTACTTTCAGTGCATACATTACTAGGTACTCCACCGAGGAGTCGACTGTGAAACCGGCCGGGGAGATGGACTCTAGCCCACACTTTAACAGCCCCCAGGTCGAACCCTCTTCCGTCAAACAGATCTTTTGTAGTAACTTTGTCTTTCCATTAACCAACGCTTCAATGACACAAGACCCAATTCGTACCATAAAACGGGAGCTGGAACACTAGCTGGTAACCTTAAAACTTTCCTCCAAAATGCTCCCTCAAGCTTATACCATTGCCCTTGGAGGGTGAAAAATGACGCCTCAACACCATACTTCACCACCGGGACCACCTTTTTACAATAGAACTCTCGTACTGGGATTATCGAGAAGTACCCACATTTCTTGTTAAAGCAACTTCCCTGGCCGGCCAATGCCATGATCTTTAGTTTTTTTGCTGTAAACCGCTGGGCTCTGGTTTCCTTCGGAAAGATTGAGAAACCCAGGTACACAAAGTAATCCACTGTCACTATGGGTGTCCCGTCAATGGTCCACTTGAATTGTCCTCCTGCTTTTCCAGGACCCTTATAAATGGTTAACATTTTCGATTTAAGGACACTTATTGTTAAAATATTCTTTTTGGCATTTGTTTCAAGGGCCTTCAACAGACGTTGCAACCCTACTGGCGTATGGTTCATTAAAATCAGGTTGTCAGCGTACAGTAGGTCATTAATCAATCTGGTGTTTAGTTTAGGTGGGAAGAATTTAGTGTCAACAAAAGCTTCACCCAAGTCAGACAAAAAAAGGAGGACTAGAATTGGAGCCAATAGGCAAGCTTGCTTCAAACCACTTGCTGAATTGAATGGAGCAGATAGGCTACTCTCTGTGTCCAAACAGGCGCACACGGTGATGTCCGTGTGTAGCGCAATCAGGATCGCCAGTAGACCAGGCGGTCAACCCCATTTACCCAGTTTAGCCCATAACATGTTCCTAGGGACAGTATCAAAAGCCATAGAAAAATCTATAAAGGCAGCATAAAATGGTTTATCTTTCATCGGCCCCTTCTTTAACAGTTCCAGCACAAAACCATTGATCTCAGTCCCCTCTCCCCGACAGAACCCTGTTTGGAAGATATCCATTCTTCCATTTTCATTTGCCTATTTTCAGAGGTCTCTTAAAGGAATGGTTCGCCCAAAAAATTTGATTGCAAAAAAAGATGGGCAATAATAAAAAAAATAGATTGGCACTTTTTTTTCCAGTCCCTATGTAAAATTTTGAGCAATTGAAGCTAAAAATGTACAAAAGCAAGCAGATGGGGGCATCCATTTTGTGAAATGGATGCCCGCCTGTGCTCGCTTTTGCTTTTGCGGCACTAATGAAGGAAAAGCCAGCCAGCTTTAGTAAACAAAAGCTACCACTGGGTGGCTTTTCCTTCATTGGTGCCGGGACTCGGAGGACGCAGACCGGAGACTACAGGTAGAAAAGCTGCAGCTGCATCTTGGTAAGTGCTATTTATTTTTAAAAAAATAAGCACTAGCTGCAGTTTTTTTTCTCAGTTTTCCGGGCTGGGGGAGCCCGGAAAACTTAGAAATAAAACTGCAGCTTTAAAAACGTTGTATTTATGTTTGCAGTAGCTTTTGAAGCTACCACAAACATAAATACAACGTTATTGTGTTTGAAAACGCTGCAGTTTTTCTTTCTAAGTTTCTCAGGCTCCTCCGTCTCGGAGGAGCCTGAGAAACTTAGAAAGAAAAACTGCAGCGTTTTTGAAACACAACTGCGTTGTGTTGCTGCCTGCCGTGGCTATCACTTTGGGTCTCCGGTGCTCCCCTAGGGGAGCACCGGAGACCCAAAGTGAAAGCCAAGGCAGGCAGAAACACAACACGGGGAGCCCGAGAGCCCCAAATGGGAAAACAGCTTTAGGCAGAAACACTGCGGCATGGAAACACAACCGCGTTGTGTTTCTGCCTGCCTTGGCTTTTACTTTGGGTCTCCGGTGCTACCGTGGGGGAGCACCGGAGACCCAAAGTGATAGCCACGGCAGGCAGAAACACAACATGGTTGTGTTTCAAAAACGCTGCGGTTTTTCTTTCTAAGTTTCTCAGGCTCCTCTGAGCCGGAGGTGCCTGAGAAACTTAGAAAGAAAAACCGCAGCGTTTTCAAACACAATAACGTTGTATTTATGTTTGCGGTAGCTTCAAAAGCTACCGCAAACATTAATACAACATTTTTAAAGCTGCGGTTTTATTTCTAGGTTTTCCGGGCTCCTCAAGCCCGGAAAACGTAGAAAAAAACCCACAGCTAGTGCTTATTTTTTAAAAATAAATAGCACTTACCGAGATGCAGCTGCAGCTTTTCTGCCTGTATTCTCCGGTCTGCGTCCTACGAGTCCCAGCACCAATGAAGGAAAAGCCACCCAGTGGTAGCTTTTGTCTACTACAGCTGGCTGGCTTTTCCTTCATTAGTGCCGCAAAAGCAAAAGCGAGCACAGGCGGGCATCCATTTCACAAAATGGATGCCCCCATCTGCTTGCTTTTGTACATTTTTAGCTTCAATTGCTCAAAAAAAAGTGCCAAACTATTTTTTTTATTATTGCCCATCTTCTTTTGCAATAACATTTTTTGGACGAACCATTCCTTTAATGCTAGGCCTGTGAAGATCTTAGCTGGGCAATCCATCAGGGAGATTGGTCTATAGTTTGAAGTGGTTAGGAGAGACCCCTTTTAAAGACTGGAACAACAATGGCTGAAAGCCAAGACGCTGGCACGGCTTTCTCCCTGGGAATGGTTCTAAACATATTATCTAGGACACCTATCCAAGTATCTGAGCTGTTTTTTAAAATGCACACTGCCAGTTCATCTGGCCCCAGAGCCATAGATTTTTTTTCTACTAGAAATTAGATAAAGCAAGTCATCAGTGTCCCAGGTTAACCCCCACTCTACCATTCATATCATGTTCCTGTTACACACTTGCACACAATCACCCACAGAGTCATAAATCTCAGTGAAGTGGGCCCTCCACATTTCATCCGATATTAGGTTAATTTGGGACCCTGTTTGAATCTTATCATCTTTAATTAGCTTTGAGAAGTAATGCGAGTTGTTACTAGCCACGACCTCAACGTTTTACGAGCATCCATTAGGGTAATTTGATGGTGATAGTGTTGTAGCCAAGCCTTGTAGGTCGCCTTCAAACCTAGCCTACTCCATATATCTTCTTCGGAGGTCGCCTTAATGGATTTCCATAACTCTCTCTTTTTAAGTAAGATGACCCGGTCAAATTTGTATCTGTGTAACTATTTGGCCGGTGTCATTTTTGGCCGCTGCTTGTAAATCTGCTCCAAAATAGCACGCACACCCTTTCCGTCAAACCGTTCCTCAAAATAGTTATTAAACTCCCCGGAAGCCAGGATCCTGTTAAAAAGCCCCGCACCACGTTTACCTCTAAATGAAAGGTGTAACCACCCTCATTCTGCTTCATAGAGGGCACTGACCATTCAACTCTAAGCGACAGGTGCTTGCTCGCCGTGGTTTCCACCATGGCTAGTGATTTAAACTCTGGATATATGTCCTCCGAAACATACCCGTAATCTAGAATATTATTTTGGGAACCCCTCAACCAAGTGTCATGTTGCACTTCATCACCCTTAATGTTCCCATTAAGGATTATTAAACCCCATTCCTCCAGGTGGTCCCCCCAGGCTCTCCCTCTGCCCCGACTTGACTTGCCGGTGCCGGAGATATTTTTACCCGCAGGTCAGTCCAAACACCTACAGTTCAGGTCACCACATATAGTAGAATTTAAACCTCTATCTACCCAACTAAACAGTATCTCTTCCACTGCTTCCAATATATCCTGTTGGGTGATTCTTGTGTTGTTCCAATATATATTTATTAACAGGGTGTCGGTTCTACCCAGGAAAGCTATCCTTGTTCCAAACACGTTGGATTCCCTGGACGTAAAGATTTGGACTGGCCAAACTCACTACCTCTGCCCAGGCCTTCTTAGATATACAAATCAACAGTCCTGCCGCGGGGCACCCCCATCACCTCTAATAGCTTGGGTTAGAACAACAGAGTCCCATCAATGACGGGTGCATCTGACAACCAGCACTCTTGGAGGGAGAACAAGTTGTAATTTAACAGATCCACACTGCCAGGCTGGAACAGCTGTGAGAATCCTGTACAATTCCAAGATATCAGGTCAACCTGTAAGCACGCACTGTGCTTATGACCCCCTTCATACTGGGCCACCTGGCCTCACGCATTCAGAGTGGTCGCCACGCAGGATCCGTCTTCTTCCCTTACTGGGTGACTTTGCCCGTCCCACCGCACTATGAATTCTCTCCCGTTGGTTCCCCTCCCTGTTTTTATCGTTAGTTTCACGTTTTCCACTGTGGGGGCAGCATTTGTTTGCTCAGCACTGTGCACCCTCGGTGCTGATTGGATGCCACCACCCCTGATTGGTAGTTTGTAAAGATAACAACCCCAGGCTCTGATTGCATCTGCTTCAGCCAACACTTGGTTGAGCACCATACTAGAAGCAAAGTGAAGGATCACCTTATCCATATTAAAGCAGTTCTAGAATTCCACCTGGGTGATGTCCCTAGAGGATAAGTCAACTAAGGCCTGTGATTTCCACAGTATGGCCAACACCGTAGAACGATTTAGGACAACCTGCTCCTGATCCAGGGGTAATTTATGCAGGACCACTTTATTAGTGACCTCCCGCTAGTCGTTTCCTCTAGCTTATCTAGGTCCCTCCTTACTGCTAGTCGACATTCCTCGAGGGTCATAAAAACAGCCACCCTGGGATTTAAATTGCTGACCCTAGCTTTAATCGGGCCACCTGTTTCTGTTAGGCCCCCCACCTCGTGCCTTGGGAAACTAGGCTCTATGATGGGTTCCCCATAAAATGCACATGACCCGCCCTTTCAATAAACTCGGGAGGGGCCCGTATCTGTCAGTTCCTCCCCACAATTTTCCACTCTCTCTCGTTATCCGCGTCACAGCCTGTCTCAAAGGAGTTAACAATTTGGAAATACAAGTCTATAGGGGCAACCGTTGTTTCCTCAAAGCGATGACCCTCTCTCCACACTTGCGGTGGAGAAATGTGGTGGCCTCCGCCGCGTTGATGTACTGACCGCTGCCCTCATGCTCTGATTTGGGGCAGGGGGCGTAGATAACCTCTGAATGAACTGGGTCACCTCCTTCCGTCCATTTTTCTTAAAAACCCTTTTTATTCTTTGGTTTTGGGCCCATTATGTTACAAAGTAACAACCCTTGTCTTTTTTTCCCCTTTCCCCGGTTGAATATCTCAAACGTATCCGGCACTGGGGCCACCACTTCCACACTTCGTTGGTCGGGCTCAATCTTGTTTAATAAGTCTTCATCTACCTGGAGAGTAGCTGGAGACACCTGGTAACAAGGGGGTAGCCCCTCACCACCTTCACTGATTAACACACCCTCCTCATGTTCTATGGTTGACATACCCTACTCATGACCCATGGTGGTATTAACAACTTCCTCCACCACAGAAGAGGACATTAACAAGACACTTAAGGCAACAGCGTCAACCGCTGATGTTTGCTGTGGCTCTGTCGGCCCCTGTCGGCCCCTGTAGTAAGGGTGTTTGGGCCTCCAAACACCTTGTGAAGCCTTCAATATTCGTTATTTTCGTCGTCATGGATGCAAGCATTTTTTCTTGATTTTCTACCAAATGTATTAGATCCCTCTGCGATGTATTCATTATTGACAAGCAAGTTCTAGTGCCCTGGGTGAACATCATCTCTCTCTGGGCCAGTTCTGGTGGTTGTAAGTCATACTGTACAATTTTGTTCAAGGGCTGATTACAAGATTTTACAGATATCAATGGCATACCACCGGGCAATTGGACTGGTGCTTGCACTTCCTTTTGATTGACACACAGTGGGGGTGTGGCTACAAAATGCCATCTCACTTTGTGGGTAGTCACCCCCTCAGAACCAAGTGACTTCAATACCTCTGCTCTCACTGATACCCCTTTTGGAAAAGCAAAACTCCCACACCCTGTGTTACCCCTAAAAGAGAAGGGTGGGGGGGCTGGACCCCCCCCAGTCAAGCCTCCACCAGGGTACTCTACTAGGTCGCCCCCCTGCTACCAATTGCTATTTACAGGAGCAGCCGATTTACATTCCCCCAAGATCTCTGCCACATTATCACTGCCCCCGTTTGTCTTTTTCATGACTCCCCTCGGGTGTGAACCTTTTGGAGACCGGGGGAATATAATGGGACTTAACGTCCGCTCCTCCCCCTCTCATGAATTACCTATTTGTTCTTTCCCGAGAAGGTCTCTTGTCCCAAGCACACGTGGGGACACATTTGGGGCTTGTCAGGGAGGTCAGGATCCCCTAAACCACCCGCCTACTAGAGGCGGGCCTGGACACCTTCTCAACCAAGCAGCCAGAAAAAGATAATTCCCTAAAGGCTATCATCTCTAGTTCCGTAATTTCTTCCTGAGGAAGGTTTGGCCCTCTTGTCCTGTCACACCCCTGTGCAGCCCCGGCCTGATCTCCCACTGCCACTGGGGTCTGCCCGGTCTGCCCAATGCCCAATGCCCGATGCCCCCTGGTCCCCGACACAGGGTGGGTCATTATCTAGGGGCTCAAATCTGGCCCTAACGGGAATCGGGGTGCAGACACATGGCGAATTCAGAGCTTCCTCCCCAATGCCAGAGCAGAGAAGACATGCTTTCCACATGGAGTCGAAGAAGGATTCCTTTGAAGCCTGTTGTGAGCGGATCAGCACTTTCGGGCATGGACTTGAGCCTCAAGGTTTTCGTCCCAATAAATATCTAGGACAAACGTGATGGCGTGGCTCAAAGGCGTAAGCCCGCAGTCACCACCCCCGCCAGCACACAAGAGGTACACAAGAAGCATAGCTGTGGAGAAACACTAGTCACTTGGTTCCTATGCACGCCTAAGAGTGGGTATTCAAGGACCCTAAAGCCAGCCGATCCCACCTCTGCTTCTTCAGTGTGGATGCAATGACCAACAGTGTAGGCCAGCAGGCCTCTTCCCACCTCGCTTCCTCTGCCTCCTACCAATTAAGGAGATGGCTCAAAAGTAATATACCACAACAGCAATACTCGCAGTCGCCACTCTACCGCTCCCCTGCACCATCAAACATAAGGGAAGCGATTTGCTTTGTGGCAGTCTCTAAGAGGAAAATAAGTCAAACGAAAGGGCAACAGTCCAAACAAACCAAGCAAGGACTTCCCCCCCTCCCTTTCTTACCGTGTTAGGGAGACAGTAGGAAAAGCTGAATACGTTTGTGATTGCTGTTACCCGCAACAATGAAGCCTGAGGCCAGGGCTCAAACAAGTGGATTTGACGTGTTATTGTTTGGAGGTGAAAATGGAGCCAACACTTTTTCTTCCACTGGTAGATCTCACCTCAGCTACACAAGCAGCAAAGCGTGTAGCAGGGACAGTGGGAAGCCGACAGCAATCAGATCAGCAGAGATGGCGCACAGGAGCACAGCCCACACCGACTGCAAAGACTGCTCAACTCTCTCTCTCTAACTCTGCTCCGCTATGTGGTAGAAGAGGGTTTTTTAAGGCAAGCGCCTCTTAGAATAGCAAACACAGAATAAAACACTCAGGGCCTCCAGCTGCACAGGCTGCTCAACTCTTTCTCCAACTCTGCTCGGCTACGTGGTAGGAGAGGGGTTTTGAAGGCAAGCTCCTCCTGGCGTAGCAAACACGGAAAAAACACTCAGGGCCTCCAGCTAGACAGACTGCTGAAAACTCTCTCCAACTGCGCTCTGCTATAGGAGAGGGTTTTTGAAGGCAAACTCCTCTTGGAATAGCAAACACGGAAAAAAACACTCAGGGCCTGCAGCTGCACAGACTGCTCAATTCTTCAACTTCACATGAATTTTACAAAATTCGTATAGTAAATAAAAGGAATGATACACCTAAGGCGGTGTGATTGATCATGCCTTTATTGACAAATACAAATGGGTTCCAATTGTAAGTTTCTATACTACTTCACCACCCACTTGAATGCGATTCATTCAAACTGAAACAATTCCATTGATTTGCAACATCGCAAATTGCTTATATTCCTTAACATACATTTGTTCCTATCATTGTGTGCACTTGAATTCAACCCATGTCATAGATTTAGTATATTTGAAAGTCCATGAAGTTTGGACACTAATCCATCCCGATCCCTTGATATTTAATCCATTCAATGCATTATTTGTACTTTAGTTATTCCAAACATTTAATGTTAATCCATTCAATATGTTATGTGCGCTTGAGTTGACACAGGTTTTGCACCCAGCGACTCATCAGAACTCTATGTGCAGACCAGTGCTTAATTTGTAAAAAAGAAGTGCCAGGGCTCAAATATTTTCAAACACGCATATGATATGTCAGGATGGACATCTATCTGCTTACTGATGCAACCACGCATGGCTGCTTCCCATGCTGCCAACATATATAGGGTTAAAGCAGCAACTCACTGTGACGTTGCAAGCATGAACGACGCATGCGCGAGCCTCGTTCTGGTCCGCACATGCACGTTCATAATAAAGAACGTCCGTGCGGGCAGTTGCCACCGGGACGCCGTAAGGCACACACACGTGTCCCGTGTCTCCTTGTGTGGATGCGTGTGAGCGAGAGTGTGTGCGGGGTGGCCCGAGGCACGAGCTCCCACAACATCTGGCGACGAGGCGGGTTGCAAACGGAGCGTTCTGCTGACATAACGCTGCATGCACACGGCAGCAACGTTATACCGGAGCATTCCCCGAATCCAGCGCGAGCAAAGCGGATAGGTTTCTACGCAGGACACGTGGCAGTAGCGGCCTGAAAAGGTGCTTGTGCGCTGCTCACGTTCCATAGAAACTACAGCGAACACATTTTTGGAATCCTGACATCCTCGACATCCAAGAGGACCGTCCTTCAAGCAGTGGTAATTGGAGGGATCCACGGCCACGTTGATCCCCACCACGCAGTGGCCTGAGGTACGTCGACTGTCTGCACAAGTCAGGTTTGTGGCCTCTAAACCCTGAGGAGGTGCCAGTGCGACCTGTGAACATGGCGCAGAGTGACGAAGATGCACGGACAGCGCAGGTGGTGGTAAGGAGGAGACAACAGGGATCTCTGTTACCCATGCAAGAATTCAACACGTCGGGTCCACCCTCAAAATTGGGCCCAAGATGGCTGCTGTGGATAAGAAAATTGGACATGTACTTCACTGCAACAGGAGAAACGAATGATGACGCAAAAAGGGCAACTCTACTGTACTCCGCAGATCCTGTGGCAGATGCAACGGACTCGGACACTATGCCCGGATGTGCTGCGTTCCTTCGCCGGTGGCTACTCAAAGGGGTCCGGCCAGGTTGTTTGGCAGCGGGCCAAGGGGGCAAAAGAGCATTGCGACAGTTGAACAGGATATGCAGAGGCTGAACATGGCCGAGGAGGAAGAAGAGGAGGATGAGGTGTTCTTCATTTCGAGCATAGCTACAGGGGCAAGGTAAAAGAGGCAGCCCAAATGCATCATGGACATTCAAGGGGTCCCTACACAAGTGATGATTGACACAGGAGCCTCGGTATGTGTGCTGGCCTCAGATCACTACCAGTCGATCCCAGGACCACCACCGTTGGATGTCTCGAGGGCGAAGATCTTCACATTCGGCGGCGACACACCGCTCCCCATCAAGGGCGTGTTCGTGGCACCCGTTTCAAAGGGCGGCAAGTCCATAAAAGCACGGTTTTTCGTCACCGACGTGAGCCCCCACTCCCTGCTTAGCTGTGCAGCGTCGGAGGCATTGGACCTTGTGCATTTTGCATTCGCAGTCTATCAAGCAGACATTGAACAGCTAGTGGCCAGATTCTCAGGCATTTTTGAAGGAGGGGGAAAGTTGAGAGCTCCTCTTGTGTGTCTCCACATTGACGACACCATCAGGCCTACGGCTCTCAAACATCGACGGATCCCGTTCCATCTCCGGGAGCAGGTGGAGGAAGAACTCCGCTCACTGGTCCGAATGGACATCATCGAAAGGGTGGAAGGCCCGACGCCCTGGGTCTCGCCCATAGTGGTGGCCCCCAAGCCAAAACAGCCGGGGCGGTGCGCATTTGCGTCGATATGCGCCTCCTGAATGCGGCTATCAAAAGGGAGACACACATTACACCCACTCTCGATGATATTATCGGAGAACTGCAAGGGGCAAGAGTTTTTTCGAAGTTAGACTTGAGGGCGGTCTATCATCAGCTCGAGCTACACCCGGACTCACGTTATATCACGACTTTTACGACGCATGATGGCCTCTATCAGTTTAAGCGCCTGAGTTTCGGCATTTCATCTGCTGCAGAAGTTTTTCAAAATACCATCAGGGGGGCGCTGGCAGGACTGAAAGGTGTCTTGAACATGAGCAATGACATTTTGGTGTTTTCAGACTCAGAGGCAGAACACATGAAGAGATTGGAGTGCACGCTGAAGAGGCTAGAAGATTTGGGCTTATCCTACACCGTGAAAAATGTGAGTTTTTCAAAGACAGAATTGGGTTTTTTGGCTTCATCTTTCATGCCAGCGGCGTGTCGCCCGATCCTGCAAAGATCAAGGACATTCGGGAGGCCGCTGCACCCCAGTCCCCAACGGAGGTAGGTGGTGAACTACTGTGGGCACTTCATTAAGGGTTTGGCCTCCTTGTCGGAACCCCTCAGAGCGCTGACCAAGAATGACGCTGTCTGGGTGTGGGAAAGGAAAGAGCGAGAGGCATTTCAAGTCATCAAAAATGCCCTGTCCGACGGAGACACCATGGCGTACTTTGACTCCACCGCTGCGTCCGAGATCGTTGTGGACGCCAGCCCGGTGGGTGTAGGTGCGGTGCTGATGCAAGCGGACAAGAGAGGGGACATGCGACCCATTGCGTACGCGAGCAAGGCGCTCACAGACACAGAAAAGCGATACTCGCAAATAGAAAGAGAGGCCTTGGCCATACTGTGGGGCTGTCGCCATTTTCGTCTCTACATCCTGGGCAAGCCGGTCGTAGTCGTGACCGATCATAAGCCCTTGCTACCCATCCTGGCGGGTGTGTCATCAAAACCGCCACCCAGAATAGAGCGATGGATGCTGGCCCTTATGGAATATGGGGTTCGACTGGTGTACAGACCGGGGACCAATAATCCGGCGGACTATCTGTCTAGACACCCAAACCCAGAGAATGTGGAAACGACCAAGGAGGTGTCTGACTGTCGAGGGCTGCTGTGTCATGTGGTAGAAGGTGCGTTGCCGGTGGCGCTGTCCAGACTCACCATAGCGACAGAATCGTCCAATGATGAAGTGTTCCACATCATCAAAGCGGTGGTTAGAAGTGGCGATTGGAGAGAGGTGCTTCAGAACAATTCAAGGCGGCAGGCTGATGCCCAGAAAGACCTTCAGGCGCTTTGGAGGGTGAGGGATGAGCTATCAATTTCTGACGACGGACTACTGCTGAGGGGGAGGCAAATTGTGATGCCACAGGCCCTGAGAGATCGCGTATTGGTGTTGGCTCACATAGGGCACCAAGGGGTAGCCAAGACCAAAGCGCGGCTTCGACCCAAGGTGTGGTTCTCTGACCTCGAGGGAATGGTCGAGCTGTTTATAAAAAGGTGTCTGCCATGTCAGGCGGCAAATCCCGGGGATAACGCTCCACCAATCAGCTCAATGGAACGGAGCGAAAATCCCTGGGGAACTGTCCATGTAGATTTTGGATCAACGGGTCGGGCATGTATTTTCTAGCGGTGGTAGACCAATGGTCCAGATAACCCGAGGTGGAGGTCATAGAGTCCACCGCCACCGAGTACACCACCAGGGCCTTGGACAAAGTGTTTGCGACCCATGGCTTCACCGAAATACTATGCTCAGAGAATGGTCCCCCGTTCATGGGCAGCCAGTTCGCACAGTATCTCAAAGCGAGGGGCATCCATCACCGGAGAGTATCCCCGTTGTGGCCGCGTGCGAACGGGGAGGCTGAAAGGCTCATGCGCACGCTAAACAAGGTGCTGAGAATATCTGCAAGCGGTGGGGAGGACCTCCCGTAGAAGGTGGTGGAATTCCTGCGAGAGTATCGGACCACGCCGCATCAACCGACGGGCGTAGCCCCTGCTGAAGCATATTCGGGCGCTGCCCTCGCGGCATGATACCGGAGGTAGAAGGGAGAGTACCTTGGGTCATTGACAATGAAAAAGTGAGGGAGGACCGGGCAGCCCGCAATCAGAGAGAGAGCGAGAGGAGAGGTCTCCAAGACAAGGAAGTGGCCGTAGGTGATTCTGTGCTAGTTAGGAATCGCCACTCAGAAGGCAAACTGTCACTGCCTTACGAGCCTCACCCGTGGACAGTCACACACGTGAAAGGAACCATGGTCATGGCAGCATGCAACCGGGGGACCGTCACCCGCAACAGGTCCTTCTTCAAAAAAGTGGACACTTCAACGAGGGCCAGTGAACCGGACGAAAGCACATCCTCCGAGGCTGTCCCCGAAGGTCAGGCGGAGGACGCCCAGAGGGAGGCTGTTCCGCATGCAGATGGTCCCAGCGCGACTTCGCAAAACACCCCTCGGTACCCTGTGCGAGGAAACCGCAGACTGCCGGCTTGCCTCAAGGACTATGTCCTGGACTCGGGAGATTGAGCCGAGGTTAGAGCAGCCGGCCAACCCACGTTGGGTTACATGCTTTATGTTTACAGGTTATATTGTTCATCCTGGTTGATGCTATGTTGTTTTTGTTGAAGAAAAAAAGGGATGTGACGTTGCAAGCATGAACGACGCATGCGCGAGCCTCTTTCTGGTCCGCACATGCGCGTTCATAATAAAGAACGTCAGTGCGGGCAGTTGCCGCCGGGACGCCGTAAGGCACACACGCATGTCCCGTGTCTCCTTGTGTGGATGCGTGTGAGCGAGTGTGTGTGCGGGGTGGCCCAAGGCACGGGCGCGCCCACAACACTCACATCGGCTAATTGTGGTTGACGTATGTACTCAGTCACTATGGCAGATGCAAATACCAATCAACATGCACAAGAAATAACATACTCGTTGTGTCTTGCCATGAGACAAATGTTTAAGTGTGTCTTTAAACACAATCACCTTTCACATTTTGCTCCGATTCTATAGGTGTTTATTATATGACTGGCAGTTACAATAATAAAGTTGGCAAAACACCACATCATAATCAAACTGAGTCTGAGACAACAAGTGGTGGGGCTCCGAAAAAAAGTGCCATGGCTGAGCCCTGGTAAACACCCCCACGTCTTAAGCACTCGTGCAGAGCTTAAGAAGGAGGGACCCGGGACGGATGTAGAGTACGCATTGCGCCCATCACTTCTCTCCATGTCAGGGCACGGCTCACGTCACTTCTCTCCATGTTCCTGCTGCTCGCTGACGCTCTTGTTGTTGCTTGCGCAGCAGTTGATTTAGCTCTCATTGCCTAATGTAAGGATTTTCAAATAAACATTAGTTGTACTAAGTTTATTTGCTAAGCCATAGGTTTTGGCTTGGCTAATTGCTACTCTATAGCCGCACAGGCCGATTTCCAGGCCCTAGGCAAAGAGACGATCTGCATGGCCAAAACAGACCCATCATGGGAGAAGAGTGCAGTGTCCTGGCACTCCAAAGGCCCCAACCACCGCCCCTGTTGGTGCCTCCCTCCTCTCTGCCGCCTTTCTGTGTGCACTGTCAGTGGTAACACGCTCATTCATCGCCAGGGTTTGTTTTGTGGAGTTTTCTGCCGCTGATTTTTGGCAGAAAAAGCTCATTGAAAAATATGGGGGTGGGGGAGAAGAGAGGGGAATAGGTAGTAAATAACTGAAAAGGGCAGGATGGGGAACCTTCCCCCCAAATAAAAAATAAAATGATGTTTTTTCGGGCAAAAAACTCAGTGAAAAAAACCTGCCGATGCAATGACATAGAACCCTGTCAGTATCATGCTGTATCCCATACACATATAACAACATCTTTGCCTCCCTATGTATGGTGATAATGCACCATCAATGAGTCAAAAACATATGGTGGCGCTTAAGTGCCTCGCATAAAATTCTATTAATTGGGCCGGAAGGATAGCTCAGGGGCAAGGCGACAAAGAGCAACACAGGTTCGATCCCCGGGTCTGTGCTTAGAAACCTCTGGGTATTAAGCGCGTTATAAATAACCTATCATATCAAAGTAGCTTCACTTTATTGTTCAAATGCAAAACCTATATGCCCACATTAGTTGTGGTGTTTAAGTGTCACTTATGAGCCAGCATTATATATTTTCTGGACCCTTGCAGACATGTCCTGCCTCAGCAAAGCCATGCAGCTTTCTAAACACACTGTACCAATATATTTGCCTCACTATGTAGTGTTAAAGAGCCACCTATACGCCAAAGCTAATGAACAAACACTAGGCAAAACTGACGGATTTGGTAAAAAGCAGTATTTCACCATATTCTAGAAAACTTCAGAGAGTACCGCTGATTTTTGAGTTAACTGCAAAGTTTAACAAAGGGCATCTGCATATGATATTGCAAAATACAGTTTAGTTACAGTTTAGTAAAAAGCTAATTAAGTGCACTCGTTTATAGGAAAGAAAGCAGAAAGTGGACAGGGTTAGTAAAATCGCTGACAGAGCTGTAACTCTATCTTTGGCATAAATACGTGAGTTTATATTTCTCTGTAAGGAATACAATAAGGCAGTGTGACTCTTTTTGTAGACTCGGCCAGACTAAAATTATTTTACTAGTAACTGATCTAGAACTTCACCAATAACAGTGGTCCCAATTCACAAAGACATCGTGTGCCACGTGCACCATGAACAACTTGCACAAGCAAATGGGCCTGCGTCACTAAGTTTCACAAAAGAAAGACAGAATCGTCAGGCGCAGGTCTCTGAAAATTCAGCTTACCATAGGAAGGCAAAAAGTGAAAAAAACGTCTGTAACATTTTTACTTGACAGTGATGTCAAATGAAGAAGAAGAGAACCACTTCCAGAGAAACATATTCAGCAAGCTTTACAAGGGCATTAGGTTTTGGGTTTCATATGTCAAGTGGCCCTCAAATGGCCCAAGAATGCAATAATGACATCCTATGCCCTGTACAGTTACCATATACAAAGGTACTGCGGGTGTATACGTCTGTGATGACATTTCTGTTAAGCCATCATAGGTGAGCAACAGCCTTGCAAGTAAAGCCAACATAGGGGCAACGCATTTGTCTTGAAAGCAAGACAACGTGGCGCAACACAGGTTTGAATCCCGATCCCGTACTTAGAAACCACTCGCTGGTATTAAGCGCGTTATAAATGAATAAAATAAATAAATATGGTAAGCTCAGACTAAAATGCCCAATAATTCGTCAAAAGCCTAGTATAGTTACCAAGAACATACACAGCATCTATGATTTCCTAACCTCCAAGAACCCCAATCTTATCTTCATCAGGGAAACCTGGTTCTTAGACGTCCTCAAGCCTGTCACTCACAAAGCATTCACACTTGACTACTCACTCATCACCCACAACAGGCCTTCTAGAGGCAGATTAGCCATCCTCCACAAACCTCACATCTCTATTACCTCCAATTAAACACAACCCACAACAGTTAGATGCGAATCCCTCGTAGTCAAACTCTCTCTCTTGCCTACTCTCTCACACAACTTCCTACACATCTACAGGCCCCCCAGCTATGACAGACACTTTGCCAACAGCCTATGCTACTCACTAGTGGCCTTTCTAGTTAACCACCCTGCACTCACCCTACTGGGAGACGTTAACATCTGGTTCGACCTCCCCAACAACTCCATGACTCTACCCCTGGTTGACAGCCTAGAGGCACTCAATCTCAGCAAGCATATCACAGGACCCATGCATACTGATGGCCACACTCTCAATGCCATTTTCAGCTCTCCCGACCTCATCTCCATGTCAACCCCTTCACTCCTCATCTGGACAGACCACTCTGCCATACTTTTCTCTCTCCTCACACCGCCACCGCCCCCCAAGTCCTCCTCTACCCCCAGATCTCAGCTCAAGTGCTGGAACAAGGTCAAGGTACTAGCAGACCTGGCTAAGGTGCTGCTAAGCGCCCTCCCCTCACTCCTGACTACAGATAGACCCATACCCATAGAGCTCTTCGTCTCCTGGCTGACCGTCTCCCTCATTCCCCTAACCCCTTCCAAGTTCAGTCCCTGCCGCAAAGGGTCCCAAATGGTTCACCCCCACCTGAAGACTATAAAAACCCATAAACACTCTCTTGAGTGCAAATAGCAAGCTTCCAGAACCCCGCAAAGCAAATCAGTACTCGCTCACCACCACAAAAATTACAAATCAGACATATGAAAGGCCAAAATAGCCTATTATAATAATAGGACCTTGAACTGCTGCCGCTGCATTAAAGAGCTCCACAGGATCATCACAGAATTCCTGAACCGGCTCTGCACCGCAGCCCCAACTGCCTCCTCACAAATGCTCTGCAACTCCCTGTCTAAACACTTCCACAAAACAACCCTATACAGGACTGCTACCCTCAATGCCAAACTCGCCATCATGTTTGCCTGTCCTACACCCGCTCTACAAGAACCAACCCCCTCCTGAGAACCCTTCTTTCTGCTCTTTCAACCCTATCTCGAGCGAGGAGTTTGTGAAACTACTATCCGTCAGCCGACCCTCCGGCTCCCCCTCGGCCCTTGTCTCGCCGCCCTCCTCAAAGAAATCTTCACCTCGACCTGTGCAGGAGAATTGGTGACGTCCATTCGTAATGACTCCCTCACATCCAGCAACTTCCCAGAATCCTTTAAAACGGTGCATGTCAAACCTCTGCTTCAAAAAGCATCCCTCGACCCGCTCCTACCAATCAACTACAGGCCCATCTCCAACACCCGATTCCTGGAAAAACTCATCGACCGCACTGCATACTCATAGCTCAATGGTTATATGGAATCTAACAATCTGCTAGACCCCACGCAATCAGGTTTCTGTCCGCACCACGGAACAGAAACCACACTGATCTCTATCTGGGATGACCGCAAAGTCACAGCAGACTCAGAAGGATGCACAGCACTTATTCTTCTCGACCTCTCAGCAGCATTTGACACCATTAATCACATGATCCTCCTTGACAGACTGCACTTCCTAGGAGTACGAGATTCAGCGCTCACACCGATCACATCATTCCTCGCTAATAGACAGCAAATCACCCATGTCCCCTCTGTTCTCTCCTCTGCACGCCCGGTAAACACTGGAGTACCCCAAGGTGCCTGCCTCTCTCCCCTTCTCTTCAACCTTTACATGACCCCCCTCCCCAGGATCATCCGCTCACACAATCTCACCTGCTATAACTATGCAGATGACACACAAATCATCTTGAGAATTCCTAAATTGATCACCTACCCTCGCCCTGACCTAGCAGCATGTCTCACTGACATTAACCGCTCGATGACGACTAACCATTTACTTCTGAACCGAGGTAAAACGGAGATCATGGTATGCAGCAAAACTGCTATATTTCACCAACTGACTCCCTGGCCACCCTCAATCGGCCTTCCCCCGACCCCCACCACTGTCACAAATCTTGACTTTACAATGAGCTCCGACCTAACTCTGTCTCACCACATAAATAATGCATCCAAATCCTGTCATTTCCACCTTATGCTCCTGAAGCGCATCTTCCCTTACCTCATTACCCCAACAGCCTGGCTGCAATTATGTCCATTGTCATGTCCAGTCTTGATTATGCGAACTCCCTCTACCTAGGTGCACCGGCCCACCAGCTAAACAATCTCCAAAGAATACAAAACTCGGCTTCCAGACTGCTTCTCGCACTGGGTCGTAGGGACCACATCTCACCTGCTCTCTGCACCTTACAATGGCTCCCAACTGGACGCAGGCCCACCTTCAAATTCCTATGTATTACCCACCGAGCTGTGCACAAAGCAGGCCCCAAATTCCAACAAGAAAAGATTACACCTTACCACCCAACTTGCACCCTAAGGTCAAGCACTGCCCTCCTCCTAGTGGGCCCCACCACCAATTCGTCCAGGATCGAAGGGTCTGCCTGCTCAACCCTGGCGCCAACTTTGTGGAACCCACTGCCTACCTGCATTAGACACAGCAAAGAAGACTACATGGCTTCCCAGAAAGGCATTCACAACCTGGCTCTTCACCTAAAAACACATAAGGGGGGCATCCCTCATTCTGGGCCCCCTTCTTTACCATTACACTTTGGCAGCCCCTTGTGGCTTTTCCTCATTAGCCCCATGCATCCAGACATCTTCAAATATGGCTGCTGAGCTGGTCGTAGCCCTTCTGCAGCTCTGAGGCACACTAGCATCCATCCAACGGTCTGATTGGCTAAGCTGCCTGCATTTGAATCGGAGGCCTGGGGAGCCGGCAGGCGAACACCGGCCCCCTCTAAAGGGCATCTTAAAAGGTCAGGATTCCCTGCCTGGACCTACTTCCTAGACCCCTTCTTCACCAGTACACCTTGGCAGCCCCTCATGGCTTTTACTCATTAGCCTCACGGACCCGGGCATCTTCAAATATGGACTTGGGGCTGGTCGTAGCCCTTCTGCAGCTGTGAGGCACACTAGCATCCATCCAACGGCCTGGTTGGCTAAGCTGCCTGCATTTTAATCGGAGGACCGGCGAGTAGGCAGGCGAACGACGGCACCCTGTAAAGGGCCACCTTAAAGGGTCATGATTCCCTGGCTAGGCCTCATTCCGGGCCCCCTTCTTCACCAGTACATCTTGGCAGCCTATGTGGCGTTTCCTCATTAGTCCCACGAACCTGGGCGTCTTCAAATATGGCCTCTGAGCTGCTTGTAGCTCTTCTGCAGCTCTGAGGCACACTAGCCTTCATCCAATGGTCTGATTGGCTAAGCTGCCTGCATTTGAATGGGAGGCCCGGGGAACAAGCAGGTGAACGGCAGCCCCCTCTTAAGGGCTGCCTTAAAGGGTCATGATTCCCTGGCTGAACCTCATTCTGGGGCCCTTTCCTCACCAGTACTGGCAGCCCCTCGTGGCTTTTCCCCATTATCCCCATTGAACTGGGCATCTTCAAATATGGCTGCCGGGCTGGCCATAGCCCTTCTGCAGCTCTGAGGCACACTAGCCTCCATCCAACGGCCTGATTGGCTAAGCTGCCTGCATTTCAATCGGAGGCCCGGTGTGTAGGCAGGCGCACGCCGACCCCCTTTAAAGGGCCATCTTAAAGGGTCATGATTCCCTGGCTTTGCCTCATTCCGGGGCCCCTTTCTAGCCAGTACACCTTGGCAGCCCCTTATGGCTTTTCCTCAGCTTAGCTCAAGATTAGTTTACTCTAGTCGGCTCTGCCCCTAACCTCCCGGAAACCTGCTGCTGCTACATTTCTTGAAATCATTAAGCATCCCACGCGTCATACTCATAAAATGGAGGTCCATCAATTTGGAATCCGGTGGCTCTGTCATGGAGATAACCTACTTTCTGCTATGGTCATCTTCCTGATATGCCTGTAAATTCTTCTCTCTCCTGACAATGTGTTCGTAGTGGGAGTCGCTGCTGCTGAGTCTGTGTGTAAGTAGTAAAAAGCAGTTCTTGGTCAGCTTCTCTGCCTTCTGTCAGAGGAACCAGGCCTACACATCATGGTGGGTGATGACAAACAGAGGCATCTTTGTTCGTTGTCGTGAAAGTCAAAGAGAAAAAACCCAGCATTCAACAACTAACAAGAATTGACCGCTCTATGCAGCGGCATAGCACAAAATGTGGGGCCCTCATTTGAGCCATGCTGAGGGGCACCCCCCAAGCTTGACAACAAAGCACAGGTACCGCCGCACTCCTCGCCGGCCTGGACCACCATGCATGCGCAATGCGCATGATGATCATGCTGCTGCAGGGGCACGCGCACGGTGCAATAGGAGAAATATATAAATATGTGTTTTAATCAAAACCTAAATCTTTCAGTTAGTGTACAAACAAGAGGGTTGTGCCTGGCTCCAGGAACCCAAATGCACTTGCCAACTCTGTGTGTGGCCATTAATATTACGCAAAATGATGTTAACATTAGAAAACATGTTCATGCTGGCCACATCAGTGTTCTCTTGTTGGCTTTGCCGTTAATGCCAGTAAAAATCTCCTGCCACAGGAAGAAAACATGTTATTGCTGGCTGCACAAATGCTTGCCTAACTCGCGCACCGCAATGTAAGGATGCTCTTCAAGTGGAATTTGCCCTCAACGCCAGTAAAACATTGCAATGCACTATTAGGGAAACATTTCACTACTTGTTCCCTCCCCCCTATCCCCATCCAGCACTATCTGAAATGTCGTCAGGTAATACGATATTCGCTTCTTTTGTTCCTCCCCTCCCTTTCTGCACCCCTCTCCCTCACCTTTTGTTTTCTCTGGGACTATCAGAAATGTTGTTAGGCCTAGTACGGTAGTCGCCTGTCCGTTTCCATTTCTTTCCCACTCTCCCGCTACCTTCCTTATCTATGTCTTAGCTCTTGCACTATCTGAAATGTCGTCAGGCCGAGTACGATAGTTAATTTCACATCGTTACTGTTCATGGCCTGTAAGAATGTCATTGTATTTTCTCTTGTTCCCTCCCTTCCCTTGAAGCGCTTTGAAACACATTGTGTATAGGCGCTATATAAATAAACTATCATATCATACGCTATAAACTCCCCGCCCCCAAGACCCCTCCAAGTTATAACATTCATCAAGTTCACTTTGCCCAAAAATGCCAGTAAAACATGTAAAACAAATCCATGTTCCAATGCTCCTTGCATGGGCCCCAAGCACATTCACCCACCAGTCACTCACCCAGTGACGGCTGGTGAATTTATTAATTCAACGGCCATAAGCATCTTCCACAAATATACCACAGTTACTGTAGAGAGGAGCCCAAACCATCAAAGTGGAGGGGGGTGTTCCCCCGATGCCCTAAAGATAAATGGTTGAATAATGGGTTAAAACGGTGCATTATACAGCCACTTTCTAAGAAAAAAAGGAGTAAAAATCCAGAGCATTTGCAATTGTTTTTGTAGGGTAACTTCAATCCAAAAATCCAATACATGAAAGTCACCAAAAGTGCACATGAGCATTAATTCTTCCATTAATGTAATGTTTTGCTATTAAAAATGCATGCCACAATAAGAAAACATGTTCAAAATGGCTGCACAATGTTGGCCAGTCTAGAAATGTAATAACACTTATCATGTTTGGTATAGCCTTGCTGATGCCCAGTAAAACATGCCATGCCACAGTAAGACATACCTAGACTGGCTGCACCAAAAGGCCAGTCTAAGCACCTAATAACACTTATCATACTTATGTTATCATACATGCCCAGAAAAATATATAATGCCACAGTAAGAACAGGCTATACAGGCTGCACCAAATGTCCAGTCGAGCTAGGTAATTACACTTATAATTATTACTTTATCAGAGATGCCCAGTAAAAAAAGGTCAACCCACAGCAAGAAATGGCTAGTCTAGCCACTAAAAACACATATCATACCTGCTTTATCATGGATGTGCATTACGAGTTACAGTAACAATGGCAGCCCCGCCCTCCCCACACATCCCCTTTGCCTACCACCGACTTACCCCACCCCCAAAATCCGCTCCTCTGCCCAGTATCACCTCCATTCCTCATGCCAGAATTTATGCATGAGGCACCTTGCCTGTTATGTAAGTACTGGGACGAGGAAGAGTAGGACTATGAAGATTACCATTAACTAAGCGAGACATTGGGCCTCATTACGACCCAGGCGGTAAGTTACCGCCTGGGCCGTGACTTTACCACCATGGCGTAAACTACGTTTACGCCATGGTGGTTGGCGGACTTACCGCCCCATTCCGACCTTTGCGGGGCGGTAAGTCCCCAATCCCCATTTACCCTTCCCCATTCCCATTTTTGCCCCATAGGGCATAATGGGAGTGGGGAAGGCGTCAATTACGCCACCGTAAATTACGGTGGCGTAATTAACTCCATGGTCCCTTAGCACCATGGATTTTAACACCTGCTAAAAGCAGGTGTTAAATCCGCCATGGCGCTAAGGGACCTCGTACTCAGGCGGTAAGGGTCGGCGCTGTTTACGGCGCCGTAAACCCCTTACCGCCTGAGTTGTAATGAGGGCCATTAACTCCACACCCTCTTCCTCATCCCAGTAGTAGGCATTAAACACATCACGCAAAAAAACCTCTCTCTCTCTCTCTCTCTCTCTCTCTCTCACACACACACACACGCACGCACGCACGCACGCACGCACACACACACCCCCTTCCTTTATAAATCACTGTTCCTCTAACAGAATTGAATTCTAAGAACATTATAGAATCAACACTACCCCTTCCAGCAGCACACTAATCCCACCTCCCATCAAAGCAATGAACCATGTGATTATTTTGCAGTTCCTCTTTAGTATCTACTTCTGGTTGGCATGTCCTTTTATGACTTCCGGGTTGCCGATAACCGCTGAGGGGCGCTGGACATGCACCCCATGAAGACCTCTGTTAGATTATCACCAGTCATATTGTTTATTCCTGCTTAACCTGGTTTAGGCCATCACGCGAGTGCCTTCACCCTTGACACATACCGTTGCTGATGAGCACTTTTCAGTCCATTACAGAGCACCTGCTTAATCAGATCCATGGGGAGACAAGTTGTGGCAAAGTCAATGGAATCAGGACATATTTTAAAAGTCCGCTAAAAAGAAAACACTAAAGAGAATTGGGCTGTGAGGCAATATGTGTGCTCATGTGTATTGTTTATCTGCAATTTATTTTTTGACGTTTTATTTATTTGTTCACTGCTGTTTTCCTCTTCATTGCAATAACCACATTAACAAAACATGCTTATGAAAGCACATTTAAAGATAAAGCAAAACCAATTGACGTTGGCGGTACATGTTTTAGCCTAGCTTTATTTGGCTGTAGGTTTTAAGGCAAAGTTAATTAGATTGCTGCCTTTACTGGGTTATGTTGACTGCTGACATAGCACTTTCTTTGCGTGGCATTCTGTACGCATTTTTCAATGAGACTCGTTTTGTTACTGTTGGGAGGGCAACATCTATGTTCACTATAATATGTAAAGGAAAGAAAAATAAATAGTCGCTTGGGTGGTATGATCAAGAACGTAGGCCATTTAATGAAAACATTGTTAGAAGCCCTCAAATCTCGTACTGCGCACTCTTCTATAATTTCCTTCACGAGGAAAGAGTACAAGTCTGTATGCAAAAGCAAAAGGCAGGACTTTGAGGGGGCAGATTGTGAAGGTAACAATAAAGTTTCAAAAACCCATCTGGAGACTGATTGTAAAACATTACCCTAAACCGAGTGCAACCTGCCATCCAGGTAACAAGGGTTCCTCGTTGAACGGAAGACCCACTTTTCAAATATATAAAGTAACAAGCAATGGGGGCCGACATTGGACAATGAGGTGCAGGTTGTTCAAAGTCGGGACGAGGCGGACTCCTAGAAGGGGCAATTGTTAACTGATCAATTGCCTCTGAATTATTTATTTGAGATGTTGTCAGTCTTCTTGTCACAGGGCGCGAATCAGAGTGCTGGTACTGATGCCATCCCTGTAGGCATTTCTACAGTTAATACGTATCTATGGGCCTCTTTCTTACTGGATGTAATGAACGCTTTTGCTAATTGCAGGGATATTTCGTTCTCCTGAACGGAAGCTGTTATTGTACCCATGTACAAGAAGGGAGGGTGACACTCGGCACTCTCCTATAGGCCAGTGTCCTTAATTGGTGCTTCTGCAAAACCTTTTGGGAAATTATTATGTATCAGGATCTTTGTATAATTATAATTGTTCTTTTATAACGCGCTTAATGCCAGCGAGTGGTTTCAAAGCGCGGGATCAGGATTCGAACCTGTGTTGCGCTGCGTTGTCTTGTTTCCAAGGCAAACGCGTTGCACCTGAGCAACCCTCCTCTAAAGCATATATCTTTAGAGGATTCACAAATTGTTTTTAAGGAGGGATTGGAATATGTGATTAGATTTTTATCAGATTTAATTGATTGTAAATATGTTTTAGGCCTTAGAACACCTTTGTACTTAGCTTTTATGGACTCGAGTATGTCGTTTGACTGTGGAAATAGTACTCAGTTATGGGAAGTCTGAAAAGTTCTGTAAATTGTAAGTGTGCCTTTAGCTCTGTTTAGGGCATTGCATAAAGGTAATCAGGCATTATGATATGATATGATCAGTTATTTATTACGCGCATGTACATCAAGTGTTTCTAGGCGCGACAAGACAAGGGAGGGAAAACAGAGGGAGGACAAGACAATCTTAGTAGGCCTTGTGTCATTCAGACCGTGCAAGTGCAAGGGGAAAGGGAGGGGGGAAGTGCAAGGGAGAGGCGAGGGGAAAACAGGGCTGCAATGCTCTGAGTAAGAGCTCTTGGGTAGTGCAAGGAGAACAAGGTACTGTAGGGTTACAGTTTTAGCCCCTAAGTGCGTGGTAGGCCCAGAGGCAGTGCAAGGGTGACCGATCAAGAAAGAGCCTGCTACCCAGTGAGACTCTGAGGGTGGCCAAGCAACCAGTCAGTACAGCAGACAGGTAGGTCAGGTAGGTCAGAAGGGGAGGGAGAGAGAGAAAGCAGAGGAGAAGAGGAAAGTTTTGAGCTGCTTCAGGTGGTCCGGCTCACGTTTCAGAGGGGCGGGGAGGCCATTCCAGAGGGATGCACCTGCAGAAGAGAGAGATCTACCCCCCAATCTCTGCCTGGAGAAGCGTCTAACCCTTAGAGAGTTGGAGGCAGCTGAGTGAAGAGCTCAAGGAGGAAGGTATTTTGGAAGAGAGCGTTGGATGTAGTGCAGGCCCCAGCCCCAGAAAGCCTTGTGGACAATGCAAAGGGTCTTGAATTTGATCCTTGCAGCCACCGGGAGCCAGTGGTGAGAATTCAGGGCTGGAGAGATACGGTCCCTGGGCTTGAGGCCAATGATAAGTCTTGCAGTCCTGTTCTGGATTAGTTGCAGAGGGCAGAGAGTAGAGGAAGGCAGATTGAGAAAGAGGCTGTTGCTGCAGTCCAGCCTAGAGAGAACCAGGGCTCTGGAGATAGTGAGCTTCAGGGAAAAAGTGAGAAAGGGAAGAGTCCCTTTGAGGAGGTGCAGCTGGTAGTGGGACTTCTTGGCAATGTCCGAGATGTTAGGAGAGAAAGAGAGTGGAGTTGAAGATGACACCAAGGTATTTTGTGGGTGGCCAGAGTGAGAGAGGGAAAGCAGGGACATGGGTCCCAATGAGAAGGATCTCCGTCTTACTGGCATTAAGACAGAGATCGTTGGAGGCGTACTTATTCTGAATCGCAGAGAGACAGTCAGGAATGAGTGAGAGAGGAGAGGAGACTGAGGGGAGTCTGAAGGAAAGCTGAGTGGCATCCGCATAACACTGAAAGTTAGAGCAGAAGGTAGAGATCAGGTAGGCAAAAGGGGCCAAGTAGAAGTTGAAAAACTAGGGTGAGAGGACAGAACCCTGGGGAATGCCACAGGTAAAGAGAGAGAGAGGTGGCAGAGAGAAAGAGACCGCCACAGGTAAAGAGAGAGAGAGGTGGCAGAGAGAAAGAGACCAAGTTGGAACTGGGAGGGGAGGTCCAGGAGGAAGGAGGGCAGCAACTCCATGGCCTGATCTGTGATGCCCAGGTTCTCACAGAGTTGATTTATCAGATTGGTGTGGTTGACAGTGTCGAAAGCAGAGGAAAGATCAAGGAGGATGAGGACAGAAGGAATGCTGGAATCAAGGTTAGAGAGCAGATCTTCACAGGTGTTCAGGACAGCAGTTTCTGTGCCTCTGGCATCTCTGTAGCCAGACTGATGGTCATGGAGACAATCAACAGATTCAGTGTGGAGAGTAAGCTGGGAGATGGCCAGCTTTTCCAAGAGTTTGATCAGGAAATAGGTGATGGAGATTGGGTGATAGTTTGCCGAGCAGGTATGATCGGCAGACGGCTTCTTTGGGAGGTGGTGCACAAGTGAGTGCTTAAAGGGAGAGGGGAAAGTTCCAGTGGCGAAAAGGTGATTACAGAAATCGGACAAGGCTGGAGCGCAGGTGTCAATATGGTCCTTGATGGTTCTGGAGGAGCAGGGGAGCACCTGTTTGGAATACACTTTCATAGATCAGACTGTCTAGAGACCTTGTCAGGTGTTGTCAGAGAGAAAGAGGAGAAAGGAGGAGGATAGGGAGAGAGGGCCAAAGGCAGGCTGAGAGAGGAAGAGGGAGAGGAAGCAGAGATAGAGGACAGAATGTCCTGAGTTTTAGTGAAGAAGTGAGAGGCCAGAGCTGTACTGAGGACCTGGGAGGGAACAGGAGAAGTAGAGACTGCAACCAGATTGGCCAGCTTCTTGCAGATTCAGCCGTGTTGTTAGAGATCTCAGAAACACGGGCTTGAATGTGTGCTCTCTTCTTGGACAGGACAGAGAGTCTGTATTACCTTTGGAGCAGGCTGTGGGATGTTTTCACCCACGCATCCAAGCCCTACAACAGTACTGTGAATTGCTGGTAGCAGAAACATCAGAATGGCCACTGGAAAGCATGCTGCTCGCCAGAAATCATCCAAAAATGCGCAGTAAAAATCTGAAAGATAGGCTGCCATCTACTTTTGCCATGTCAGTGAGCACAGTGAGCCATGCCTAAAACCACCATTGGGATACCCACAAAGTAGCCTGAAACCACTTGGAAAAAGCAATGCTGATTGCAATGGAATACAGATCTGTTCAAAAATCTGTTTTATTTGGTGTAAAAAATGGCTAAAATCATGGCTCACAAAACCACCAAAAAGATCCAACCTTCTTGGGGGGTGTTCCAGATTACTCTACTGCAAGAATCCACATCAGCACAATATAAGCAATAATCCTATGCTATCAAAGTAAAATACCCTTTTTAAAAAAATAGACAGCTGTCAAAATGGGTGCAGTACTGTCGCTCGCCTCCGACAGGCGCTGGCGATCTAAATTCTGACAGGAGAGTTGTATTTCAGAAGCTAAATATGCCAAGCAAGAGAATTCCATCAAAATGCCATATAGAGTGCCACCCAGTGATTTCATATTGAAAATGACTTGGTTTAAAGAGATAATGCTTATTTTAAAGTTTGTACTGTTATATTTTTTTACAAGGAACTAACTAAGTTGCAATTGATTAGAAGGCAGTCTCATGCAGTTCAGACTTCAAAATGTTTTTGTTCCCATGAGAACCCTTCACACCTCAGGCCTATACACCAGAAGGCAGGATATTGCATGGTCATGTTAATCAGATAGAGAGTGGCACCCTGGTCTGCTGCCCTCAGTCAAGACAATGGATTCTTTCAGCTGAATAGGATATGCTGATTTGGGTGTCCCTGAGCAACTGCTCTGGGAGAAACAAGACATGTGACCTCTGAGTCAGAGCCAAGCTTCTGGGGGCGGAGATAAACCAATGGGTGAATTCAATTGAGAGCAAATATATGTTTTATAAAATTGCAATTTACAAAGTGTTCCAAGCTGATAGAAATGTACAACTTTGAGAGTCTTAAAATGAAAAATGCACTCACAGTTCAAGACTAAGTTGGATGCCGTGGGATGTTCTGAGGCCAAGCCCCATAATTATTAATATTGTGGATGCAGTGTTTATGCTAGAAACCTATGCTCAGAGAGGGGCGTTATATAAGGGATCATCATCCAGATTTAAGAACTTTGTCATAAAAATAAATATAAATAAGGGCTTCCATTGGGCATCCCAGACTAGGCATTGACTTAGTTGGAGTGCTGGATTGAAGTCACTTACAAGGCAGCAGGTCCCTTTGTCAGAAGATGCGTCCAAAGCCCTCCACTTCCTCCGAGCCACCCTGCACTTGTGTTCCAGGACGGCGAGGTCGCAATCATTCCAAGAGTTGCACTTGGAGGTAGGCTTCAGCTGGATTCTCATGACAAGGGCAAGGATGTCCGGGGTGTTGGAAATGGGAAGATGCAGATTAGATAGGGCTGTCAGGGTGTGAGCCAGCCGCAGGAGTAGGAGGAGCAGAGAAAGTAGAGGACAAAGGCATCCACTGACACACACTTCATGGGCCGAATGAATGAGAAGGTTGATGGCAGTGGCGGGGGGCACTTTGCCTGAGGAATAGAGAGTTTCAGACGAGAGGCGAGTAGAAAGTGGTCAGTCCAAGAGAGAGGAGTGGTGAGAGGGTTAGAGAGGGGGATGTCTGAGGTGATGAAAGATGGTTCCATTCAGATAGACATTAATGATGGTCTTGAAGGAGTGGAAGGGGGCCAAGAGGACCTCCAACCTAGTGCCACCGTTAATGGGAGAGGAGGAGAAAGAAGAGAGAACAGAGACCATATGAAGGGTCCATAGGTCTTGAGAGGGGACGACAAAGAGGATGTCAGTGAGAGCCTGTCTGGAGGAAGCACTTGTGCAGGTATCAACGATAGGAAAGCCTGGGTTGGAGAACAGGATGTCCCTCTTGAACCTCTTCCTTCCAGACTTAGTGGGAGGGATCGGGTAAGAAATAGAACATTGGAATACTTTGCTTTACGTGGTAAATATATGGCCCTCCTTTTTAGTTAATCATTAGTTCAATGAGGCTGTGTTCAAATTCTTTTTAATTTCTATATAATTCTTTTAGCTTTGCTACAACAAATGCGACTATGCGTTGCCTAAAAATGTCAGGCCATAACATTATGGTTCTATTATATGTGGATTAGTCTGTTGTTTAGGGCCTACCAAACTTTTATGAACAAATATAATGCTTATATGAAAGCCAGGGGTCTCTCAACAAATGTTGCAAAATTAAAAATTAGGGAAATGGGCGAGGTACAAAAGAAAATGTTACTTTGTGTTTGTCTGAGGCAGCGTTACAGGAGGTCAAATAATGTACTTATTTAAGAGTGGAGCCCTCCAACTCTATGATTTGGGGCAAAGAAATAAAAGGTCAGTCTTTGAAAACATCCCAGACATTTACAGTAACTTTTAAATTCACCAGTTAATTTAGTAATCAACCATTGGATCAAACGATAACCATCTAGAAGGCTAAATCTGGCACCGTAGCCTTATATTGGGGCTATGCTACCGCAGACATTTTCCAAAGCCATAGGAATGCAGTTTTGAGGCACCTTGCTTCTTGTTCGTTCACGAAGATCATCGACATTTTGTGCGCATGAGGAGGTTGGTCTGGATTATATAACAGATGTCATTAATACCAACCCACTGCTACAATGGGGGAGAAACTCTGTTTTGTTAACAGGCAATAAAGTAGGGGATCTAACAAATAGTGACATTGAAGCCTGACTCCCATGAATCAACTACATTACACAGGTTTCAATGATATTATCATGAATCATGTTTCACTTGCCCTGATTGCATGCCAGTAAACATTAAAGTCTTGATAAAAAAATAAATGTATGAACAAATTAAAATAAGGTAAGAATACCCGGAAAGGCAAAAAGTGAGTGTTCAATCGTGTATCAGTCTAGCTCTGTGACTGAGCTGCATATTTTAATTGGGCGACTAAATTATGTCAGTGCGCTCATATAATAATAGCTTGATTTAATCACCCAGTTTCATCTGCAACAGCGAAATGGCTAGGACTTGATGTTATGGACTTCCAATGTCACTTTTGCTAAAACACAATTGAGACACCAGCCCATTTGTATTTATTTTGCCCAAATTAAGCACTAATTAGAAGTAAAACCCCTACACACTCTACTTATATTGTAACATTGTATCCAATATACTGTAGGCCTGCGCCATTTTATCAGTCCTGCATAGAGCAGTAGGCTGGGCATTGAAGAGCTTGGGCCATTTGAAAGCGTTTAATACTTGAATATGTAATGGATATTTGAGAGAGGAGCTCATTCATTTGTTCCTTATTTATTTACGATTGCTTTATCTTTAAAGCTTAATTTGAAATGTGCTTTTTAACAAATGTTTGAAAAATGTGCACAAACATGCACTCTAGCAGTTATTTGCACAGGAATGATGATCAGTTGAGATGATCAGATTTAATGCAACAAAACCCCTGAAATTCAGGGCATGTGGGAAGTCATGACCAGCTTAACTCTGCGCACTCCCATTGATGTCTCCCATAGTGCCCTTATGTATGTCATCGTGAATCTCTTCTCTTATAATATGTATGTGCTCATGGGCTTTGGAACAGGCGCGCTGAGATAAGATGGTCATAACTCCCACATCCTCTGAATTTCAAGGGTTTTGTTGTGTTAAATCTGATCTCCTTAACTGCACCTTAACTAATTTTTTTTTCAGTGTACGTCAAAGGTTTTGGTATGCCATCGTTTTTTTATGGGCAACTAGCCATGGTCTTCCAGCCATGTCCAGTGGCCACGGCCGTTGACGGTGTCCACTGTACACGTTTCTTCTGGGCTCACTAGAAAACAAATGTTTTCCCAGTTAACACGTTTTTATTTATACTAACTTTTTTATGGGCATCTAAACATGGCCATGGCTAGTGGCTACGCCGTGCCCACTGTACATGTTCCACCAATAGATTTCCTTTGAGCTCACTAGCCGTGCCCTCTGTTTCTTTTTAAACACTACCTTTCTTTCCCGCTCACTAGCCATGACCATTCGCCATGGTCTTTGGCCCTGACCACTGTACATGTTCCACCAATACCTTTCTTTAGAGCTCAATGGCCCTCCAACTGTCCAACTTGACATGCTGTTTTCGACCCGTCCCCACCTCAAGCTTAGTGCTTTCTTCTCCTGCCCCCCCCCCTTCCAAATAGCTTTTTCAGTGCTTTTTGTTTTCGGCTAGCCCCAATACAACAGCGGTTATCTCTCACAGTGAACAAAAAAAATTGAAAAAGGGGCTTTTGATTTCTGAAAAGCCTCTCTGCTATAATGCACCATGGGAGATATAGCTATAATTTGAGAAGGGGGCAATCCCTTCCCCATATAATATTTTAAAAACTAGTGGATGGAATAACCTCAGGCCCCTCCCGGAAATCG